>NC_044307.1:137983282-138296765 GCF_007474595.2 Lynx canadensis | reverse complement strand
GGGAAGAAAACACGTATTTCTTTCCCTGACATTTCAATGGGTTCAGCTCCTTGACCATCATTACTCTTTGGAGAAGTTGGAGGTGGGAAAGGAGGAAAAGGTATATCACCTGGTACATCAACCAAATTACTTATCTGTGGTCCCAACATTTTCCTCCCTTTCTGGCCTCACTCCCTGAGTCTCCTTAGATACTCAACCGCATCTAACCTGGTCAGTGAATGTTGAGTTCCAGGATTCCATTCCAGACCTCTTCTCCCTTCCCACCCCCCACCCTTACTCTGACTCACTAGCCTTTTTGCACCTTTGTCTCAGCTTTCTGGACCTCCTTTCTCCTCAGGACGTTACGTAGCCATCTGCTGTCCTCTCATTGCAGCCATACCCTTTCAAGTTCTCATCCTTTGGGACTAGGAGAACAATACAACTTGGGGCACCTGGGTGGCTCAGTCGGTTGAGAGTCTGACTCTTGGTTTTAACTCAGGTCATGATTTCATGGTTGGTGAGCTCAAGCCCCACATCAGGCTCACTGCCATCAGTGCAGAGCCAGCTTCCGATCCTCTGTCCCTTTTTCTCTGCCCCTCCCCCACTTGTGCTCTCCCAAAAATAAATAAATATTTTTTAAAAAAGAGAGCAATGAAACTTAATATTATCAATTTTTGTATACATTTAATCAGAATACTATCCTGTTTTCAGAGAGGTCCAGATCATGAGCTTACTTTCCTATTTTTTTAAAAAAAGCAGGGGGAGGGGCTGTTAGTATCAATTTTATAACTTGAAGTCAGAACTTGATTACCAAGTAAGAGCAGAGGACAATTTCTGAATGGCTGTTTCTAAACACTATTTTTTCCCCCTGAATCAAATGAGTCTCGAAAAACAGACTTTCCCCTGAGTCTGTAAAGAGGTTTAGTACTCCTACACCAGACTAATCTTGTAGACTCTACACATTATTTATTGTAAATATATTTACACCCCTTCCATCATTTTAATACACATATTATGTGTTATTTGCTTCACATTTTTAATTTTGTATAATTTAAAAGCATTTTATTTTACAACATAATTGCTGCAGTGAATTATTATTACCCATAATTTTGAGTACATTGTGCAATTCAAAAATTATTCACAGCTCAGGATCAGATGTAAATAATTTTCACTACTGTTTTTTCTTCCAGTATATTAGCTGTGTTAATAATCAGCTGGACAAACCTGTTAAGTGACCGAAGTTTCTGGGTTTGTTTGGTTTTTGTTTTTGTTTTTCTTTTTCTTTTTTTTAGTTTCCCCACTACAATAATGAGGACATGATTAATATCCACCTCACGGGCTACTGAGGGATCCAGTGAATCAACATGTGCCAAGTGCCCAGAACACTGCCTGTTACACAGAAGTGCCCAACCCAGCAAGTGTTAACCACCATCATTATCATTATTAATATGTATGGGGTTCTTTCGTGTCAAAGTTCGTTTGTCTTTTCTTGTCTAAATTGTTTCTCGTGTTGAATAAATTGTACTGTTTTGAATTCAAAACAGATCTCAATTATCGTATTAATCTTTCTGCCTTGTGAAATGAATTAATAAAAAGATATGTCATAACTTACCAAAAAATAAGGTTTCTCTTACTTTTTTATTGAAGACCAGGATTTTCTGGGGTAAATAGAGTCCCAAATGTGATGAGTTTGGATTATCAGAGAATAGAAATAAGAAGTACAGGGTTTAGGGTGTTCTTTTTATTATAACGTCTTTTTTAGGTGGAATAGATAGGAACTACTGAGTAAGTAACAGTCAAAATATGCATTTAGAAGGAGATAGGACACAAAATTCTAGAGTTCTGGGTATGTATTTTCTGACTAAGAAAAGCCATTTTATAGTCCTTGAAATTTGGAGGTTGGGCAAGATAATTTTTGCTTTAGAAGTCTGGACAAGAATGAAACTTAACCTTGGAAAAACTACATTCAACAGAATTTCATTTACCTAATCATGGAAATTTAGAGCATGAAGGAATCTTAAAAATTGCTTGGTTTTACACCTACCTTGTGTTTGAGTGGCAGTGAGATCACACACAAGCATACAGTAGTTAAGGTAGACTTTGGTCGTAACAACTGTGAACCTCAGCATATCTAACACTTCTTTTTTTTTTAATGTTTATTTTTGAGAGAGAGAAAGAGAGTATGAGTGAGTGAGGGGCAGAAAGAGAGAGGGAGACACAGAATCTGAAGCAGGCTCCAGGCTCTGAGCTATCAGCACAGAGCCTGAAGCAGGGCTTGAACTCACAAACGGTGAGATCATGACCTGAGCTGAAGTCGAACGCTTAACCAACTGAGCCACCCAGTTGCCTCTCTAAAACTTGACTTCTATATCAACTTCTGTGGGGTTGAAATTCTTAAATTCATCAACAGTGGAATTTTGTTTCTAATTTCCCATCTAAAAGACTGTGTCTTCTGTTATATAATGCAAGTGACTTAGTGGAACACATTATTTCAGTAAAATGTTGACATTCTGTATATTTATCTTATCTTAATATTTCCTTGGATGAAACTTTTATTGTTAAGAGAATGAGTTCTTAACTTTAAAATGGAAGAATAACTTCCAACCTTTTTCATAAAGAAATATCTACATTTGGAAGAATTATTATAAGGAATTCTCTCCATTATATCTACAAATCAAGGGTAGAGGATATTTTAGTCACCACAATAACAAAGACAACTACTGTTTATTAAGAGCTTCTGGTATGCCCATGGCAGAAAAGAACAGCTTGCACGAGAGTGAGACCAGGTGTCTACGGAATCATAATGGGACCAGAGTTGCCTCCCTACCACCAATATGTGGTGAGATTAGATCAACTTGAAGATTCCTTAGCCTCCAGCAAGAGCCAAACTGAAAAGGTCTAAGCCCTCTTGTTTATTGCTTCCACCATCTGAAGTTCAGACAAAAGCTACTACATTGACCAGTCCTTGTTGATGTGACTATCTACCTTAGTTCCTTTTTGCTTCGGAAGACACCTGTTAGCCTCTTCTTGACTTCCTTATTTTTTACTGCCTGGACAACCTCTTATTATTTTTCCCATGGCCTTTTTGCTACTATGTTCTCTTCTCAGCCTAGACTTCTTTTCTTTATTTGAAGCCAGAATTAATCTACTCTTAGGGGGAGAGATTCTTGACATGGAATTAGCAATGAATTTTTGGATATGACACCAAAAGCACAGACAACAAAGAAAAACAGACAAGTGGGACTACTTCAAACTAACAAGCTCTTGCACAGCAAAGGAAATAATCAATAGAATGAAAAGGCAGCCCATGGAATGGGAGAAAACACTTGCAAGTAATATATCTGATAAGGGGTTAATTTCTAAAATATAACCACTCATTCTGAAACCCCACACGTATACACAAACACCACAGAAAAACCTAAAAAAAAAACCAAAAAACGCACACACACACACAAAAACTCTTGAGATTATAGTGATCAAAATATTCTCTTATATTTTCCTCATATAAACAACACTGTAGGTTAGGAGATCATATCTAAAATTAAATCAAAGTATTCTTACATCCAGAGATATATATTTAATTTATTAGAGAATATTTTAAGCTGACGTCAAGCATTGTAATATAATTTTCTTGATGGGGGAAGTATAATATGACAAACAAAACACTTGAGAATGTTTAGGTATCCTCTCAAATATATTAACATGATAAGATAAAATTTAGTCCTCAAACTGGAACAGAGCAGTTAAGGTAGCAGGCACTGGCCGATAATCAGCTAAGGCTTGCTAATTAAATTGTACTGCAGCAGATAACAAAGCAGTTGATGATGCCCAGCATATTCCATGATTGTCTCAAATTGCTGTTACTTTTGAAACAGAGCAGTAGCTTTCCACTTGAGTATTTTCCAGACCAAAAAGAACTGTTTGTATAGGCGCATACGCTTACAGGTGTTTGGTGGCTATTTCTAAGTATTTTTCAATCAAGGTTTTAATACACACAACAAGCTTTGATGGTCCCCCCCACCCCTGTGAATTGGCTTTGTCAAGTACACAATCATAAGATTAAAGTCAGAAACCTGAAAAATCCTGTCTCCACCAGGAATACAGAGGTGTGCCTCACTTATTCACCTATTGTCACATACCTTGGGGTATTAGAATATGGTGCTAATAGTGAGTTTTAACTCTCAAGAGGTAGCTGCACTGTAAACCAGTATCAAACAAACATGTTTTCCACTCTAAAGAACTCACTGAATATGGAATGTGCTGCCTTAAGAAGGTTCTTTTCAACACTAGAGGTATTCCAGTATACTCTAGATAACGGTAGTATACTGTAGATAGAGGTATTCCGTCTATACGCTAGATGTAACTGTGATGTCAAATTGGAGTTTCAAGCCCTAGGTGATGGTTAAACATGTTTTGGCTGACTTATCAGTCCCATTGGTGAGAACTTAGTCACCGAACACAGAAACTGTAAGTCTAATCGATCTGTCTGGGCTATGCTGGCAATATTCAATATAAACAATGACGTCTCTGTTTTTCTCAAAACTCTCTCCAAGAAGGCAGAAAATCAGTCATATGAAGTCATTGATAAAGTGAAAAATGACCTCAGATTTGTATGACACTCTTATCTTCAATTCTAGATCGCCTGAACGGTAGCAAACCAACTCATTAAGAAGAATCTATCTAACATGCACCATGTGGTAGATTGTTTTGTGAAGCAGAAGATCCGGGTTATATTTTATACTTTGTTTTAGCTGATGGTGGAACTTATGGAATGATTGTCTCGCTTATTATATCCTTTTATGTCACCATAGACTTCACCTCAAGATGCTTATCACAATTACAAATCTCACATATTAAGAAACTGTTTGATTAATGGCTGAATCCCTCAGCCAGACGGAAGTCCATGAGAACAGGAACATTGCTAGGTGTCACTGTGTGTTGTATACCCAGCATTTAGCACAGATCCAGGCACAACTCAAATATTTGCTGAATACATGACCAGCAATAAATTAAATTAAAGTTTCCCAGACCTCAGTTTCTCTGTATGTATAATAGAGAGAGAGTTGTGGACTTCTGTTTCATGGGTTCTAGCCTTCAGAAGCTTAACAACTATTTGGAAACAGAAGACACATGTATGAAACTAGAGAAGAAAGAACAGCCTTTCTCAAGTGTTCTCTTGTGGGTTATTGAGTTCAGAAAATAAATAAATATGTCTGCGATTTGGATAACAGAAAGGATTTAGGAAGACATTTCTAGGTTAATGGTAGAGAAATGACAAAAGCAAAGACACAGGCAAAAATGAAGACGGGATGTTCAGGAGAATGTGCAGATATTTTCCATATCTGAATGTTTGTATGATTAAGATCTCAACTTATCCTATTAATATTTTTTACACTATGTAATTAAATGATGGAGCAAATGTCATAGCCCAGATCTTTGTGGCTTGGCTTCATCAGAATTATTTAATTGTATTTGTTGGCTCCTGGAAGTTCAGATTACAAACATCACATCCCAAATCTTGGGGAGATCAAATGACAATGCAATACTCCCTGAAGAAAATAATGGCCATCTCCTTCATGCTGTGTGGAGGCAGGTTATAATAATAGAGATGTTTGCCTTCTTTCAGAGATAAAGGGGAAAACTTCAAGTGCTTTAAGCCTGAAAAGCAGGTAGATAGTAACAGTTTATAATAGTCTCTGAAATGACCAGAAAGAGAATTCCAATTGCCTGAATGATTGGAAGTGAGACTTGAAGTCAGAAAATTCAAAGGCTCTTTACAAAGCCATGCCCCTCACATTTATTTAAAGATGTATGTGATCAGAGGCACACAATTGTACAAGTCCAGCAGCCTTTTTGCTTATCCAAGAGAATATACAGCCGCCTGGCACAATGCTTTTGATTAATACCACTGAAATCAGAAAGGAGAAACCCAGGTGAGGATAAAAGGCAACTAAATGCACACACAAGTACAAACAACTCCATGAAGAGTGTAGAATGAGGACTACTTCTTATTTTTAGGTAATTTTTTTAAAAAGAAAGTCACAACAACAAATAAAAAATAAAAAAAATAGAAGAAAGCTAACAAAGTATTTTCAACAAGTAAAAGCCCATGTGTACGTTCCATAGTTTTGACTGGTGGTACAAGGCACATTGAAGAATAAAATTTAAACTAAGATTTATTAGCAGGAAAGGTACTTTTTAGTGAATCTTGGTTTATCTTTCACTTTTGGGTGTAAGGAACTAGTTTTCACATTGGACGAGACTTCAAGTTGTGAAAACCTCAAAACCTCTATTTATAAATCTCCTGTATTACAATATTCCCCAAATCTATCTTTTTGTTTCTCATATATGCTTGAACACTAAGGTAAAATGTGTCTGCAAATCACCCCTTCAATATTAGTAGGATAAAGCAGAATAGTTCTTAGTGCTCTGGGTCTACAGAGAAGGGGAAGTTATGATTCCTAGCCTTGGGAGAATTCACAGAAAGCTGTGGGAACGACAGAAGATAGCTAGTAGAGTAGAGCAGTGTTGCATTGATGAGTGTACATTGAGGATTATAGCAGTTAGAGGAGAATGATTCCTGGGCTCCCTCCATGAGGCCCTCTGGTTTAATGTGGACTTTGTAGAATGACCGGAATTATTAGGGTTGCAGAAATGGCGGATGGAAAAGACAGCGTAAGAAAGGTGTGGATGTTGGATTTGATGGTTTCGTTTGGGTTACTAGAGAGTAGGACAGTCTGGTTAGAACCGGAGATGCATGGGGACGGGGAAGGGGAGGCAAGATTGATTTTTTAAAATTAAGATCATGAATAAAATGAAGGAGCAAACACCGTTATAATTTAAAGCCTTCTTCAATATTACAGATACCCTCTTTTTTCCTAAGTGTTAAGTTTCCCTATGATCTCTAACGTTGTGGGGACCAATGATTTACAGTCGTGGATCGCCTTAAATTCAATGATTTATCTGATTTTGGAAGATGCAGCCTAATCGTAGAGTCTTGCCTAGAGTTCAGAAGGGAATTCTGAGAACAGTGTTCTTAGTAGTAAGCCTTCATCTCCAGTGGGAAAATCATGTTTGTATATAAGTATCATTTTTAGCATCTGCAAATGTCATGCAGACCCTTTGTTTTTACTTCTGTCACCTGCACATAGTGCATATTTAGTTAGAATCCCCTCCAACTTTGAAAGGTCTATTTACCCTAGTGCAAAAATATCCTTAGTTGCGATATGGGTTGTATAGACTCATCAAATATGTTCCTCTCTCCCAATGTTAAGATATGGTAAGGCAGTGGGTTAGCAATTCTTTACATGCTTTTAAGGCTGATAAAGAAACGAATGGATAAGTAAAGCAATTGCCCATAATTTCACATTAGGATACGCCTATTCCTCTTTCTGTTTATTCCCATTTTGATTTATCTACGTGCATCTATAATACATGTACAATTTGCCAGTTTGTTCTTTCACCTGACACCATATGATAAATATTTTTCCATAATTCTATAGTTTTAAAAATAGGTATCATATTTTTAAGTGCTTCTTTTAAACTTCCTCAGTAATTTTGAAGCACTGGTTGTACTGTTTTCACTCATTTTTGCTTTCATAATGCTTAATTCAATTCCTAATATTTTTTCAATGCTACAATTACGTATTTATATTTTATTTTTTAGGTTACTTTCAATTCTCTTCTAGAGAAGATAAGGTGTGATCTCAAAGCTATAGGTCTTCTCATAGTTTATTAATTAAATCCCAGAATCTGAAACCCCAATTATTTTATTCTTTCATTTAAATTATTAAAAATTAAAAAAAATTTTAAATTTGAGAGAGTGCATATGATAGGAAGGTGGGTAGAGGCAGAGAGAGAGAGAGAGAATATCTCAGGCTGAGCATTAAGCCCAACTCAGGACTCAATCCCATAGCCCTGGAAACATGATCTGAGATGAAATCAAGAGTCAGATGCTTAACCAACTGAGCCACCCAGGTGCCTCTGTTTTTATTCTTAAACAAGCTTTGGTTTGTTATTTAGACTAGTTATTTAGACTAATCACCAGCACCTCTTATCCTTGTAGGACCCTTATTTTATTAAGCAATAACCACGCACTTCAGTGACTTTGTTCTATAATGAGGACATGGTTCCGGTGGTCATCAAAGGTATTGGTTTTTCCCCCTGTTCCATAATATAATTGGAGAGTTTACATATTATTTAGGTTTGGGGTTCTGGATTACACCAATCTGTGTATTTTAGAAAAAGAATTCTTGGGTGAGTAGTTGTCTGAGATCTTGCAGTTCAAGAATACCTACCTACTGCTTTCACATACAAATGACACATGGCTGAGTGTTTTAGTTAAGATCTGTTTCCTTTCAGATACCAGGCCATGAACCAACATTGATATCTGTGATGAGGTTCAAAAGCATCCTAATTTTAATGGTCTTGAAAGTACATTTTCTTTGCATAAAGATTTGAAGAATTTTTTAAAATCTTTCAAGTGTGAACATTTCACCAGATTATGTATATGTGCTGACTTACAATTGATTTTGCTTGCAATATCAGAAACACTTTGAATAGCCAACAATATTTTTTAGTTTGCATACTGACTATAAAATCTTTTTCATATTCTTTTTTCTTCCCTGCTAATTCCTACAATTTGCATGTTGGCTTTCTACATTTTATCTTCTACACCTGCCATTTTTTCTGTCTTGTTCTTTTCACCAATTATTTTTTTCCCTATTTGTTCTTAGCTTTTCCTTTTAAATTTTCTTTCTCTTTGGTGGAATTGATTCCTCTAGATACCACTTCCAATGGAAATCTTACTTGCTCTTTTGCAAAATTAATTGCAATTTCTTTTCATAGCTGTTTTATTGTCCTGAAAATACATCATATTTTTGCTCTAAAATACTGCATCTTGTATATTGGACCTATTTCTAGAGTGAATATTAGCTCCAGGATTTTTCTTCCTTCTTTCTTTCCTTTTTCCCCAGAATTTTCACATTGATCTAAAACATTTATTCCTGCCTTATTCATGTTTCATTTATAAATCTGATTAATTCTTAGAGGAAAAGGCAACATGGGCCCTTGCTTCAAAAGTCTCTTTCTTTGACCAGTTAACAACAGAATGCACTTCCATCCCATCCTCTAGGTTCCTTGTTAGGCTCAGAGTTGTTAGTGACATTTTTAGAGTATGAATTAATGACATGATTGTAATGGAGAAAGAAGTTGAAAAACATATTTCTTGAATTCAAAATTGAGGAACACAGAGATTTACCTTCCACCATTATTATCACAAAGTGCTTCTCCAAGATCTTATATTGGAAAAGACTAAATGGGTGCTTGTGACCAGCTTAACCACGTAGGACTTCCAGATTCAGGAAGGAGATAACTTTGGATTCAAGAACTGTTTCTAATGAATTTAAAAATTTTTTATTATTTATACATGCTATAATTTTACATAACTGTGATTATACACATTCAGAGAAATGGCGATAAGCTTTTTCTTTTCTCCCTTTTTACTTGGCTTCCTCCACCTTGTCTCTTTTCTTATCCCACCAACTTCACACAGCTAAGTCATATTCACAACCTAGTACATATCAATCAACTTCACACAGCTAAGTCATATTCACAACCTAGTACATATCAATTCATACTTTCTCCATGTTTTCTTTTTTAAATTGGGATGAATGGGGCATCTGAGTGGCTCAGTCAGTTGAGCGTCTGACTCTTGATTTCAGGTCAGATCATGATCTTAGGGTTGGAAGATCGAGCCCTGCTTTGGGCTCCATGTTAAGCTTGAAGCCTGCTTGAGATTCTCTCTCTCCTCTCTATACCTTTGCCTCCTCCCCCACTTTCTCTTTCTCTCTCTCTCAAAAAAAATTAAATAAATAAAAGTGGGATGATATTTTACACACTTATCTGCATCATTACACACTCAGCAACTCCTAGTGGCAACCTATCTAAGTGGCATGATTTATGCTTTTTAATGGGTGCATAATATAAAGAGTATATAATGCTTCATGGCATGGGTATACCATCATTTACCCAGTTTTATTCCCTTACTGATGTGTTTTACCATCTGAGCATTTTTATGCTGGTATTTTGACTTCTGTGGGATAGATTTCCAAGTGGACTTTTGGATCAAAGGACAAAGTATTTTTTTTTAATTTTTTTAACGTTTATTTATTTTTGAGAGAGACAGAGACAGAATGCGAGTGGGTTGGGACAGAGAGAGAGGGAGACGAATCTGAAACAGGCTCCAGGCTCTGAGCTGTCATCACAGAGCCCGATGCGGGGCTCGAATTCACGAGCTGCGAGATCATGACCTGAGCTGAAGTCGGACACTCAACCGACTGAACCACCCAGGCGCCCCTAAGGGACAAAGTATTTTTAATTGAATAGATGATTGCATATTGCTGTCTTAAAAGACATTATATATCATGTAACAGTAATGTATTAGAATACTCTTTCTCTGATCCCTGTCAGCCATAAGGTTCTTGTAAAGTTTTCTTAATTGTCTAACCAATAGAAAATATATCTTACTAATATTGCATTTCTGTGACTTTTAGTTCCAGTATTTCTTCAAGTTTATTAGACATTGGATTTGGTCTTTGATGAATTGTCAGTTACCCTTTTCTCCACTGGGGTTTTTATTTGTTAATGCCTACATTATACTTTAGATAAAAATCTTCTGTCTTTTGAATTAAAAATTGTTTTAACAGTTAATTGTTAACTAGTTGTAGCTAGTTAATTATTTATCTAGTTGTAGCTAGATAAACACAGTTGTAGCAACTGTGACTCATAATTCATTTTCTGTCTGCACATCATCGCCTGTATTCTAATGGGGCTTATTAACGAGATGATACTCAAACTTTTATTCATTCTAATCTCCTTCCAGAACACTCTGATTTTTTATCCTGTTAATTCTTTCCAATAATACACAGTCCTAATTTACTAAAAATGAATGGGGAATAGATAAAAAACAACTTAGTGATATTGAAAGAAATAATCCATTCCTACCTAAGTTCTGGATTGTATTTTCAAGAGCCACCACCTGGATGGCTCAGTTGGTTAAGCATCTGACTCCTGATATCAGCTCCGGCCGTGATCTTGAGGCGGTGGGATCAAGCCCCACTTTGGGCTCCACACTGAGTGTGGAGCCTGCTTGGGATTTGTTCTCTCTGTCTCTCATTCTCTCTCTCTCCCCTCCCCCTCCCCTAAGCATGCATGTGCATAAATACTCTTCCTCTCTCAAAAATAAACATTTTTTTTAAAAAAGAGTTCCTTTCTTTTTAAAAAAGAGATAATATTTTTGTTTAGCAAACATAAAATAATTTTGTTTTCTGGGGTGCCTGCGTGGCTCAGTAGGTTAAGCCTCTGACTCTTGATTTCTGCTCAAGTCATGATCTCATGGTTCATGGGATCAAGCCCGCGTCAGACTCTGCACTGACAATGAGGAGTCTGCTTGGATTTCTTGCTCTTTCTCTCTCACTGCCTCTTTCCCACTTGTACTCTCTGTCTCTCTCAAAATAAATAAATGAGCATTTTTTTAAATAGTTTTGTTTTCCATAAGGAAAAATCTGAATAACTTTTAAGTGTGAGCTCTATCTTGAAAATCATCTTAGATTCCATTGAGGTTGGGAAAATTAGTATTTGTTCAATCTTTTGACTTCGTAGCTGGTGTGGTGTTCTGTGCTTCTATACCATTTATCATTTAATCCTTACACCATCACCATGAAGGTGTTATTATCATGATTTCATGGTAGAGAAAATGGAGGCTCAGAATAACTTGCCAAGATTACACGGCTAATAAATATGTGAGCTGGGATTCTATCCAATTCTGTCCTCACCTCTGTAGCCTCCCTGTGTAAGTTTAACAGAACAAACAGTTGAATCTCAGAATGGAGGACCAGAACTGAAAGAGCTACATACAAATAGTTCTGACAATTGCCCACCTACCTGCTCTGATGGTTTCAAACATAAAAAAGAAAATTAATGTACAGGGCCCCTTTTTTATTTTGTTGAAATCCATCAAACAAATAACAGATGAAATTTATAATAACAGAATATAGGGCCTATCTTTCATCTTATAATGAGAGAAGGTGAAGCC
This sequence comes from Lynx canadensis, assembly GCF_007474595.2. NCBI lineage: Eukaryota > Metazoa > Chordata > Mammalia > Carnivora > Felidae > Lynx > Lynx canadensis. Next base: position 138,284,692 of record NC_044307.1, on the reverse strand, counting down.
ATCAGTTTGGTGGCCTGGATTTCCATGAATTTATTAAAACATTCCACTGAATGTGATAATGTTAAAGTATCCCCTCTAATGACTCATATCACTAGCAGGGAGAAGTCTCTGGAAAAGGGACTTGGTCCCATGCTGGTCCATGAACTGCTTTTTACACACTGCAAGATAATTACATGATATAACAGTACAGTTTTAGAAACTTTACAAAAATTTAAGAGGACACTCCTATATTTGTTGAATTTAATAATAAAAAATACGGGAGTGTATTTTGGATTTTTTTTTTTTTTTAGTTTATCTTTAAGGGCACCTGGGTGGTTCGGTCAGTTGAGCGTCTGACTCTTGATTTCAGCTCAGGTTGTGATCTCACACTTTGTGAGATTGAGCCCCATGTCGGGTTCTGCGCTGGCAGCATGGCGCCTGCTTGGGATTCCCTCTCTCCTTCTCCTTCTGCTCCTCCCCCGTTTGTGCACTCTCAATCTCTCTCTCTCAAAATAAATAAACATTTAAAAAAAAATTATCTTTAGAAAAACACCTGGTCCATACTTGTTACATGGTAAATAATAATCGCATCTTTAGTATAATATTTATTAATATTTTATATTACAGAAGTATGGTGTGTGATAGATAAGGAAAAAAAATATGTGGCCTTGTATTAGAAGAAGCACTGGTTTAGAGCTTTGCCTACTGGTAAACTTCACTCCTGAAAGAGATCTTGGCTCTATCATTTCAACACAAGATATCCTCCCCAGTTGCTAAGGCAGGAGAGAGAAAAAATTCCACCTTCCATGTGTTTTTATTTCATTAGATATTCTATTTTATATATATACATATATTTATATTTACATATATTTATATTTATATATATATATATATATTGTGTTGTGTCATGGGGGTCTGAAAGATAGGTATATTTGTTATAAATCTCATCTTTAGAATGTAATGTCTATGAGTAACTTGGTTATTTTGTTTACTGATTTGTCCCCAGAACCTAAAACAGTGTCTCACACATAGCACTCTGAATTTATAAATTAATTATCTTTCTAATTTTACTTTTGACTTACCTTATGATTCTAAGATCTATTCATGTTATTATTTTTGTATTAGCTTATTCGTTCTGGCTGTATTGTTATCATTGTACTCATATATCATATTTATTTCTCCATTCCCCTGGATACATAGATTACCACTAACTCCTTCATGCTGTGGGCATTGTGCCTATGAACACTCCCACATATTATATCTCTCTCTGAACCTTGGATGTAAAGTGTATGAATACTTGATTTTACTCAAGTCTTCAGATTGTTATTCAAAGTGGTTGCACCAGTTCGCTCCTCATAAAAGCGCCTGACTGTTGTCAATTCCCAATGTCCTTGATAGCATCTGACAGGTATAAAATGTGAACTCAGTGTTATTTGAATTGTTCTTCAGCCACTTTCCCATGAAATATCCTGACATATTCTTGTTGACTCTTAGGAGCACTTTTTTATTCCTAGTATTATTTTCTCTTGATTTTACACATTGCAAAAATTTTCTATTTTTCTGTATCCTTGGCTTCTGTTTACTTTAAACTTCTGCTTGCCAATAACTTCTACTTACACATGGGTTTTTGTTTGTTTGTTTCCTTAATCATGACTTCCACTGTCACAGTATCTGGGTTTGTCCTTTCTCTGTGTCTTCAGCCAAAAACCCCTCAATATCCAACTGGATTATTCAATCATTGTCATTCTGTTGAGCAAAGCTCTCATGTTGCTTCACCTCAAAGGCTGTTGGTCTAGCTTTTAATTGGGATTTGGATTATATAGTATTTCATGGAAAATCAGTTATGAGACTAAGGTGGCAGGATTGGATTGTTCCAATATGGCATGTTATGTAGAAGAGAAATGGACGTGCACATCCTTTAGGAAGGGATGGCGAACATGACAGACATTCTGAAACTTGGGATTTCAGTACTAAGCCCCTTGCAGTTAATGAAAACTCTTAGCAAAATGGGCAACAATGTCCGGTTTGTGTTTTCTTTTAGTTGTTATTTTAAGTTTATGTGAATTGATTTCCTATTTGTTTTATTTTTACATCGATTTTTTAATCTATTGGCAATTATTTTTCTGTACAGTATGAGGTAGGGATTGAAAAGTAATTTATTAAATACTCCACCTACTGATTTGAAGTGCCACCTCCATTACATATTTAATTTGTGTATAGTTGGCTTTTTGAACTCTGTTCAATCAGTCCTTCTCTTTTGTTATCAGTACCACACCATTTTAAGTACTGCTGCCGTGATACGTTTCCATTATTCTCTTGAAAAATCTTGGATATGTAAGAATTTTTACAAAAATAATAGTATTTTAAGATACCGGTTTTACTGTGTGTTGGAAAGCACCTTTATTTCATCTAGGAATCAGTTTGTAAAGTCATTGTGCAATTTCCTTGTAAACAAGAGTCAAATATGGATATTTGTTTTTATTTTTGTTTTTATTTATTTTTTAAATATTTTTATTTTTTTAATATGAAATTTATTGTCAAATTGGTTTCCATACAACACCCAGTGCTCATCCCAACAGGTGCCCTCCTCAATACCCATCACCCACCCTCCCCTCCCTCCCACCCACCATCAACCCTCAGTTTGTTCTCAGTTTTTAAGAGTCTCTAATGCTTTGGCTCCCTCCCTCTCTAACCTTTTTTTTTTCCTTCCCCTCCCCCATGGTCTTCTGTAAGTGAAATAAGTCATACAGGCAAAGACAGATACCATATGTTTTCACTCTTATCCTGAGAAACTTAACAAATACGGATATTTGTTTTTAAAGTGAATCTAATATAAAAGTCAAATTTTAATTTAAAAGACTTTTATGGGATTCTGTGAAACTTTTCTTCATGAAGTGTTATTTAACAAGTAATCTATCCTTGCAATTAAATAGCAACAGAGAGAGATAATGAATCTAGACATGATTTGGGCAAACTATTGGTAATAATGGCATGAAAAGGCTGATACCATCCATCTCTTTGCTGAGAGATCTGCTTAGTGTCTATGCCTGGCTAGCATACAGCTCTCACCAATTAATGGCAGTGTTTCTTATCTGAGTTCATTTAAAAACACTTTTAAGAGTCCAGACAACGAGACGTCGATAGCCTTAGATGCTATCTCTGTGGTACATAGGCATGAGTCACACTGGATGATTTCACTCTAAAAAGGCAAGGACACCAGAGTGTAAGTGGCCTAGAACCCCAAATATTCACCATTTTGATTCATTCATAATAATGCAACTATTACTCATCTTTCTTCTGGGCACTTAGGGTACGTTGTTGGGTTTGAAGTGAATGCAGGATATACAAGTGGAAATGTCAGGTAGGACATTAAATGTACGGACCTGAATCTCTACAGAAAGGTAAAGACCAAAGAACTACATTTGGGAATCCTGGAGTCGATGACATCAACCAGAGAGAGTATATAAAACTAAAATAGAAGAGTACAAGATGAAACTCTAAGGAAAACCAAAATTTAAGGGGTAGTTAGTAGGTAATAAAGTAAACTACGGAAGTTTTAAGAGAGAGAAAGGTATGAAATCAAGAGAAAGGAATGCCTGTCTTCAAACACAAAGAGGTTTCATTGAAAAGAATCCATTGGATTTTAAAATTAGTTGGTCATCTGTGAACTTATTCCACAAGACATCTCAGTGTGGGGTTGTGAAGATAGCCACCTTGAAGAGGGTAGAAGAGTGAATGGGAAAATGAGGAAATGAAGAAAATATTGCTTTGCATTGGGGTGGAGGGAGGTAAAGGATACAAAATATAGTTAGGTGTGAGGCGAATGTGGAGACAAGAAGTGTTTTTTAAGAGAGTCTTGAAGAAGCTTACATAAATACAGTCAGATAGAGAACAGGGAGAACATGTGTTAATAATCCAAGGAATAACATACGGATGCTTCTGAGGAAATGGAAAGCAAGGTGACCATCAGCACAGATAGATTTAACTATGAACAGGAAGAATGTCCTGCTGTGAGTGATTATTGTGGCATTAAACATGTTCAGTGGGAAGGGACGGAAGTTGAGGACATTTTCCTATGAAACATGAGGTAAAATTGCCTGCTGAGAAAATAAAAGTAGAGGTAAGATGAATGGCTTGATGATGGTTATGTAGCTATGACTCGTCATTGAGGACTATGTGAAAGGGGTTGGAAAGTTATTCAGTTTGAGCCTACGGTTGGAAACCATGATATTCCATGTTCACAGTCTCAGTGTGCTGCCCCGTCATTTTCACCAGTGTGAGCGTGGAAGCAGGGCCAGGACAACAGGTCCAGAGTTGGAGGTCTGTACCACAAAGTAAGAAGGAATTCAGGAACATGACTTTCTTGATCAGAGAATGTCTACGTGATTCAATACAGGTCCAGCTGAGGGGGAAAAGTACAGAATAGGAACAGGTTTGAAAACCACAGGGTAACAGAGAAAGTGATAGTGAATGTGTATGGAATTGACGTCAAGGAGAAATGGAAGGATGAGAAGTTTGCACTAAGAACTCCAGAGCCTGGAGCCTGCTTCAGATTCTGTGTCTCCCTCTCTCTCTGCCCCATCCCCTGCTCATGCTCTCTCACTGTCTCTCAAAAATAAATAAATGTTAAAAAAATTTTTTTTAAATAAATAAATTTTCAGAAGGTGTACAGACTTAGGTGATACCATGATAGGGCCTGTAAGAGACTAAGTTAATTGGACATATAAATGTTTGTAGTTAAAGGGGTCAAGAAACTTAAGTCCTATTTCTATTTCTAACAGCTTAGTTATTCTACATATTTCATTAGCTCTTGCACTGAAAGAAATAAAGAAGAAAACTAAAACGACAGGCTAAAAATTTTTAAGATGTTTCAAGTACATTGAGGAGCTGAAAAAGAGAGAAATCTTGAAAGGCCAAAACTTAAGTGAATTAGACAAGTCAGAGGGGTGAGTGGAACAGCTCTTAAATGGAAGAAAGCTCTTGCCTTGAGGACATTTGGGATCCTGGGTTAACATGAACTTTGGATATGGTGGTTTTGGGGACAGAAAGGTCAGGAGATAAAGCCCAAAGACCACTAAAAGTTGTGAAACTATGAGGATAATCAGAAAAATAAAAATAAATGATTAAACTCTGAATACTACATCTATTATGTAAAGATGAACAAGAAATAGACCCACTGTAGAGAAGGAATCTGAAGGAACACAAGTGGTTTCTCAATCCTGGGTGTGATAGGAAGTGACATCAACTCTCATGAAGGCTTGCCACCTGAAGCCACAGCATAGGGGGGATCCAAACATATAAAGTGGTCCCCACTGGGAGGCCTGGGTGGCTCAGTCTATTAAGCATCTGACTCTTGATTTTGGCTCAGGTTATGATCTCATGGTTCTAGAGATCGAGCCCCACGTAGGGCTCTGCACTGATAGCACAGAGCCTGCTTGGGATTCTCTCTCTCCTTCTCTCTCTGTGCCCCTCCCTTGCTTACACATAATCCACACTTACTGTCCCAATAAGTCAGCTAAAAGCAAATGCAAATGCCCTCAGAATGAACCCTAAATCATTCCAAGCCTAACTTTCTCACACATGAAATTCCAATAGATAAAATCTCAAAGAAATAAACCAAAGGCAAATCACAAGGCAATATGAGTGAGAATCTGTAGAAATAAAAGACTGAAGAATAAGCTTTCAAATATTGTTTCTTCTGATCAAGAACATAATATAGAAAAGTTCAATATATTTTATATTTCTTTTTTAAAATGTTGACTTATTTATTTTTAAATGTTTATTGATTTCTGAAAGAGAGACAGAGCAGGAGCAGAGGAGGGACACAGAAAGAGGCAGACACAAAATCTGAAACAGACTCTAGGCTCTGAACTGTCAGCACAGAGCCAGACACAGGGCTCAAACTCATGAACCGGGAGATCATGACCTGAGCAGAAGTCAGAGGCTTAACTAACTGAGCCACCCATGCACCCTTATTTATTTACTTTTGAGAGAGAGAGAAAAAAAAAAAAAAACAGAGAGAGAAGACAGAGAGACAGAGCACAAGCGTTTGAGCAAGGGAGGGACAGAGAGGGAGGGAGAGAGAGAATCCCAAGCAGGCTCCTCACTGTCAATGCAGAGCCCCATGTGGGTTCATGAACTGAGAGATCATGACCTGAACCAAAACCAAGAGTCAGACGCTTAACTGACTGAGCCACCCAGCACCCCTAATATATTTTTAAAAACAAAAGGAGAGAGGGGAGCAAGAGAGAAACAAAAAGATTCGACAAAGGCAAAGAATAGATTATCTTCAAAGGAATAACAACAAATCAATGGATGATTTCTTAACAGAACAGCACAAGCCAGATGACAGAGAAAGAAGTGCCAAACTCCAAAACTTTACTCAGTTAGTACTTCCAGGTTTCACACAATCGTTTAAGCTTTTGAAATGCTTAGAAAAATCTAGTGAAATGTATAATGTGGTGATTCAGTGTTCATGGTTATGATGTAAGCTTTTTATTAATAAAAAAGTTAAAACCAATCTTCAATATCATAAATCTAATTCACTGGCAGCAGCTCTAAGAACAATGAGAAATTCAGTTTTCTCTTGGCTGTAATGAAATTTTGAGTTTGTGCGACGAACCAATGTACGATGTTTTCCTCTAATGAATTAAAATTATGATTTTTCAGCTGTACTCTCTGCAAGAGCCAAGTTAACCTCTACTTGAGCCTACTCTCCTTGTTGTTTTCTTATATTCATGATTGATTACCTAATTCAGGGATTCCTTTATTTCCCCTTTATTTTTTTCCAGAAACATATCGAACCGTGACCTCCTTCTTTGATCTGGTTTTACCAAGTATGGCTTTGTTCTCAGGTTTCAAAAAAGCTAGATTATTCAAAGAAATAAGCAGCAAAGTATTCAGCACTCCGTGGTTTCAAACTTTTAGCTTTATACCCTGACAGTTCAGATTCATGGCAAACATTTCCGCTATAATAATGTGTCTGTTTCCAGGCTGTTAGAGTGGACCCATAATCCTTTCTCCAATTCCCACACCTGTCTAGTAGGTACTAGGAGCTCAACAGGTAGAAGGGATCTAGAATTATTTTTGCTCCCTGTGACTCAATCAGAAAGTACAGAAGGATAAGGATAGGTTCATTTATGATTACATAACTTGTGCAATTTTCATTGGGGAAATTATGCAACATAAGCATTAAAAAGTATTAAGACAGTGGTGAATACATGCATTCAGGAAAGATTCTCTAGATTCTGCTAGCAAGTTAAGATGCAATATTTTGTAAATTCTAAATTTAACAGTAATTTCCATTGCATATATGTTCAATTTAACCTAAAGCGGTTAGAAAATAGTAGAAACTAATTTTTTAAAATTCCATTATGGCTTAAAAAATAATTTCAAGTATTCTTAGTGAATGGAAGAAGTTAAAAGTGGTAATCTTTTAATGAATGGGCAATAAATGACTCTACTTACAAGTAAACAAGAAAAAATATTACTTGTCTTACTCCATGAGAATTAAATGGTATGTGATATTGAACTTCATAATTATCTTGCCTATCATCCATATTTTTAATTTTATAATTCTCTTAATATTATACCAGAGTTTTCCAAGTCACTGCAAAGTCTTTAATCTTGTGACTTTACATATTATTCAACCTAGTAAATCTATAGTATTTTGATTGTTACAGTTTATTATTGTAAATACTATGGATTTCTTTGTGAATTTGACATTTTACTCTTCTTGCTTCTTTAAAGTAAATTCCCAGGTGTGGTATTGCTGAGCCAAGGGGCATGGACAAAATTTCTTTTATTTCCAAATTGTGCTCAAGAATGTAACCACAGCAGAGTAGAAACAAATGGGCTAGGGAAGGGTGAGGCTGGGTCCCAGGGAGGAGGAAGAAAAGTGTTTCTCAGGTTAGGATACACTGGGAAGGGGATAAGAAAGAAAGAAAGGCCATGCACACGAAGTATAAAGAGAGACAGAACTCTTTGCAGTTTTGCATTGGGTTAGCTACAAGCTTTCTTTCTCCAGGATATTAATTAGTTCATAACTAGCATTCATACCAGCAATAAAACTAGGATCACATGACTTTTGGTAGAAAGAAATGATGAACTTTGAGTTGAAAGAACTGGGCAATGATCAAAGAAATTCACAAAGCTATGGGACATTCAGGAAGCAAAGTAGATGTATAATGCCTAAGCACTGACTGATAAATTCTTACTAAAATATATAGCAAAATAAAAACACATCAGGTAATAGCTTGTAATTAGGAAGAAGGAAAAAATAAGTTTTATTGAAGGTGAGGCCATTCAATTGAAATCCCAAGCCCTAGGGAAACATTCTAAAAAAAGCAACATTTCTGTCCAGGGTGATTGAGCTGATAGGCGTGTGCTCTTAAGTTTTTCCTAACGAGGCTAGGCTTGTCAGCTGATTATCAGCAGGAAGCATCAAGGTAAGGAGAGCCATCTAGTAGATTTAAAATAAAAAAATTGAGGCTTCTTCACACAATCAGAGCTCTTATGGAAATTGCCGTGTGGAATTTTCAATGAGGATCATGAGGGAATTCGTTTAAGACCCAGGGAGTATGAAGTATGAGTACCAAAGATGTGTTATTTGTCATTGTGCCTGAGATGAGATGTAGGCTCATGGAAGCTGGCGAGACTCAGAGTAGAGAACATAAAGGGCTTACAAAATCTTTCCTCTGTGTTCACTCGTCTTGAAAAGAGTAAAAGGTCTCTAGACAAAAGAAATGAACCAAAAGGAAGTTAGGGACTCAAAATCTGCATCAAGAAATCGTCAGCAATAGAACATGACAGAGGAGAGAGGACTCTACATTTTTTACTAGATAATGATGATTTTAATAGCTACTACTTACTGAACACTTATCCCCGTGTTGCATGATCGTAACCTCTCCTTCATTTAGTTCTGTGATTAAGCATCTTTTTTTTCAGAAACCAGGAAACCAAGATTCAAAGGTATTGGTTAATATAAGATCACATAGCTATTACGTGACAACAGAGGGATTTGAGCTCAGACCGTTTTGCTCTAACGAGTCCATTCACGACTCCTATGAAATACTGAAATTTCTAAGAAAAAAAATACATTCCATGCAGCATGTAGAGATTTATAATAATTATTAGAAAATCAGGAACCCTTGATCATGGAAAGAGCAGATATCATCATCGTTTACCTACTTCTGACAGGATAATAAACGTACAAGGCTTCAGAACGATGTTCTATTACAGATCAATTGGGAGCGAATTATTGCTTTAGGACATTTCAGAATAGATGACCTCTCCAGTCCCTTCGAATTAGAAGATTCTAGAATTCTAACATCCTTAAGACTTAAGACTCACTGGCTTAGGGACAAAATCGTTTTCTGATTCATTGCAACCCTTTCACTGTTTGGCAAATGTAGGCTCATATTGAAGAATATTCAAGGAAAATAAGGAAAAAGCATTTGGAGGAATAGTTTGAGAGTGGTATATTTTTAGTATGTATATTTGTATGAATAAGGAGTGATTTAGGTGGTATGGCCCCTTTAGGTTCCTTCTGTCCCCAGGTTTCCATGGGATTTTCGATAAAATAGCTGTGACTCTAACTCTATTACTTGTTAATAGCAAAGAAGCATTTAGCAAATAGTGTAAAGAACAGAATGCAGGATTTACAGGAAAGAGAACTCAATTCCTGCTCCAGTTCTGTTGTTAACTGACTCTGTGACCATGGACAAGTCTGAATTTTCATTGATCTCAGTCTCCATATCTCAAGAATGGGCTAAATAATGTTATTTTCCTTTTAGTGCTAATGTTAATCTATTTTTTATTTTATTTTATTTTATTTTATTTTATTTTATTTACACACGAGAGAATAGAGGGTGAGCAAGAGGGGCAGAGAGGCAGAGGGAGAGGGAGACGGAATCTTAAGTGGTCTCCATGCCCAGCGCTGAGCCCATCTTGGAGCTCCATCCCACAATCATGCTTGGAGCTTAGTCCCATAGTCATGTGGTCATGATCCGAACAGAGTCAAAGGCTTAACCAACTGAGCCACCTAGGCACCCTATTTAATCCATTTTTAAAAAATCGATTCATGGGCCACCTGGGTGGCTCAGATGGTTGAGTGTCCCACTTCAGCTCAGGTCATGATCTCCCGGTTCATGAGTTCAAGCCCCACATCAGGCTCACTGATGTCAGCATGGAGCCCGCTTCAGATCCTCTGTTCCCCTCTTTCTGCCCCTCCCTTGCTGGTGCTCTCTCAAAAATAAACATTAAAACAATAAAAATGAAAATTGACTCATTTTGCTAGACAGCATACTAGATATAGTAGGGTGTGTTATGATGAATAAGATATTGTTTCTGCCTCAGCTTAAATTCAAGAACAAGGATGCCCAAAAGAGAGTAAGAACTAATAATTTTAGAAGCATGAAAAGGACATGGGATAATTGTGTGCTGGACCTAAGGAAGGAGGAGGTTTGAGAAAGTATTATTCAGTAACATTTACCAGAGAGTGGTCAAGTAGAGCAGGGGTGGATTTTCAGTAATGGATTTAGATTAGATTTCACTTTCCGGCTGTCCCTGAACAGTTTAGTCTATGCAAGGACTGTGCATAGGAGCAAAAGCAGTACTGAAAAGAGTCAAAGAAGAAATATGCTCAAAGGAAACAGGAGAGAAGGTAGAGATGATTCATCACAGGAAGTTAGTCATGGGAAGGAGAGAGGAGGATAAAATTGCTTAAGGAGGAGTTTGGGTTTCTTAACTAATTTTATCATTTTACATAATATGTCAGTGGTCATCTTCTCTTTTGAGATTGTTACTGATTTTTCCTAATGGCTTAATTAAAATCATTTCTGTTTTTAGCTAGAGTGTTACAGCTAATCCTTGAACAGCACAGGTTTGAACTGCTTGGGTCCATTTACACATGAATTTTTCCTGTGAATACAGTACACTATTGTAAGTGTATATTCTCTTTCTTATGATTTCCTTAGTAACTCTTTCTTTTATCTAGCTTACTTTATTGTGAGAATATAGTATTTAATACATGTAACATACAAAACAGGTGTTAGATTGACTGTTTAGGTTATCAGTAAGGCTTCCAGTCAACAGAGGGAAGCTATGTATGCAGGGATCAGAGCCCCTAACACCGGCATTGTTCAAGGAGCAACTATACAAACACAGAGAATTGTAGCAATTTCCAAAATTACTTTTTAAAGAAAATGTTTGTTTATTTTTGAGAGAGAGAGAGTGAGTGTGAGTGGGGAATGGGCAGAGCAAGGGGGAGAAAAGATTCAAAGTGGGCTCTGTGCTGACAGCAGAGAGCCCAGCTTGGAACTTGAACTCACAAACCACAAGATCATGACCTGAGCCAAAGTCTGACGCTCAACCGGCTGAGCCACCCAGGCACCTCCCAAATGACTTTTTAATGGAAATACTCTAATGAGTAGGACAATATTGGGGGAGCAGAGCCCTAGTAAAACTGCTCATGAGCCTGACACTACCCACAATTATCCATTCCCTTAGCTTCCTTATTTGCATTTCTACATTTGAACCTGTTTCTCAAATCACATATCAATATGTTAATAACTTTATATTGAGAATTTCCTCTGTGCTAAGGATTATACCAGCACGTGAGAGGCCAGGAAGCAAGTAGATGGAAGTATGGAAGTTCAAGCTGGTATTGTCTATCTTAGAAAACACACCAAAAGAAAGACTGCAGAACTTAGGAATTTAAAACATGTAGAACCACAGTGTTCTATAGAAAACATATTACTTGTCCATTAACAGATTTAATTAGCTACAAGAGTTCAGAAAGAAAATACCAAGAATTAAGTGACAACTTGGTCCTTGATAGGAAAGAGAGCAGGATAAGTGGACTTTCTCTGAGGATTAAACACATGTGGATCCAAAACAGAGTAATCCAAAGAAGAGCATTGTGCTTGCACGAATACAATGGTGCCTTTTGGCGTAGGGTGTGTGGTGCAGGCTACTGACTTGGCAGACCTTTCTCTGTAAATTCAAACATCACAGGTAGCACCTTCTGGGGAGAATGCTCCTCTTAGCTGAGGGTAGCGAATTTGTTTCTTTTCTCTCACTGAGCAGGGGAAATCCAGTGAGTTTCTTCTGCCCATTAGGGAGCATATTCCCAGCTGAGTGGGCAAAGGTAAACTCCTTAAAGATCATCATGTTTCTCAAAGTTATTTCACATTTCCTACCCTTAGATCCTTAAGAAAGAAAAACATATACCATGCATTCTTTAAACCAAATTTCTTAATGTAATTTACCAAGTTACATTAGCAAATAAGTGACACGTACCAAATTTGCTTGTGTTCTGTTCTGGGTTTTGACATTTAGATGTATAGGTCCAACATGTCAGTCTTAGGTGGTTGCGTAGGTGGGGTGACAGGTTAGTTTTGTGTCAGGCTTGAGGAATGTCATGTAGGAAGGCTAGCTTCCTAAGACCCTATAAGCCCAGAACGAATGATAAATATAAATGTTTATCCTTTTTGAATCCTCTAGAGAACTGAAGGAATACAAACAGAAGATTTGCTGTCATTTTTGAATCATCTAAGCTCAAAAGCCAAACAATGCCTCTTTATCTTGAGAATTCTTTTGAATATGGACCCATTTGGCATCCACAAAGTCACCATCTTGACTCATGCATCATACTTCCTAGACAAGGGAAAGAAATCTTAGTTTAGGAAAACATTTCTTTCTTGCCAGCTGGAACAAGTTCTTGTTGGAAGGGACTAAATGTTGTGTTAGAAATCCCATCTGGATTCCCTCTTGATTAAACAAACACTACTCTCAAACAGGACCCAGGTTCAAAACTCTGAGAAAATCTCAGAGGTGAGATTCTCTGGGCCAGGGGATGGTAAATGGACTAAGAATTCAGCATTCTCCACAAGGCAAGCTGTCTCCCACAATAACAAGGAGTTGCAAGACCACGGATACTATCAAAATGCAATAGATAATCTCAGAAAGTTATCAGGAAATATTGTGTGGCTCTCTGAATATGTCTAATTCTGAATGGAAACCTGAAAGAATTTGGGCCCTTTCAAAGCTAGCTGTTTGTGAAATGAGTCTGAGAGTCTTTACCTTGACCTCACTTCTTTACTAGTTCAACATCCATGTCTAAAAAAAATCAAATGAAAAACAAAACTCAAAGCTCAGAAACTGTCCCCACACTCCACACTCATTTCCAGCTACCATCCTGTGTCTTTGACCATGTCATTCAAACCCAAGCATTTTGAAAGATCAGTTTGCCCTCACAGTGCTTGGTTTGTGCTCATGGCATGAACACTTTCAAGCAAAACAGTGGCTTATTCCTCTCATCACCTAACTTTAGTCTACATTTTAAAACCTACTATGAATCCTTAAAAATATTTCTTCTTTGGGGCCCGTGGGTGGTTCAGTCAGTTAGCATCCGATTCTTTATCTTGGCTCAGGTCATGATCTCACTGTTTGGGAGATCGAGCCCTGCATTGGGGTTCTGCACTGGCAGTGTGGATTCTCTCTCTCTCTCAAAATAAATAAATAAGCTTACAATAATATTTCTCCCCTAGTGAGCAGTGTTATATGCCAAATTGTATTCATAGGGAAGGCATGTTTAAGGTCAAAGATTAAATGATGATATGAGTTAAGACTTGTTTCTTTAAAACAACAAAAATTCCTCTATTTGGGGAATATTAATTTTTTTGCCTTTATTTTTTGCTATGAATCAGAAGAAGAGCCACACAAAGGGTCATGGTTATGGCCTTGTATTTCTGACTTGGAGCCAGGAAATAGCATTCATCTGTGAAAGAAGTCAGTTACTGCCAAATTAGTTCGCTGACATTTGAAACAAGGATGGAGAATTTAAAATGGTTAACCTAACACATTATAAACAGAATACTTGGAACTGAATAGCAGGAACTGTATTGTGTTGGCTCAGAAAAGTCTGAATTGGGAGAAGATTAAATTTTGAGGTCACAGAACATGGAATCATTTTTTCATGCAAGTTTCCAAATGTGATTGTGTCTGAAAGCCCCTCACTTTCAACCCAATGCGCTTTCCCACATTTCTATAATTGATCATGAGAATCACAACTTGGACTTTTCTTTCTAACTTATCCATTCCAGAATACTTTACTAGAAAAATATATCTTCAGTGGGTTTCTTGGGGAAAAAGTATACAAATATATGATCTACATATATAATATTTATACACATAAAAAGATTTACAGTTTTTTTGGACATTTAACTTACACAAATTCAATTTTACTTGTTCTCTCTTTTTGGCAATTAAAATACTATAGAATACATTCCACGTATGTACTCCATGTTTTGGTAAATATTGTACATTGATAAATCCATTTTTAGGCATAGTGTAAAGTACATTATGGGCATATTAAGGGATTTTTTAAGAGGAATTTTGACGTAATCCTATTTTGAGCTTATTTTCTTTTTTTTTTCCTTTTTTTTTTTTTAATTTTTTTTCAACGTTTATTTATTTTTTGGGACAGAGAGAGACAGAGCATGAACGGGGGAGGGGCAGAGAGAGAGGGAGACACAGAATCGGAAACAGGCTCCAGGCTCCGAGCCATCAGCCCAGAGCCTGACGCGGGGCTCGAACTCACGGACCGCGAGATCGTGACCTGGCTGAAGTCGGACGCTTAACCGACTGCGCCACCCAGGCGCCCCAGAGCTTATTTTCTAACTTTAAGAAATAATCTTTAAGTAAGCTATAACCCTACTGCAAGCGTACCCTTGCAAATGGTTTATACAGTTTCTACTTCACAGCTACATTTATAAGAGAGTTTACTCTTTACTTCTGTGTATTCCATTTTCTATTCTACATATAAGTGAGAACACGCATTATTTTCTTTCTGTGTCTGACTTATCTCACTTAGCATAATGTCCTCCTGGCACATCCCTGTTATCACAAAAGGAAAAATCTCCCTTTTTAAGGCTGAATAGTATTTCATTGTATATACGTACACCACAGTTTTCTTATTCATTTATCATAGACTTAGGTTGAAAGTCTCCCTTTAAGAAGTCAGCATCACTGGAAAAGAAATGCTCTTCATTTTACAGGAAGAGAATGTTAATGTTGAGAGTAGAGAGGGAGGTAGAGAGCTGTAGAATCTCTTATAAAGGATCCATTAGCAGAATATTAATATCAACTTTATTATATGTTTATTTTAGCCATTAGTCAATGACTGACAATGAGATAACCACGTGCAACACGTTGACTAAATATTTGCGTTTATTATTCTTTTCTGGATAAACACCACTCACCCCATTTTATCCATCCTGAGTATTCCTGTGATGAAATTTCAATTGATGACTCTTTGATCTTTGAAATATAGAAAAGATTGCCTTGAATTCTACGGCACCCTAATGTATGCCTTTTAAAAGTCCAAAGTTCCTCCCCAAATTTCTGTGAATTCTTACTAGAGTGTGAGTTGATAATGGGTAGAATATACGTATACCTCTGGCTTCAAACGTCTGCCCTAGTCAAATTAATTCAGGTTTAGATGTTTGGTTTCTATTTGAGCAACACACTGAATCAAAAATGAAATGTATCATACAAATCCTATCTGTGATTCCCCCCCCAAACTGTTGCCCAGACATTTGGAAATAGAACAGACATAGTAATTTGGTAGAGGAGGACAGAGGAAGGCACAGGGTTACAGAACAACATGAATGCTAGTCACTTGGTTCTCAAGTCCTTCAATTGCGCAGCTTGGATGTGCCTTCTGCTTGTTGTTCTCTAAGCAGTGCCCAAGTTCACGGCTCTTTGCTCTTTTCTATGGCTCTTTTCGTCGTTGTCATTTATTCCCTCTCTCAATGTATAAACAAAACAAAACAAAAGAAGAACAAAAACAAACCCCCAAAAATCTGAATCACTCAGTTACAAAACTGGCTATTATTTCTTATGTTGCCTTGACCCCTGATGGTACCTACATCCTGGAGGTCTGAACTTTTACCAAAGCTGTTTAAGGCATTCGTCTCTACAAAGAGTGTCACTGCCCTGAAAAGATCCGTATGCCAAATTAAGGTTGTAAAAATTTTGCCAATAAATACTTCTCTCCCCTGCTCTGTCTTATATAGATCAACTCTGGATAACACGAGAGTTTTCCAAATTAAGATGGTTAACAGAATTTTCTCAGGTCTTTAAAAAAAATTTTTTTTTATGTTTTATTTATTTTTGAGAGCAAGAGAGACAGAGCACGGGCAGGAGAGGGGCTGAGAGAGAGGGAGACACAGAATCTGAAACCAGGTCCAGGTTCTGATCTGTCAACACAGAGCCTGACGCGGGGCTTGAACTCACAGACTGTGAGATCATGACCTGAGCCAAAGTCGGACGTTTAACCGACTGAGCTACCCAGGTGCCCCATCTCAGATCTTTTAGTTTGTAAATAAATGGATTGTTAATAAGAGTCAGTTCCAAATATTACCTTCAGATGTGTGACTGTTCTTTTCATCTGAATTTAACAATATATAGGGAATGGTAATCGTATATGAAGAATTGGCTAAAAAGTAAAATATCTCACTTCACATCCCTCACAAATAGTATATTCACAGGATTTATTCAGTGTAGATGGTCAATATTTACCAAACCTATTTTCAGTTATGACTACCTCAAGGGCAGATACAATTCCTTGTATTCATATTATTTTCTCATATTCCATGACTATTCTTTAAACTGGACTAGAGGGCCCTGCTACATCACCGTTTGAAAGACAGCATTTGTACAGATAAACCTACAGGAAATTGCCTCATCCAGGTACACAGGAAATGATATTTTCATGTGCCTGTTTTATCATCATCGAGAAGCACTCAGAAGTACCTGCTCATATTTTTCTGTTCAGGGACAACACAGAAGCTTTGCTGATGGCTGAAGAGAAACCAAAGAGGGTGAGAGCAAACAATTAGAATGGATCAAGGCTATGGAGAGGAGCAATGAAAAGAGAGTGTGGCTATGAAAAATAAGACACAAAAGAAATGATTGAAAACACAGGCACAATTAAAAGAGTGTATAAAATTAAGAGCATAAAAACATTTGCTGTATGAGTAGTGTTTAAAAGCACAATTTGGGGGGAAGGTGGCTTCGATTTCCCTTCTGACCCCAGCAGTTACAAGCAGGGTGACTGGGGGCAGCTTAACTTACTTCTCAGTGGCTCAGTTTCTTCATCTGCAAAATGGAGGCAATAATAAGACCTCCCTTATAGATGAAATAAGCAATGCAAATGAAGTGTTAAGCAAGAATTTGGAACCAGGGAGAATTCAAAAATATTATTATTATTCTGGTTCCAATAACAAAAATATAGCTAGATTATATAATTATGCAAGTTATAAAGTATGGCTTTATTTTGTTTTGTGTTTATCCAGAAGAATACCATTAACCACACAGGTAAACAGTGGTGTCACATAGGTCTCTCAGAGACTATAAAACAGGCACTATTGTTGTGCGAATGAAGTAGCTCCTAATGCGAAACTTTTTTTAAGTCAGAAAGACACTATAATCCACAGAACATCACACCGAAAGGAACTTGCACAATCATAGCAGAGATGATGATAATTGCCTTGCTGGACCTAAATTCCCTCCTGAGTTAGTTTGCTTCATTTACATCTTAGGAGAGAATTTTTCTCTGAAAATCTGCCTTCTAGCTCCTGCCAATATGTGAAGTGAGACTCGGTGGCTCTGTTAGTGTATGAACTCTTTCCTCCTTGTGTAGACCCCCCCGCCCCCCCACTTCCCAGTAGGGTCATGTGGATCCTTAACCTGGGTTTTCTCTCTGGTGGCCATGAGAAGTCAGGGCAGATCCAGAGTACCGCAAACATTGACTGCCTTGTGAAATGTCTCATTTGAGATTTCTGCATGGCTTTCAATAAAAGCTCCTTCGGAGGGGGGCGGTAATCAGGAGAGTCAAGGTCCTCAAGAACAACATTGTCGTTAAGTCTCAGATCCCACTTTCCTGTCAGGGCAGGGCTTTGGCTTGGGAGAATTGTCTAGGTTCAGAATTCAGTCTTCTTTGAAAAATCTGTCATTCATCCAATTAGAACAAGTGTCTGGTCTCAGCTCTGTTGGCCTCCCATCTGCAGGACATCACTGTTTCTGTCGATGCAGCTAAGGAGGCTCCCAACCACTCATACTTTGTTTTAAATTGGGGGTCAGTATACCTGAGCCTGCCCTCTTCAACACATCAATGGCACTTTTTAGAGCCATTCAATTCTGTAGTCTTGAAATTCCCTTGAAATTCTCAAATGCTAAAGACTTTTTACCAGCTAGTGCACCTTCTCCCATCTCTGTCCTGCTAAAGTTCACCACAAGTGAAAGTATTAGCAATCCCTCTGCTGTAGTATGCTGATGCTATCGAAAGCCTGCTTTCCACCAGGGATGGTGCCCTGATCGCCATCTGGCCAGTGATTGGTCGACATCTAGAATTCCATTCTTAGAGTCTGCTTCTCAGGTCCTCTTCTAATACCAACTCCCTTAGGTAGACATTCCTCAGATCAAATCCTGAGAGAAAGATTCTTGCATGAGTGATCTGTTGAGGAGTGCTCCAGAAGGGGAGTAAGGGAAGCAGAACAGTAAGAAAGCAAACAAGGCAGTCATCTTGGCTGGAAATGGGACTCAGGCTATCCATTCCCATGAGGAGCTATAAACCAGGAATGATACCCCAGAGTTGGTTCCCTCTTTTTTTTTTTTTAATTAATTTATTTATTTATTTTGAGAGGGAGAGAGAGAGAGAGAGAGAGAGGCAGAGAGAGAAGAAGCAAGAATCCCAAGCAGGCTCCACACTGTCAGCAAGGAGCCTGACGCAGGGCTTGAACTCATGAACCATGAGATCATGACCTGAACCAAAGTCAAAAGTTGGACATTTAACCAACTGATCCACCCAGGCATCCAAGAGTTGGTTCCCTCTTAACACAAAGGAGCTGATTTTTTGTCTTCTTGGATCAGTCAGTCATTAACCTCTAGCAGTTTTCTGAGAGTAGGGAGCAATGGCCTGGTAGAAGAGGAAGTGCCCATTCAGCAGTGGCGGGGTGGGGGGTGGGGAGATGAGTAATTGTACTGGTGAAGGTGATCTGGGTGGACCCCAACAACATTGCATCGAGCAGATTCCATGAAGTCAACCTGACACTATTCCACTCTTCACTGATGTCCCCCCTCATTCATAACTCCTCTACCCTTAGAGTTCATTCCTCACAGGGAGTTTAAATTTGTGCATTTTTTAATATGTACATCAATAATTATATATATGATAATTTGTCTCTCCAACTCTATTTCTTGGCATTTGAAGGATAAGAGTTGGGTAACAGGTTGGATTTTTCTCACAGTTTAAGTCACAGTGTTGAGCCCTTGGTTGAAACATAATGAACACTGGGTGATTAAGAGGAGTTGACAAAGAATCTATGGTATATAATTAACTATCGGGGCACCTGGGTGGCTCAGTCGGGTAAGCGTCCGACTTTGGCTCAGGTCATGATCTCACGGTTCGTGGTTCTAGCCCCGCGTCAGGCTCTGTGCTGACAGCTCAGAGCCTGGAGCCTGCTTGGGATTCTGTGTCTCCCTCTCTCTCTGCCCCTCCCCCACTCATGCTCTGTCTCTCAAGAATGAATAAGCATTGAAAAAATAATATAATTAATGCTGTATTTCTTCTAAGCTTACAGTAAATACCATACTGATTAGAGAGCACTGGATGAAGTAGAAATAAATTGTATCAAGCTGTCTATTTCTCACCAGCACCCCAGTGGATTCCCTTCGGCTTCTTAGGACAAGAGATACAAAAGAGCAATCTTCATATTTGTTCAACTTACTACAAACAATAAACTTTAAAATAAAGCATTTATTTTATTTTTTAAATTTATTTATTTCGAGAGACAGAGAGTGTGTGTGAGCAGGGAAGGGACAGAGAGAAA
Organism: Lynx canadensis; assembly: GCF_007474595.2. Lineage (NCBI taxonomy): Eukaryota > Metazoa > Chordata > Mammalia > Carnivora > Felidae > Lynx > Lynx canadensis. The sequence continues at coordinate 138,264,818 of NC_044307.1, read as the reverse complement.
GGGAGAGAAAGAATCCCAAGTAGGCTCCACGCCATCAGCACAGAGGCCAACACAGGGCTTCATCCCATGAACAATGAAATCGTGAGCTGAGCCAAAATCAAGAGTTGGACACTTAACCCACTGAGCCACTCAGGTCCCTCTAAAACTTTTACTTTAATTAAAAATTTTATGCATTTTATAAATAAAATGAAACCTCATCAAAAATAAAAAAAGAAATTGAAAATTAAAAATCAATGGAAAATGTAAAAAATCAATGGAGAATCAATAGGAAAATATGAATGAATAATGGAAACTATATTGGTAAGGATCAATATTTTATACAGAAGTTAAAATATTTGAACAAGAGACACAGGAAACTATCTACTATGCTTCATTAGGCAAATTGTAAGAGAAAAAGAGTAAGAGATTTTATACTTTTAAAAATCTAAAAACATAGGGACACCTGGGTGGCTCAGTTGGTTAAACATCTATCTGACTCTTGGTTTTGGCTCAGGCCCTGTGATCTCAAGGTTTGTGAGTTCAAGCCCCACATTGGGCTCCACAGAGTCAGTGTGGAGCCTGCTTGGGATTCTCTCTCTCCCTCTCTCTCTCTGCCCCTCCCCCACTCACCCTTTCTGTCTCTCAAAATAAAAAAATAAGCTTCAAGAAAATTTTTTTAAATAAATAAAAAATAAAAATCTAAAAACATTGTGTGTTTTATAATTGCTTGTATTTGATTAAGACAACAGCCATAGATTTTTTTTTCCAGTGGTGAACAAAAGATAAGAAAGTAATCAGAAGTAGTAACTATATTTTTAAACAAAGCAAATAGAAATTGGTGATGATCCAAATACATAAGGCAATTGAGAGAAAGAATAATAATGTTCCAGAAGACTCTTGTAATTGTCACACCTGTAAACTAGAAGGAATGAGCATAATTCAATTTCATAAAAGGGAAAAATTCTAAATACAATCAAGTAATTTGCAAGTGTTTCCCACCTGACCTTTTAAACAGTTAAATATTTTAGACATTGAGGCAAACCTTCAATGAGATGCAAATGCATTATTCAAGTGAGCAGGTGTTTATTTCTGCAGAGTTGTTTCAAAACCTCTCAGTGTAGAATAAAAGGAAACATGTTTAGCTCGCAAAGAACAGTTTTAATCACCCTATCATGATGTCACCACGCAAATAAAGTTTTGTTCAGTTACTGTCTTTCCACGGTCCAGCTCCCATGGACTTCTGTCCATGGGTAACCGATAACTTCAGTTATCCAGACAAATTTATGGGAAAATAGGAAGCGCTATTCAATTTAAGCACCTGAGCCAGCACAACTCAAACCCACGTAGCAAAACTGCACTATCAGCGAAGAGTTTCAGGCCATGTTGCCAAAGAACACAGCTTAGCTTCAGCATATGAAGATCCCAGGAGGTCAGAACCAGCTGGGACACATGAGGAGTGTAGCTGAACAGCCGAGGTCAGCTTCAGTGGCAGTGACCACACTTCAGTGTGCTCATCATGCCCCAAGGCACTATTATAAACTCGAGAAGACTGAATAAGGAGCACATCAGAAATATTTTTCAGGGTTTGCATGAAAATGTTGGTGGCAAGACTCTGCACATAATCCTGGGATACAAAGATTTCACAAATAGAGACTATATCAATCAGGGATTTTCTTTGGAAACTACAGAAAGCACCTCAGGTGATTCAACAGTAAAGAAACTCATTAGAGCAACGGCAATGGGGAGCAGGGTGCAGGGCGTGGGGAGGGGGATGGGCTCCTCACAGATTCAAAGGCAAAGTAGGAGAACTGGGCAGGATCCGGTATAGCTATGGGTGCCTACAGACAGACTTGCCTACATGAACTTCAGCGCTACCTTCAGTCCCATTTTCACTCTGTTAGTGGCATCAATTCCAGGAAGAACAACTGATTAGTCTAGTTTCAGTCACGTGCACAGTCTGGCTAGGAGAAAGCCAAGTACCTTGTTTGGCAGATTGTATTTAACAGGACATTAAATAGATGATTCAATGGGGCAAAAACACTTCTCCTGAAAGGAAATTGGGGTGTTGTTCTAGTTATTAGACATTTCAGGGCGGAGGGAGGATGGTAGAACCACTGAAGTTTATTTAACTGTTAGTACACTTAAATTTGCATGAGGGGGTGCTGGGGTGGCTCAGCCAGTTAAGCAACTGACTCTTGATTTCTGCTCAGGTCATGATCTCGTGGTTTGTGAGTTCGAACCCCATCCCTGGCTCTGTGCTGACAGCATGGAGCCTGCTTGAGATTCTCTCTCCCTCTCTCTCTCAGAATCTCCTGTGTGCTCTCTCTTTCTCAAAAATAAATAAATAACCTTTAAAAAATTGTCATGAAACACTAATGTAAAAGTACAAAGACTAGACCTCAAAATGACCAATGTGTTGGGAAATGAGGTCAGTGTCTGGGAAAGATAGGTGAGGCAGGGAACAATAGGTTGTAGGTGGAGAGCAAAAAAAACAGAACTAGAAACTAGTTTTGTTCAAGCTTGAAAATAAAAAAAAAAGTGATATCTTTGAAGACAGGGACCATTTTTTATTCATATTTATTTTCACAGTTTAGTCTCTCCCAATTACGTAATAGATAGGTGTTCTACAAAGGTATGCTGAATTAATGACTAAGAGAATAAATATATGAGCAAATGGGTGGGTGGATGAAGAAGTTGAAAATAGATGGATAAATAATGCTAATTTGGTGAAATCTAACAATCTTCCAATAGAAATAGAGGATACTAATAGAAATATATGGGAGCTAGGCTAGTTTGTCCCTGTTGGAGAAGAGATCCAATAATTAAGTGGGGCCATTAGATTAGCTACAAGGCATCTCATGATCCATATCTAAATTCTTAAGATGTCTTCTAAAAATTAGAGTCCAATTTTCTTTGATTTTGTGTACTCAGAGAACAGTCAGTCAGCTTCACACAACCAGTGTTACTCAGGGATCATGACTACAATGAAATGGCTTTGGAAAATGACCCAAAACATGCCAAAATTATTTCATCTTCTAAAATCATCTACAGTAGATGCCTACCCATTTTGTTTGTTGTTTCCCCCCAGAAGGCTTTCTAGAGTGATAGCTAGAATAATGCCATAAAAACATTGAAAGTACATCTGAGCTCTGACAGGAAATGGCAAACAATACATTGATCCAACTCATTCACTGACATCTTGGTGAAATCGTCACAGCTCAGCAGAGATCATTCTTATGTTTTAAAAGTTGAACTCAGCTTAGGTCATCATCTCACAGTTCGTGGAATCTAGCCCCATGTCAGGCTCTGCACTGACAGTGAAATCTTCTTTGAAGATTGTCTATTTCAGGAAAGGAAAAGAGAAAGACTCTGATAACATAATCCTACGTGATCAAAATCTTTGGCGTGAGATTATACCATTTTGAGTCTTATAGCAAAGTTTTGCTTGTTAAAACTTTCTAAAAAAATGTGGGCACTTCTGCCTTCCCCTGAGCTTATGGCTTTTAATGTGACATTTTCAGACAGACCAACAAGAAGTTTGGTATGTTTGGTATGTTTTCCATTATAACACACAATAGTTTTTAGTGTTTAGTTGTAAGTACATCTTTCATTGTTCTGCAGGAAATTGTCACATCTGACCACCAATAAGTCTAATGAGAATATCATGAGCATAGATGAAGAACATAATTATTAATAATGATAATAATTTTTAAAAACCCTGATATTATTGCATGCTCATTATAGGCCAGGAGCTGTGCCCTGAGACTCAACAAAGTCCTCGCATTTCTCAACAAAGAACCCTATTTCTTCCAAGGCATCAGTCTGCCATCTAGAAAAGGTGACCTTGAACAATTCCTTGAAATATTTTTATTTCTTTGAATTATTGCACGCTCTGTTTCAGCACATGCTATGGGTCCCATATATACCTTCTTAAGAACTTCACAGTGCTTTTGATGAACATAACTTGAAACTATCTTCCTCACATAAAATAACTGGTTAGGCCTAACATGTTAGTGAGTATCCGTAGTCTGACTTCTAGGTTTTTCAGAAAGCCCAAGATTATGTAGATGCCACAGGACTGAGAAGGTGCCTCTAAGCCAAAGTGGAATGTGGGAGATACAGGAGAATATCTGGTTGTTGCTCTTACGCAGAAGGGCCCCCCCCTGCGTGTGAACTTTGCAGTGTATGTGATAATGGTTCAACCACTTAACACTGACATGACACTCTATCTGGCTATAGGACGTGTGAGATCAAGATCCAAAACATCAGTGAGTTATCTTGGAGAGGTGGTGGAAGAGAAAAGTGAGTGGAATCATCTCCTGCTGCTCCAGAGTCAGAGAAGTTGGTTTTAGACAAGGACACTCCAGACTGTGCCAACGCGTGGGAGATAAAGCCACATGTTCACATGAGACAGTCTTCTCTGGCTCATGTGCTTACCTCTCTCTCTCTCTCTCTCTCTCTCTCTCTCTCTTTAAGTTTATTTATTTATTTGAGAGAGAGAGCGTGCGTGTGCAAGCAGGGGAGGGGCAGAGACAGAGGGAGAGAGGGAGAGAATTCCCAAGCAGGCTCCACACAGTCAGTGCAGAGCCTGACATGGGGCTCGATCCCATGAACCAGAGGTCATGACCTGAGCTGAGATCGAGTCTGATGCTTAACAGACTGAGCCACCCAGGCACCCCCTGGCCTCTCTTTAACCATCTCAAGTGACAACCCTTAGGCTCTCAAGGCCTCTAGCTTACTTCCTCCGTGCTGTGATTCCTCTGGCAACGTCAGCTGCAGCCACTCTGGTCTTTTTCATTTTTCTCTATTTTCCATTCCTTTTCCACCCACATTCTCAGAGCCTTTCCACTGGCTCACAACTCACCCTACAAATTTCCCTCCTTTATTTACTTTCCATTTGTCCTTCAAATCTCAGCTCAAATGTCACTTCCTGGAGGAATTCTTCCCCACCACTCAAACTATGTCAGGTTACCCTGTTACAGATTCTCAGACCACTATAGGTCTTTAATGATGACACTTGCCTTATTTGTAATTTCTATTTATGTAGTTGGTTATTTATCTTCTGTTTTCTCATTGTGTAACAAACCCACATTCCCCATTCTATTCCCAGGGCCCAATGCCTGGCATGGGGTAGGTACAGGAGGAAAATTTGTGGGGTACATGAATGATTCATTGTACATCTGTCAGAGAAGTGAAGAGAAATGAAGTTACATGGGAGCCTCATATGAACTCAGCCAGACTCAATTTTAGACATTTCCTCCTGACTAGATGCTCCTGAACTCCCTTTTTAACAGACTTCTTACCTAGAAATTTTGCCATTGGATTCTTTCTCTGCCCCTTTGAAATGCACACACATCTTTTCCCAGCCTCTTGCCGGATTTATAACCCGGGAGTGTCTTTAACAAGGCCTGGAGAGCCATCCCTTGAAATCTAATCATGGAAGGAGATAGTGCCTCTGTCTACCAGTGTCAGTGGGAAAGTAGGAGCCTAAACACAGATGGCCTAATCACATTGATCAGTCTGTTCCTAATGTTCTAGTCTTTCTCCACTAGCTCACCCCAGCACTTAAAAACCTTCCTGCCTTTTGTTTCAGCAGAGTTCGGTCTCTCTTCCTTATTGCAATAGTCTTGAATAAAGTCTCCCTTGCCTGTTTAACTTCCTGGGCAATTTTTCTTTGACATGATGCAACTGAGAATTGCCTTGTCAATTCTTGTCAATATATGCCAGAGGGTAGTTGTTAGCTTTGCAGACCAAAAGATTGTGTGCTCCCTAACCTCTGTAGCCTTTCCATGACCAGAGCTGAGAAGGTGGCCAAATTACCTTCCAACTCCCTTAAACAAGACAGGTTTTCAACTTCTAGGATTCTGTAAGGGATAGCTCCACCCGTAGAAAGAAAAACAGAAGACTAATCCATTAAATTTATACCTACAGTATGATTTTCTGATGTTTTTTCATGTTCTCTTCCCTTAAATTCTCTTGGGTGTAGTTGCATCACACTACCTGTGGCATCTCGTTGTTGTCCAATGGCTTTACATTGTTTTGGAGTTTCAGCACTTATAACTAATTCCACTGAAAGGCTTAATTACATCAGCCAATCACGTAGTCCACGCCACTTAATTAAATGTTAAATTGCTGATCAGAAGTCTTCACTGGAGCACATTTTCAAAATGGCTTGGCAAGCAGGGCTGATCTGATGTTTGACTCATCCTTTGGAGGTATCTGGGTACTAAAAAAAAAAAAGGCCTTTTAAAAATAGGGAGCCAAGTCAGCCAAGGGAGAGGCAAGTGTGGTGGGTGATCTGCATAGAGAAATTTGCTAACATTTGTGTTTCTGTCCTCCCATTCTTTCTCTTCCTTTCTTCCTTCTTTTCTTTCACAAATATTTACTGAATGAATATGTACCAGCCATTTTTCTAGGCCTTGAAGATACACTAGTGAACAAAACAGATTGGGGGAAAAAAAAAAAACCTTATTTTTTTAATGTAATCATAGAGCTTAAATTCTAATGTAACATTTCCACTTCGTTTTCTTTCATTATTTCTAAAATCAGATTTCAGAGATACAATCAGGCTTTGGTGGAGCTGACAATTCAAAATCTTAGTTCCAGAGCGATTAAAAACAAATGGCTTCTGTATGTCGTTTCAGTGCTGGGCCTGAGGCATTCTATTAAATTTCCCCACAGATAACGCATTCATCATCTCTTGTAAAGGCATGTGTCTCTGACTCTCACAGATGAATTCAGAGACCATTTTGAAGAACAAGAGAATGCTTAAAATCATGAGGTTTTTTTAGAGAGAGAGAGAGGGTGCAAGTGAGTGAGGGGCAGAGGGAGAGAGAGAGAATCCCAGAGAGAGAGAGAGAGAGAGAGAGAGAGGCACCAGACCCACCCAAAGTATGGCTCTTGCTCACCCAAAGCTGGGCACAAGCTTACCCAACACGTGGCTCAAACTCATGAACCGTGAGATCATGACCTGGGTCAAAGTCAGATGCTTAACTGACTGAGCCACCCAGGTTCCCCAAATCATGAGATTTTAATATAATTCAAAACTTAGCTCTACTACACCCTGCTGTATGATGCAGGGGAAACAACAGCATGCCCCTAGTAGGGTGGCCCTAGGCAGCCGGCAGGCTCTAGACACTAGGGCTGGGGGCTGAAAAACAATAAAGCGGGGGAGCTAACATCACATTGTTTCAAAATTTGAATTGTGGTCTCAGCTTGATATATGCTGTCCACTGAAAAGAAAGTGAGCCATCTCAAGAGCATTCTGTTTTCTTATCTTCTTAGGCTCTGTAGGATATCTTACTTGCACATGAATTACATTAAACCTTCCTCCAGGCAAGTCAGCTAAAATCACCTACATTCCTGGCACTGAATTGTTGTGTTGAGAACATAGTAATTGTTCACTAACATAGAGAGCGCATTAGAAATTTTAGTGAGTTCGTTGCTAGTCATGAATATGATTAACCAATTCCATGAGCATTTGAGAGTATAATTAGCTATGATCTGCAATATTTATGTTCCTTTTAGGCATAATTATGTTTCCCTGAGTAATTTTATATCCCATACATCTACAAAGAACCAAAGATATTCAAATATGTTTATACTTATTTTCATTCAAAATATCTATATTCATTCTTAAGTTTTTTAAGATCCAAATGAGGATAATAGGAAACTAGTCACAGAACAAAAATATTAAGTATAATTCTTTAAAAATGACATTAGCTTTGGGGCGCCTGGATGGCTCAGTCGGTTAAGCATCCACCTTCAGCTCAGGTCATGATCTCACGGTTTGTGAGTTCAAGCCCTGCATTGGGCTCTGTGCTGACAGCTCAGAGCCTGGAGACTGCTTCAGATTCTGTGTCTCCCTCTCTCTCTGTCCCTCCCCTGCTCACACTCGATCTTTCTCAAAAGTAAACATTAAAAAAAGTCTTTGGGGCGCCTGGGTGGCTCAGTCGGTGAAGCGGCTGACTTCTGCTCAGGTCATGATCTCACGGTCTGTGAGTTCGAGCCCCGCGTCAGGCTCTGTGCTGACAGCTCAGAGCCTGGAGCCTGTTTCAGATTCTGTGTCTCCCTCTCACTGACCCACCCCCGTTCATGCTCTGTCTCTCTCTGTCTAAAAAATAAATAAACGTTAAAAAAAAATTTTTTTTTAAAAGTCTTTAATGACATTAGCTTTAAGGAGCGCGTGGGTGGCTCAGTCGGTTAAGCATCCGACTTCAGCTCGGGTCACGATCTCGCGGTCTGTGAGTTCGAGCCCCGCGTCGGGCTCTGGGCTGATGGCTCGGAGCCTGGAGCCTGCTTCCGATTCTGTGTCTCCCTCTCTCTCTGCCCCTCCCCCGTTCATGCTCTGTCTCTCTCTGTCTCAAAAATAAATAAACGTTAAAAATTAAAAAAAAAATAAATAAATGTTACATGATCATTTTATAAACAAACACTCTAAAAATATACACATACACGAGTTTACATAAAGTATGAAAATATTAACTTTACTATATCTAGTTATTACTGTTATTAATCCACTAATTTGCTAATTAGTTAAAAATACTTTAAACAATATATTAATTTAGCTACTAAGCACTGTGCATTCACAAAGAAACAATCTCTTTCTCACAAGCATGGAAAAGATAACATAATGCATACATAACCAGAAAAGTTGATTAAGCTATACAAAGATCCTAAGCAAGTTAAGTTAAAAAGTATGTGCATTTTAGGTTTGTCTTTCCAATTTGAGAATATTACAAACAGTGCTGCAAAAAACATTCTTATATATACCAGTGGACATGTAGAAGAGTTTCTTTTTTATGGTCTTTCTCTGACCAAGGGCTATAGTACAAAGTTGAATAGAAGCAATGGTTTTGAGCATCTCAGACACATTCTTAATTTTAAAGAGGATGCTTCTAATGTTTTTCCACTGAGAATTGTGTATTGTAGGTTTTGAGTATATAGCTTTTACTCAGTTATATATTTTTATTTTGCTAATTTTTTTTTTTTACCAAAAATGGTATTGATTATGAGCATTTTTTATCATACAGTTTTAGTGCTGAATGGCATTTTTTGGTTAATATTTAACACTGCTGCATTCTTGGGATAAATATGACATAATCTATTTGTTTTATCTTATTAAACACAGATGAATTTGTTATAGAGGCAGTTTGTTAGGTTCTGACGAGATGCCTGATGGCCAGTAAACAGGAAGTCAAGACCAGCTGTGAAGAAGTCAGAGACCTGTCATGGCAGTACTCCAAAACAAAGCCACCAGAAGCTAGATCAAACCAGATCGGCCCAAGATGGCGGGTGCCATGACAGACTCTTGACCAAATAAAGAAGAAAAGTTTGAAACCCTCCTTCCAAGACATCCTGCCCCAAGTAATGAATATTCCACCCCTTAGTTAACAACTCTCAACAAAAGGTAGAAACCCAAACCCAGGTACGCAGCTCTCTCTCTCTTGAGCTTGCCTGCTCTCACATCTCAAGAGTGTCCTTTGCTTTAAAAAGCTTTCCTGTTGTGTTCCTTATCTGCTGTGTTGCGTCTGTCCTTTAATTCTTTCCTGTGATGAGACCAAGAGCCTTTGGCAACATCTTTGGGATGGGGTAAATCAAGGCCTCAGGACCCAGGTGTCCCCAATTCACCCAGCAACAAATTTGGCTTTCTAATATTTTGTTTGGGATTTTGCATCTATGTTCATGAGTGACATTGGCCTATACTGTTCTTTTTTCCATGTGTTTTAATCTAGTTTTGTTATCAAAAGTTGTGACTTTATAGAATGAGTTGAATAGTGGATCTTTTTTGAATTCTCTGGAAATTGATTTAAGATTGGACTGAGGATTCTAGGGAAGATGGCGGCATAGGAGGATGCTGGGCTCACCGCGCATCCTGCTGATCACTTAGATTCCACCTACACCTGCCTAAATAACCAAGAAAACTGCCAGAGGATTAGCAGAACGGAGTCTCCGGAGCCAAGCGCAGACGAGAGGCCCATGGAAGAGGGTAGGAAGGGCGGCGAGGTGGTGTGCGCTCCACGGACTGGCGGGAGGGAGCTGGGGCGGAGGGGCGGCCTGACGGCCAAGCAGAGCCCCCGAGTCTGGCTCGCAAAAGCGGAGGGGCCGGACGGAGCGTGTTCCGGCAGCAATCGGGACTTGACATCTGGACGGTTATAAGCTAACAGCTCTGCTCAGAGAACGGGAGGGCTGGAGGACAACGGGAGGGAGAGTTGTTGAGCCTGGGACGACAGAGCTCAGCTTGGCGGGGAACAAAGGTGCTCGCCAGCGGATCTCCCTCACCCATCCCCCAGCCAAAATCCCAAAGGGAACCGGTTCCTGCCAGGGAACTTGCTTGCACCACGAAAACACCCAACACTGTGCTTCTGCGGAGCCACCCCTCCAGCGGGGTGGAGCGCAGGGCCCCTTCCAAAGCGGTTCACCAAAGGAGAAGGGAGCTGAGCCTGCCCCTCCCGTCCTCCCCCTCCCCCCTCTCCCCCCCCCCGTGCACCTTGCCTTCCCACCCCAGCCAATACGCCAGATCCCCAGCACCACAAGCCTGGCAGTGTGCAAGTAGCCCAGACGGGCCACGCCACCCCACAGTGAATCCCGCCCCTAGGGGAGGGGAAGAGAAGGCACACACCAGTCTGACTGTGGCCCCAGCGGTGGGCTGGGGGCAGACATCAGGTCGGACTGCGGCCCCGCCCACCAACTCCAGTTATACACCACAGCACAGGGGAAGTGCCCTGCAGGTCCTCACCACACCAGGGACTATCCAAAATGACCAAGCGGAAGAATTCCCCTCAGAAGAATCTCCAGGAAATAACAACAGCTAATGAGCTGATCAAAAAGGATTTAAATAATATAACAGAAAGTGAATTTAGAATAATAGTCATAAAATTAATCGCTGGGCTGGAAAACAGCATACAGGACAGCAGAGAATCTCTTGCTACAGAGATCAAGGGACTAAGGAACAGTCATGAGGAGCTGAAAAACGCTTTAAAGGAAATGGAAAACAAAATGCAAACCACCACGGCTCGGATGGAAGAGGCAGAGGAGAGAATAGGTGAACTAGAAGATAAAGTTATGGAAAAAGAGGAAGCTGAGAAAAAGAGAGATAAAAAAATCCAGGAGTATGAGGGGAAAATTAGAGAACTAAGTGATACACTAAAAAGAAATAATATACGCATAATCGGTATCCCAGAGGAGGAAGAGAGAGGGAAAGGTGCTGAAGGGGTACTTGAAGAAATAATAGCTGAGAACTTCCCTGAACTGGGGAAGGAAAAAGGCATTGAAATCCAAGAGGCACAGAGAACTCCCTTCAGACGTAACTTGAATCGATCTTCTGCACGACATATCATAGTGAAACTGGCAAAATACAAGGATAAAGAGAAAATTCTGAAAGCAGCAAGGGGTAAACGTGCCCTCACATATAAAGGGAGACCTATAAGACTCGTGACTGATCTCTCTTTTGAAACTTGGCAGGCCAGAAAGAATTGGCACGAGATTTTCAGGGTGCTAGACAGCAAAAATATGCAGCCGAGAATCCTTTATCCAGCAAGTCTGTCATTTAGAATAGAAGGAGAGATAAAGGTCTTCCCAAACAAACAAAAACTGAAGGAATTTGTCACCACTAAACCAGCCCTACAAGAGATCCTAAGGGGGACCCTGTGAGACAAAGTACCAGAGACATCACTACAAGCATAAAACATACAGACATCACAATGACTCTAAACCCGTATCTTTCTATAATAACACTGAATGTAAATGGACTAAATGTGCCAACCAAAAGACATAGGGCATCAGAATGGATAAAAAAACAAGACCCATCTATTCGCTGTCTACAAAAGACTCATTTTAGACCTGAGGACACCTTCAGATTGAGAGTGAGGAGATGGAGAACTATTTACCATGCTACTGGAAGTCAAAAGAAAGCTGGAGTAGCCATACTTATATCAGACAAACTAGACTTTAATTAAAGGCTGTAACAAGAGACGAAGAAGGGCATTATATAATAATTACAGGGTCTATCCATCAGGAAGAGCTAACAATTATAAATGTCTATGCGCCGAATATGGGAGCCCCCAAATATATAAAACAATTACTCATAAACATAAGCAACCTTATTGAGAAGAATGTAGTAATTGTAGGGGACTTTAAGACTCCACTTACAGCAATGGATAGATCATCTAGACACATGGTCAATAAAGAAACAAGGGCCCTGAATGATACATTGGATCAGATGGACTTAACAGATATATTTAGAACTCTGCATCCCAAAGCAACAGAATATACTTTCTTCTCGAGTGCACATGGAACATTCTCCAAGATAGATCACATACTGGGTCACAAAACAGCCCTTCATAAGTATACAAGAATTGAAATCATACCATGCATACCTTCAGACCACAATGGTATGAAGCTTGAAATCAACCACAGGAAAAAGTCTGGAAAACCTCCAAAAGCATGGAGGTTAAAGAACACCCTACTAAAGAATGAGTGGGTCAACCAGGCAATTAGAGAAGAAATTAAAAAATATATGGAAACAAATGAAAATGAAAATACAACAATCCAAACGCTTTGGGATGCAGCAAAGGCAGTCCAGAGAGGAAAATACATTGCAGTCCAGGCCTATTTCAAGAAACAAGAAAAATCCCAAATACAAAATCTAACAGCACACCTAAAGGAAATAGAAGCAGAACAGCAAAGACAGCCTAAAACCAGCAGAAGAAGAGAAATAAAGATCAGAGCAGAAATAAACAATATAGAATCTAAAAAAACTGTAGGGAAGATCAATGAAACCAAGAGTTGGGTTTTTGAAAAAATAAAGAAAATTGATAAACCTCTAGCCAGGCTTCTCAAAAAGAAAAGGGAGATGACCCAAATAGATAAAATCATGAATGAAAATGGAATTATTACAACCAATCCCTCAGAGATACAAGCAATTATCAGGGAATACTATGAAAAATTATATGCCAACAAACTGGACAACCTGGAAGAAATGGACAAATTCCTAAACACCCACACTCTTCCAAAACTCAATCAGGAGGAAATAGAAAGCTTGAACAGACCCATAACCAGCGAAGAAATTGAATCGGTTATCAAAAATCTCCCAACAAATAAGAGTCCAGGACCAGATGGCTTCCCGGGGGAGTTCTACCAGACGTTTAAAGCAGAGATAATACCTATCCTTCTCAAGCTATTCCAAAACATAGAAAGGGAAGGAAAACTTCCAGACTCATTCTATGAAGCCAGTATTACTTTGATTCCTAAACCAGACAGAGACCCAGTAAAAAAAGAGAACTACAGGCCAATATCCCTGATGAATATGGATGCAAAAATTCTCAATAAGATACTAGCAAATCGAATTCAACAGCATATAAAAACAATTATTCACCATGTTCAAGTGGGATTCATTCCTGGGATGCAGGGCTGGTTCAACATTCACAAATCAATCAACGTGATACATCACATTAATAAAAGAAAAGATAAGAACCATATGATCCTGTCAATTGATGCAGAAAAGGCATTTGACAAAATTCAGCAACCTTTCTTAATAAAAACCCTTCAGAAAGTGGGGATAGAAGGAACATACTTAAACATCATAAAAGCCATTTATGAAAAGCCTACAGCTAACACCATCCTCAATGGGGAAAAACTGAGAGCTTTTTTCCCTGAGATCAGGAACACGACAGGGATATCCACTCTCACCGCTGTTGTTTAACATAGTGTTGGAAGTTCTAGCATCAGCAATCAGACCACAAAAGGAAATCAAAGGCATCAAAATTGGCAAAGATGAAGTTAAGCTTTCACTTTTTGCAGATGACATGATACTATACATGTAAAATCCGATAGACTCCACCAAAAGTCTGCTAGAACTGATACATGAATTCAGCAAAGTCGCAGGATACAAAATCAATGTACAGAAATCAGTTGCATTCTTATACAATAATACTGAAGCAACAGAAAGACAAATAAAGAAACTGATCCCATTCACAATTGCACCAAGAAGCATAAAATACCTAGGAATAAATCTAACCAAAGATGTAAAAGATCTGTATGCTGAAAACTATAGAAAGCTTATGAAGGAAATTGAAGAAGACATAAAGAAATGGAAAAACATTCCATGCTCATGGATTGGAAGAATAAATATTGTCAAAATGTCAATACTACCCAAAGCTATCTACACATTCAATGCAATCCCTATCAAAATTGCACCAGCATTCTTCTCGAAACTAGAACAAGCAATCCTAAAATTCATATGTAACAACAAAAGGCCCCGAATAGCCAAAGGAATTTTGAAGAAGAAGACCAAAGCAGGAGGTATCACAACCCCAGACTTTAGCCTCTACTGCAAAGCTGTCATCCTCAAGACAGCATGGTAGTGGCACAAAAACAGACACATAGACCAATGGAATAGAATAGAAACCCCAGAACTAGTCCCACAAACGTATGACCAACTCATCTTTGACAAAGCAGGAAAGAACATCCAATGGAAAAAAGACAGTCTCTTTAACAAATGGTGCTGGGAGAACTGGACAGCAACATGCAGAAGATTGAAACTGGACCATTTTCTCACACCATTCACAAAAATAAACTCAAAATGGATAAAGGACCTGAATGTGAGACAGGAAACCATCAAAACCCTAGAGAAGAAAGCAGGAAAAGGCCTCTCTGACCTCAGCCATAGTAATCTCTTACTTGACACATCCCCAAAGGCAAGGGAATTATTAGCAAAAATGAACTGGGACCTTATGAAGATAAAAAGCTTCTGCATAGCAAAGGAAACAACCAAAAAAACTAAAAGGCAACCAACAGAATGGGAAAAGATATTTGCAAATGACATATTGGACAAAGAGCTAGTATCCAAAATCTATCAAGAGCTCACCAAACTCCACATCCAGAAAACAAATAACCCAGTGAAGAAACGGGCAGAAAACATGAATAGACACTTCTCTAAAGAAGACATCCGGATGGCCAACAGGCACATGAAAAGATGCTCAACGTCGCTCCTCATCAGGGAAATACAAATCAAAACCACACTCAGATATCACCTCACGCCAGTCAGAGTGGCCAAAATGAACAAATCAGGAGACTATAGATGCTGGAGAAGATGTGGAGAAATGGGAACCCTCTTGCACTGTTGGTGGGAATGCAAATTGGTGCAGCTACTCTGGGAAACAGTGTGGAGATTCCTCAAAAAATTAAAAATAGACCTACCCTATGACCCAGCAATAGCACTGCTAGGAATTTACCCAAGGGATACAGGAGTACTGATGCATAGGGGCACTTGTACCCAATGTTTATAGCAGCACTCTCAACAATAGCCAAATTGTGGAAAGAGCCTAAATGTCCATCAACTGATGAATGGATAAAGAAATTGTGGTTTATATACACAATGGAATACTACGTGGCAATGAGAAAGAATGAAATATGGCCTTTTGTAGCAACGTGGATGGAACTGGAGAGTGTGATGCTAAGTGAAATAGGCCATACAGAGAAGGACAGGTACCATATGTTTTCACTCTTATGTGGATCCTGAGAAACTTAACAGAAACCCATGGGGGAGGGGAAGGAAAAAAAAAAGAGGTTAGAATGGGAGAGAGCCGAAGCATAAGAGACTCTTAAAAACTGAGAACAAACTGAGGGTTGATGGTGGGTGGGAGGGAGGGGAGGGTGGGTGATGGGTATTGAGGAGGGCACCTGTTGGGATGAGCACTGGGTGTTGTATGGAAACCAATTTGACAATAAATTTCATATATTATAAAAAAAATAAGATTGGACTGAATGATAGAATGCAAATATACAAGACACTGGGTCTGGAATTTTCTTTGTGAAGTTATTTTTGTCTTAGTCATCTGGGGCTGCCATAGCAAATACCACAGAGTTGGTAGCATAAACAACAGAAATTTATTTTCTCATAGTTCTGAAGGCTAGAAGAGCAAGATCAAGGTGCCAGCATGGTCAGATTCTGGTGAGTGCACTTTTCCCGGCTTGTACACAATCTTCTTGCTGTCCTTATGTGACAGGGAAAAAAAAGAGTAATCCCTTCTGTATCTTTTCTTATCAGGGCACTAATCTCATCATCATGGTCCCACCCTCATAACCTCATCTAACACTAATTACCTCCCAAAGACTCCATCTCCAAATATTCTCACAATGGGGTATATTGCTTCAACATATGAATGGGGTGGGGCCAGGGAACATTCAGTCCACCACAATGTTAAAAATGATTTTAATTGCCTTAATAGATGTAAGGTTATTTACTCTTTTATTCCTACTTGGATATATTTTGGTCAGTTATATTTTTTCCAGGAATTTGTCCATTGTGTGTATAATTTCAAATTTATTGGCATAGAAAATGCTCGTATTTTAAATATATCTTAGCATATTTTTAATCACTTTCTTATGTGCAATTAGTTTCCCATTTGCATGCCTAATATCTTGTAATATGACTTGCACTCTATGTCTTCTTTTCTGGATTAGTATGGCCAGAGATTTTAAAAAATTTTCATGAATACTTTCAAATAACAAGGAGGGTTATACAGAGTTTTGTAGACCTTCTCTGCATATTTCTTTATTTTCTACTTCACTGATTTCTGCACTTGCCTTTATTTTTTTTCTAATATCTAATATCTTTGTTCTAAAGATATCTTTCAAATATTATGAATAAAAAATTAAAGATTTTGTTGAGATATTAATAAGTAAATATTTCCATCTTTTTTTTTCCTACTTTCAGACTAATTTAGAAGAGAATAATCTTCTTATTCTTAGAAGAGAATGAATCTCTTCTGGGTATATACCTGTATCAGTTGTTAAGTTATTTCCTGTATCTCCAAAACCAGTGTTCATTGCCTTGCGTGAGATACTGGGTTAGTGGATACTGGAAGGAACACCACAGGCGGAAAGGATTTTTTCCGTGGGTGTGGTATGCCTTCTTTCCTTTTGCCCGCGCAGTGCTAAGCTAGCCTGTGGGACATCCAGTGGAGCTCACCCTCAGCTAGTTGCAGCAACACCCCCATGAGCATTTCCCAGCTTTCCCTATGGATGACTTCCCAGCATTCCCTGTGGGAATTTCCCAGCATCCCCTGTGACTGACTTTTCAGTGGGTCTTGCAAGGATGCAGCCAACTTCCCAGAGAGTTCATTGTCCTCTCAGATTCTTAATACATTTCATAGGGACTCCAGCTCAGGTTTTTCTGCCTGTCAAAACCCCAGGAGGAGACCTCTACCTTCCCAGTCCTGGTCCTCATTTCCCTGCCTGTCTGCTTCAGCCTGCAGATTATAAAGCAACTCAGGTCAGGGGCAGCTCAGCTAACGTCTCCAGCATCCATTGAGTTGTAATCACATCCCCTTCCTAGGGCTCTGAATCTCAGCCTCAGAGCGGGGCCCTCTTCCAAGTTTATGCCTACCTTGAGCAGTCTCCTTCACCATTAAATATTTTTTTGGAGTTCTCTTATCCCCTCTTAGTAGATAATCTATAGTCTATATTTTTATAGTAAATATTGAAACTTTGTCTTAAATCTTTGTATCAAACTTTCCCTATTTAAATTACTGTGTTAGTTCTGTCTTCCAACTGGAACTTGACTGATTCAACACCTCCCTCACACACACACACACATAAAATACATGCAAGACATATATAAGACTTTATAGCATCACTAGACTATACTAGACAAAAAAAGGAAACTACTGAAATACTTATCAACAATAGAATGATAAGTTAATTGTAGTATATTTATACAGAATATATTAGTGTTTTGTTTCTGTGTAACAAATTACCACAAGCTCAGCCACTTAATACAATACACAGTTATGATTACATATTTTCTGTGGGTCAAGAGTCTGGGCACATCGTAACTCGGTCCCTTTCTTTTTTTTTTTTTTTTTTAACGTTTATTTATTTTTGAGACAGAGAGAGGCAGAGCATGAACAGGGGAGGGTCAGAGAGAGGGAGACACAGAATCTGAAACAGGCTTCAGGCTCTGAGCTGTCAGCACAGAGCCCGACGCGGGGCTCGAACTCATGGACTGCGAGATCCTGACCTGAGCCGAAGTCGGCCGCTTAACCGACTGAGCCACCCGGGCGCCCCACTCGGTCCCTTTCCCATGGCCTCACAGACTATAATCGAGCTTTATCAAAACTGCCTTCTCATCTGGAGGCTCAACTAGGGATGAATCTGCTTCTAAGTATATTTGTTTGTTGACAGAATTCGTTTTCTTGGGGCTGTGTGACTGAGGGATCCGGCCTCTTACTGTCAGCCTGCAGCTCCTGCTACGTGGCCTCTCCATACGAGGTTCACAATGTGCCATTTGCTTCTTCAAGGCAAGCAGGAGACTCTCACTCCAGTCAGCCAAGATGGCATCTTACACAAGCATGATTATGGAAGTGACGTTATACCACTTTGACATTCCCTTGTTTAAAAGCAAGTCATGGGTCTGCCCTCACTCAAGGGGAAGGGATTTTACAAAGGCATGACTCATCGTGGGTCTTTGGAGGGTGTGTCTGTTACACAGTGGAATGCTTTACAGCAACGGCAATTAGCAAACTACATCTACTGAAATAACATGGATGAACAAAAATAATACTGAATGAAAGAAACCAGATATGGAAGAGTGTATACTGTGAAATTCCATTTGTATCGATTTCAGAAACTGGCAAAACGAATTTATGTTGTCAAGAATTAGCACAGGTTATCCTTGGGGCTACTGGGGTGCTGGTAACCTCCTGTTTCTCTATCTCAGTGCTGCTATTTGGGTGCATGCACTTGGTGAAAACTCAGAGGTTGTACAGTTATGACTTGTGTATTTCTCTATTTATATCTTACTTCAGTATGAAAGGCGGGAAAAAAATGGTATGTAACCTCGTTCCTCTGCCAGTCCTTTCAAAGTTGGTGTTGTCCAAAGTTATATTGTCACATTTTCACTTTCACTGTCTGAGTCTTCCTGTGGTAGCTTGTGGGTTTTCATAGCATTGTCTCCTTCTTGTAAATTGATGAATCCAAAATGTGTGTCTTTAGTCCAGTTACTTCTTCTGAGCTGCTACATATTTCTACATGAATATCCTGTACACTTCAAGTTCAACCTCTTTATCACTTGAATCACAATCTTTCCCTTCAAACCTTTCTCCTTATCCTATATTTGATGTACAAGCCTGACTCACCACTGGTAGAAATCTGTAACTGATATGGCACAGCAGACAAAAATAAGGGCTCTGAAGTTAACTGGGCTGCTTACAGATTCTCTTCCAAGTGATGTGCTCTTATGCCAGTTACGTAATCTCTGTAGGTCCTTAGTTTTCTTTTTCATTTTCTGGGTTGGACATAATACGTACTTTTAAGGTTTTAACACTTACCTGAGAAAAGTGTATGTAGAGCACTTAGCAGCGTGCCTTGAACCTGGTAATGATTCAGTACATGACATTTATTATTAGACAACTTGTCCCTATTTCCTTCCTCCCCCTCTATGCTTTCTTAACCATCAAGTTATGTCAGTTCTGTCATTTTTTATATATTTAAAATTTACGTCTTACCTATTTCTACAGTAACTACCTTCATCCAGGTTTTTACCTTTTCTTATCTTTTTTTTATTTTAACTTGTTTTATTTTTTATTTTTTTTAATTTACATCCAAATTACTTAGCGTATAGTGCAACAATGATTTCAGGAGTAGATTTCTTAGTGCCCCTTGACCATTTAGCCCATCCCTCCTCCCCCAACCCCTCACGTAACCCTCAGTTTGTTCTCCATATTTATGGGTCTCTTATGCTTTGTTCCCCTCCCTGTTTTATATATTTTTTCCCTTCCCTTATGTTCATCTGTTTTGTCTCCTCATATGAGTGAAGTCATATGATTTTTGTCTTTCTCTGACTAATTTCACTTAGCACAATACCCTCCAGTTCCATCCACGTAGTTGCAAATGGCAAGATTTCATTCTTTTGGATTGTCAAGTAATACTCCATTGCATATATATACCATTTCTTCTTTATCCATTCATCCATTGATGGACATTTGGGCTCTTTCCATACTTGGGTTATTGTTGATAGTGCTGCTATAAACATAGGGGTGCTTCTTATCTTTATTAAACTTGAATTTAATCATGAAAAATATCAAGCCCAAATTGGGGGATATTCTATGAAAATGATTTTCCTCCTCTTAAAAATGTCAAGGTCAAGAAGGACAAAGAAAAATCAAGGAACTATTTCATGGTCCTAGGTTGAATCTTTGGCTTGGAGGTTGGTGAGAATACCTCTAAAGACCTTTATTGGGACAATTGACAACATTTTGAATATAGGTTATGGATGAAATAATAAGATTGCATAATACTTAGTTTTTTTAATTTTGATAATTGTTCTATACTTATGTAAGAGAATATCCTTAATCCTGGGAAATATATGCTGACATATTTAATGGTAAAGAAGCATGTTTTCAAATAGCAAATAAGGCGAGTATAAATAATTAGTGAATCTGAGTGGAGTATATATGGGAGTTTCTTGTACTATTCTTTTAACTTTCTATAATTTGGAAATCTATGTAAGTTCTTGACTTAATATTGTTTCTTCCACGTGACCCCTTTCTATATTGAATTGTTTATTCCGATCCAATTTTCACTTGGAAAAAGAAATTCCTTGAGTGGTTTTCTTAATGGCCCCATATAGATTTTGTGTATATTCATAGGTGAATATTTAGTTGGCTAAATGTGTGATTCTATTCTAACTCTTTTTTTCATTCCTAATTCTCTAGGTGTTGTTTTCCATGAATTGTTATGGGGAAGTCCGAGGCTAGTTTGAGTGTTTATTTATTTTGGGAGAGAGAACACACGCCCAAACACGTGAACAGGGGAGGGGCAGACAGAGGAGAGAGAGCATCCCAAGCAGGGTACGTGCCATCAGCACAGAGCCTAATACAAGACTCGATCTCACAAACTGTGAGATCATGACCTGAACTGAAATCAAGAGTCAGATGCTTAACCGACTGAGCCACACAGACACTCCTTCATGTAATTCTATATTCATGAATAGTCTCAGAGAACAGGGACAGGTAGGAAGACTGTGTAGCAGCTGTGAAAATCCAGTTATTGCCACCCTTTTCCCAAATCCTTTTAATTTTTTAATTTGTGCTCTTAGTGGATCACGTGTTTTGTGTTTTTGTTGTTTTGTGGTATTTTCGAAGACCGTTAAGTGTCTGAGAAGATCGACGAAGACACCGTTTTTACAGTAGTGGTATTAGCAGACGTGCAGTTCTAAACTCACATGAGAACAAAGTTAATTAATTCCTACTTTATTTTATTTTAATAGGGAATTTGGAGGTTGGTAGGGCCCTGGTCCACTCTGTTGCTGGTGAGAACACTGGGTTTTGACTCCAGGAAAGCGTCTGCAATACTTTTAATGTCCTACTTACCACATGTGTCCCATAACATTTCATTTTAACTTTGGCTGTGGTAACAATTTCTGAATTAAAATGAGCTCATTATAGTGAGATAGAGCAGGATTAACTCACGTTGAATCACCCAAAATTCCCAAACAATTCTCTGTGCTCTGAATCGTGGTTAGAATTTGAGACTGGACTCCTTCTGATTTGAGCTGAATTATATATTATTATGATAATTATAGTAATATGTGTTATTATTACATTTTATACATGAACTACTTTCACTGATAGATTCCTTTTCCCAAAATCCTATTCGGTGACTTCCTTGTCAGCATTTCTGGCATAACAAGTGAAGACAGCTAAAGAAATGTGGGAAACTAAGCATGGACCAGAGATCCATTTGGGTGAACTCTTGTAGCGATGTTTCAGGGAAAAATAAAGGCTGAGAGTCAATATTCTTTGTGTGTTAGTTAAACTGCAGCCTGGAAGAGCTATTTCTGTCTCTGAATTGATCTGCGGGTCGGAACAGTAAGCAACTGATCTTTGCAGCTTGGCGCTGAGCAGGAATGAATTGTTGACCAAGGTTGAGGCAGGCTCTTGAGGCCATTCAACCCCCTTCAGAGCGGAGGTGCTGGCCCTGCACTAGCGGATGGACCAGAGAAAGGTCACCGTGCCTAAGGAGACCAAATACAATCCCTGACTCCGGCAGCTCTGGGGCTGCCGAATGGCCCTGGGGAAGGAGCCCTGATGCAAACAGGCTCCCGATTTAATACTCTTAGTGTTTGATTCCTGGAAAAGTTGATCTCGCTTCTTGGCCTGCCTGTAGCTGTAGATGTACAGTCCAGTGCCTAAACATTAATTTCAATGTCCTGAAGCTAAAGTTATTCTTGTGCATTCTGGGCAGTTAGACTTATGTCCTCACCACGCCTCATTCAGGGGGGAAAGCTGACCTGCTTTTTCTTGTAGTAATTCAAAACTTTAAGGAGGCAAAAATAAATTAGGCACAAAAATGGCATCAACCACGGCTCCGGTGCTCAAATTATATGCGGGCACTTAGGTTGCTCTGATGTGAAGTTCATTGTGGTTCTGTAACGGCTCTGCCTCTCAGTTCTATTCTGATACTTGATTTTAATAGTGATGGACCCACACTTCATTGTCAAACCCAAGAATGAGTTCCTGGGTCCCAACGAGGATATATAGAGACATCAGAAGTTATAGAAAAGGGAAACCCCTAGGGCGTCCATCTTTACCTTCCCAAGCCATTTAATTTCATGGGAGAGCACTTTTTCAGCACCGAGAGACCTAAAGAACACTTGGATGTGTTACGTGTTAGTCACTGGTCTCTTTAGAGTCGTGTTTTCCTTCTCACAGCATAGCCTGCAAGGAAGAGTCAATGGTTAGCAATTTTGCTTATTCCAAACACACAGCGACTAATGACACCGATTTTCTAGTTTATTCAAGCTAACATGTAGAAGGCATTGGTCACCTGGGTATTATCCCAGAAACTGTCTTTTCTATTTAGCCCCTGCTGTTAGTATCCCGCTGAGAGCCATCAGCACACAGAACAAATACACTATTTCTGCTTATTGTTTCTTCTAACACATCTTTTATCATAGATGCTTATGCATTCCTTCCCAAAAGAAAGTGTGAACCTTGGCAAAAACTCAAATTTACCTTTTCACCTAGAATTCCCTGAATTCAAATGATCTATGTAATATTCTTTCAATAAAAATTAGTCATTAGTATTGAGTTTCCTAGTTGCAAATAACTTGGCAGTTATGTCCCATCGTTTAGTAAATGAAATTCAATTTGGGAAATGAAATACTCACATATTTCATTTTAAAAATCATTATATACCTTCATCATAATGTTTTAAAATAACATTACTACACTAGCCTCTACGTTGAACTCGATGTTTGCTATCACCTCCGATTTACCATATGCCTTTACTTTGCAAGTATATTTTCAGGCCAACGCCTCTCTAAGCAGGTGCGTAAAAAGAGCTAAAACCTTAAAATGGGAATTTTCTCAGTTCCAGTCCATTAGTCTTATCTTTGCTACCTGCACACAATTTCAAATTTACCCTTCCATGATAAATTCTCTTTTTTTGAACTATACCTGCTGCTCCAAACTTCTGTCTCATTAATCTCTACTCAAGCTTGCAAGAATATGGCTAAAGTTTCTTCACCCCTGTAAGTATCAAGGTGAGGAGAAAATTCCTTGGAGTAAACGTTAAAAGTAATGGCATACAAAAAAAAGGCCTGTACAAAAAAACATGCTCTTCTTATTCATATTCTTTTACTTATATGTATATATATATATATATATATATACACACACATGTATAACATATTCTATGCATTTTTGCATGTATGATACATTGTATAGTAAAAGGGAATTCAGTGGGCAAAAAAAGAGAATGATGGCATTAAATTACTATGCCCTAGCAGTAAATTCCAATCTTACATGCAATGGCAACTTCCAACTCAAAGATTCTGGGGTTTTTTTTTAACCAAAAAGGTAAATAAAATTGTAAATTACAAAATCTATCTTTGAAAGAGTCACTTCGGGTACCTGGGTGGCTCAGTTGGTTAAGAATCTGACTTCGTCTCAGGTCATGATCTCATGGTTCATGAGTTCAAGTCCTGAATGGGGTGAGCTCGAGTGTTGCTTCGGGTGAGCCCTGCTTCTCTTTCTCACTCTCCCTCTCTCTTTCTCTCCCTCTCTCTCCCCACCCTCCCTCACTTGCACCCTCTTTCTCAAAAAATTTAAAAAAATAAAAGTGTCACCTGTGGGCCTAAGGCCTAATCCGAAGATAATCTAAGAGACAAAGAGAAATCTTGGGAGACCTGTGTGCATTTTGGAAATGAGGTTAACATGGGGTGAGGCAAGGGGCTGAGCAAGATGCCCAAGTGAATGAACCCACAACTCTATGGAGAACAGAAGAGCAAGAGAGAAAGAAGCAAAATTATGAAACCAGGGCGAGTTTCCAAGGAAGAGAAAAGGAAAGAGCACAATTGTGAGGGGGAAAAATGAGAAAAGTTAATGTGTGAAAGGAGATACATCTTGCAAGAAACTTGCAATTACATAAGGCAAAAGAGAAGGACCAAGGAAATGTGGTCCTTGTAATAGGGAGGAAAGCTGTTAACAGACGTTGTGAAAGGCAGATGCTTTTAATGTGTCTTTCCCTCTCTCTTTCAAACAATTGCAGCTGCTATCGGTTAACCAGAGAGGGTACCATCTGAGTTCGGAATACCAAGCAAGAATAGGCAGATAAATAATTAGAGTATGTTTTTCTCAAATCTAGATCTACTAAAACATGTACCTGCAAGGGATTCTCAGGAATTCACAGATATGATTATAGAATTCTTAGCCTCTGTTTTTGAGATAACCTGCTGAATAGAGTTCCTGTTTCAAAAACCCAGAAAGAGTGTGTATATGTGTTAGTATAACTATTAATATAGTTATATTAATTGTAATATATAGTGATTTTTATATTAAAACTTACAGAAGAAAAGATGTAACTTTGCTTGCTAGATTGGATAGATTCACTTTAATTTGTATGGAGTTGTTAGGAAACAAAACATCTGGAATTCCCCCCCCACCGGCCCCCGGAAGTTGTAAATATAAACATGCTTAAGATGTCTAGAAACATGGTTAAGAGTTCTATTGACGTATTCATAACTCATTATTGGGGGAAATTTGATGCTGTCACAAAAGCGTGTAGCCCTAAGTTGACAAATTCAACAAACTAGACATTCTGGGATAGTTCATATGGTACACAGTGTGCATTCACCGATAAATCGATGAGGCTCGTAGTCAAATCTCACAATATACAAAAGGTAAGAAAGACTTTTCTGATATTTATTTGATTTTTCCCCCATCCCTTTCCTCCATTTTCTTTTTCTGAAATTCCCACTTATTAGATGCAAGACTTCACATATTGATTATCCATGACTATTTTTTTTTCATTTCGAAATTTATCTCGAAATATTTCGAAATATTTTAGGCAATTTTCTTGATTTTGACATACCACTCTTCTGTTAAATTTTGTTTTAATTCTTCTATCTCTTAGATTTTATCTTTTCTTCTCTGACATTTCTTCTTCATCTATCTATCTATCTCTCTATGAACTTTGGTCTCTCCTTCTTCAAGTTTTCCTAGCTGTCTAGAGATCTTTGGTTTTTCACTCCTATTCAGCATTTGTAATAACACCTGCCACCATTAATTTAAGGTCTACTTGAATAAATTATTAAAGATAGAAAGGGAGGAAACACAAGAGGAGAAGCTAGAAACTCTGACTGGGATCACTGTATGTGGATGATGTTAATTGAAGGCTGGCTTCTTTCGAGGTTGAGCAGGGAGGGAGCCCGATGTAACTCAGATGAGCTCAAATGAAAGAAAACTTAACTCGGGGGCATCAACTCCCACATAAGCCATCCTAGTTCTCCCCACGAAGGTTTTTTTTTTCCATTTCTTTTAAGAATAACTCTCTAATTTTTATCCCTGGAGCTTCCAGAGACATCAGCATTCTCTACCAAGCATGAGAAGGCAACAATCCTCTATGTAAACCTATTTATGTCCCTCTATTCAGCTCTTCCAGAATCTTGCCCTCAGTTGTAGTGTTGTCAAATTCCTGACAACTATTAATCTTTGGTATTCAGGAAAGAGCAATCAGCACTGGATGAGATTCTCAGGAATTTCTGAAATTATAGGTTGTTTTGTATTTTTCCTAACAATTATTTACATATTTCTGAAACAATGATGAATAATCATAATAAAGATGGTGATTTTTCTGTGGTAAGATCATACCAAAAGTTTCAGAGATTTTCTATAACAAAAAATAACATAATAATGAATGCATAGTTTGTTATTATTTTATACTGGTACATTGTGACAAAATTATATATTTCAGTAATGTGTAAAACATTTTTATTCCTGATATAAATATTTGGTAATGAGAATCACTCAGAGATGTGAACTCCATGTATTAGCATTTCCTGTTCTTGCTTTTGGCTTCACATCAGTGGTATCATGGGCTGAATTATGTCCTTCTAAAATTCACATATTGAAGTACTAACTCCCCAGTATCACAGAATGTGACCATATTTGGAGATAGGACCTTTAAGGAGGAAAATAAGTTAAAATGAGATCATTAGGGAGGGCCCTAATCTCCTATGTCCTAATCCCATATGTGTCCTTATAAGAAGAGGAAATTTGGACACAGATGTGTGTGTGCACAGAGGGAAGGCCACCTGAAGACATAGGGAGAAAATGGCCATCTACAAGCTAAGGAAAGAAGCCTCAAAAAGAACCACCCTGCTGAAACCTTGATCTTAGACAGTCTAGCCCTCAGAACTGTGAGACATTGAAGTTCTGTTGTTTAAACCAGCCAGTCTAGGGGCGCCTGGGTGGCTCAGTCAGTTGAGCATCCAACTTCGGCTCAGGTCATGATCTCACAGCTCATGACTTCGAGCCCCATGTCGGGCTCTGTGCTGACAGCTCAGAGCCTGGAGCCTGCTTCGGATTCTGTATCTCCCTCTCTCTCTGCCCCTAACCCACTCGTATTCTGTCTCTGTCTCTCTCAAAAATAAATAAACATTAAAACCAGTCAGTCTATGCATTTCGTTATTGCAGCCCTAGCTAATACAAGTGAATTCCTTCAAACAAGGAACATTTCTGTGTAGATTATTAAACTCTAATTCTCGCATTCCCAATTTCTCAACTAATTTTTCTTGAGATTCAGCATTTGCCAAAGCATACAAGTTTTCCCAAAAATGCCAGGAAGAAATTTCAACATGAAAACAATGGTTACTGTACTTGTCAAAACGCAAGGACATCTGAGCTCGTCTGTAGGATAAATCATCAGCTGCAGACTGTCCACATCGGTTCAGTATTGAGGACCCCATAGTTTTTCCATGGATCCACTCTTAAATACACTGCCCATCTTCTCCCCAAAATATACAGCTATCTCTAGACCACTCATGGCTCCTTTTCACTTATCTTTGTTATGTGAACTAATATTTCTTAACTCTTTCCATTAGGTGAATGGTATTTTGGGAGTAAGGAGAGACACATTCATGGGCTCAGTCTACCATTTTGGATCTGAAAAATTCTGGAAATACTATGTCATTTTTTTGGTAGATTTTGTACATGTCAACTGAAAGCAAAGGAAGAAATAAGTATTTTTTTCCAGGTCTATAAAGAATGATTTCTTAAAATAAATTTTTTTAATGTTTATCCATTTTTGAGAGACAGAGACAGAGCACGAGCGGGAGAGGTTCAGAGAGAGATAGGGAGACACAGAATCCAAAGCAGGCTCCAGGTTCTGAGCTGTCAGCATGGAATCTGATGTGGGGCTCAAACTCACCAACCATGAGATCATGACCTGAGCCGAAGTCAGACGCTTACCCGACTGAGCCACCCAGGTGCCCCAAGAATGATTTCTAATATAATTTTAGGTGACATCAATCTTAACCTCATTTTGAACTCAGGTGTACACGAGTATGACTCTATTTTTTATAACTGAAATTAATTTGTATCAAGCAGTTATTATGTTTATTATTTTAAAAATCTCAATTTGTTATCATCTGAGTCACTTCAAGATTACCTCAGCAAATTCAGGTTTTACACTGGCTTTTCCCTTGTGATGATACTATAAATCCAAAGAAAATTTTAATTTCAGTGGTTCTTATATCAACTTTCCTAAAGCAATGGATGCCAGACTCAAGTTCTATTGTAATTGGAGGACGGTTGTATTCGTAACCTATTGCTGCTGTAACAAGTTACCACAAGCCTCCTGGCTTAAAACAACACAGATTTATGATTTCATAGTTCTGGATCTCAAAAATCCAAAAATTGGCCTGATGGGGCTAATCTCAACATATTGGCAGGGCTGTATCTCTTCTAGAAGCTCTAGGCGAGAACTTTTTCCTTGCCTTTGCCAGCTTCCAGAAACCTCTTGCATTCTCTGATTCCTGATCTACTTCAAGTAGTGACATCTCTCCAATCTCTGCTTTATTATCATATCCCCTTCTCTGACTCTAACTGATTTCTACTTCATTCTTTTAGGGACCCTTGTGTTTACACTGGGATGCTTGAATAATCCAGGATAATCTTCCTACTTTAAAATCTTGAAATTAATCATATCAGCAAAGTCTCTTTTGCCATGTAAAGTAACATATTCGTAGGTTTCAGAGATTAAGAGATGGACATCTTCAGGGACCATTATTCTGCCTAGCACAGTGTAGTGGCAAATTTAACCTGTGGTGTATAAAATACTAACAGCAGTTAATATTTCAAGAATTTATTCTACTACAGAGTAAACCAAAAATAACTTTCATATTGCAGGTGCCTTAAGAGGTAATTCAATTGCAAAGGAATAATGTATTGCTAATTGTGCATTACATATTTAATTTGTAAATGTAAGCCAGGATAAAAATGAAAGTTCCTCTTTTTCCAAGTCAGTCACAAGCATCGAAGCCACAGAAAGGACCTCACTCAATGCCCAAAGCACTAAGATGAATGCATTAAAGCAAGTCCTCTTAATTTTTTTTTAATGTTTACTTATTCTTGAGAGAGAGAGAGAGAACACGAGTGGGGAGGGGCAGAGAGAGAGGGAAACACAGAATCTGAAGCAGACTCCAGGCTCCGAGTTGTCAGCACAGAGCCCAACGTGGGGCTCAAACTCACAAACCATGAGATCATGACATGATCCAAAGTCAGACACTTAACCTACTGAGGCACCCAGGCAACCCAAAACAAGTCCTTTTGAATTCAAGTCATATGGAAATCAAGAGTCAACTTATTTAGACATTATCATTTTAGAGATTGTTGCTAAAAAAGCTATTTGTATTGTTTCAGGCTGAATAGGCTGATGTGTTAAATGGTAGGCATTTTTGATTATTTGAAACATCTCAAAACATAAACCCCTAAGAGATTTCTGCTCTATGGAACTCTCTAGTCTGTAATGATAAAGAATATGCAGGGAACAAAGAGAGAACAAGTTGGAGGGAGGGAACAAATGGGAAGTGAGAATATTACAAGGAAGAAATAGCATAGGCTACTGAGAAGGGGACCTGCAATCACAAAGTCTTTGTGACCCTTTGCAACTTCTGCCCAATTCTGGATCAGAGATGGAGTTCTGAAGAGACAGATGGGATGGAGGAGGGAAAGGAGGGGCAAGAGCAATGTTCATGGTCAAGGTCCATCTTAGACACCGTGAAAGAGAATGTGATTAAGAACTCTATTCCCTTCTCTGCCACTAAATAATTATGTCACCTTGGGAAAATCACTTAGTCTTTGGGGACTTGGGGACTGCATGGAACTTTTCTACATGAGCTTCCAGGGTCCTGGCTTTTGCTATCTACTTTATATGTCTGCTTCCTCATCTGAAAAGTGGGTTGAAGAACAGTACATACCTCATATATTTGATATGATTTAATGATATAAAGTGCCAAGGAAAGTACCTGCTATGTAATAAGTTTTGGCTATTACTATAATTCCTTTCATTTCTCATTACCACTGAGGCAGTCTAAATCCTTACTGTCTCACCTTTAGATGACTTCAGCAGTGCACACACCATGTTCCCTATTTACAGGGTCTCCTCCACATGACTCCAACCAGCACGACTACCAACAGAGAAATTTGTTTTTAATAAAACTTCTTTTTTAACATTTATTTATTTTTGGAAGACAGAGCACAAGCAGGGGAGGCGCAGAAAGAAAGACACACACAGAATCTGAAGCAGGCTCCAGGCTAGCTGTCAGGACAGAGCGCGGCACGGGGCTCGAACCCATGAACTGTGAGATCATGACTTGAGCTGAAGTCAGACGCTCAACTGACTGAGCCACCCAGGCGCCCAAGCATAGCAATTCTTAAAGATCAATCAATGAAGCCACTGAAATTCCAAGCACAAACAAGATTCAGGGACTGCTCTGAAAGCACAAAAATGAATATGTGCATATTTCTGGGGAAAACCGCTTAGTTTTCATTAAAGTTTCACAGTAATAAAAAAAATAATCTCAGATTACTTAAATTGACCCATGTTTCTGAATCACCCCATTTATCACTGAGTTGTTCAGATTAGAAAAGAACTTTTCCTAGTTCGTTTACTTACCCACTCACCTACTACACTATTTCTTCCTTTTTTAACTTTTCTCACATCCCCAACATCTCCTGACTTATCTCTACTTTTAGCCATTTCCAGAGAAAACGGATGAATCAAGATCATTTCATCAGCTTCTACAGTAACAGCACCCCAACTGGCTGGTCTTAAGTGTTCACTTGCTTCAAATGTATGCACTCACTGCTTGCTGACCTGAGTCCCTTGGTAGGTAACAGAACTAACCTACTTTCCTTAAGACTTGCAGACCACAGGCCTTGAGGAGCGAAGGACCAAACTTTCCCAGAAGATAAGACCTGACCCCATTTGAAAACAGCTGCCAATGCTGCCAGCAATTCTGTTCAGGGTCATGTCGACATACAAGTAACCGCCTGGACACCTGCTTCTCCTGCACGTAGCCCCCCTCCCTTTTCCTATACCTTCCCCTTTAAAACCTTTCAACTTTGCCTGGCCAGGGAAGATGGTCATTGGGACATTAGACCGCCATCTGTCAGGGTGCTGACTTCCTGAATAAAACAAACCTTCCTCTCTGCCCTCACTTGTCTCTCGAGTATTGATTTTTGAGTGGTGAGCAGCTGAACCTGAGTTTGGAACCGGTAACACTACCACCTCATCCATCCATTCATCCACCTTTTACCCAAACACTCTGTCTGTTGAACAGTTCTGTGTCATGCAAATGTCAAGCCCACCGCTGGTGTATCATTCATTTGCCCTTCTTCTTAAGGTTATCACTCAAGCAAAAGCTTTACCTACAGCATCACCAGATTTCCCGTTCTTCAACGTTATTTATTTTTGGGACAGAGAGAGACAGAGCACGAATGGGGGAGGGGCATAGAGAGAGGGAGACACAGAACCGGAAACAGGCTCCAGGCTCTGAGCCATCAGCCCAGAGCCCGACGCGGGGCTCGAACTCACGGACCGCGAGATCGTGACCTGGCTGAAGTCGGACGCTTAACCGACTGCGCCACCCAGGCGCCCCCAGATTTCCCGTTCTTACATCTTTTCCTTCAGCATGCAAACACGGTTTTGATATTTCTCCCACATAAAAACATATTACTTCATCTCTCTTTTCCCACCAGATCCCTCCCCTCTTCTTTGTTTTCTTATGCAGGAAAACACCTCAAAGAATCATCAGTATTCATAGTACAGGCGCTCCCTTCCTCATTCTCTTGGACCCATTCCAACCCAGCTTTTATCCACATTGCTCCACCAATAATATTATTGTGATGGTTACTGATAACAGTCAATTCTGGTCATGGTTTCTCATCTGATTCAAAATAAAATCAGAATTTTGCTATGACCTGGGATGTCCTATGTGGCCTGGTTCCTCATAACTTCTCTGACTTCTCTCTTACATTATATCTTGGTCATTTTCACCATTTAAGCCAAATTAACCTCTTCTCTGCCTAAAATGTTAGGTAAGTCCCACCTGAGAGCTTCTGCATCTCAAATTCCCTTTGTCTAGAACGTTCTTCCCATAGAGACTCATAGCTGATTTTGTTGTTTCTTTCAGGGCTCTTCCTCAAATTCACCTTCTTGTGAGGTCTCCTATAGAAACTTCATCTAAAATTTCAACCCTCTTTTCCAATACTTCCTATCCTCCTTCCCTGCATATTTTTTTTTTCCCTTAGCACTTAGCACTTTCTACCACAATGTGCATTTTATTTAACTAGGTTGTTTATTATATGTTTTCCTCCATAGAATGTAAGTTCTATGTGGGCAGGAATTGGTGTCTGTTTTGTTCACTGTTATATCATCAGTAAATGAATGCTGTTTTATATAGCAGCACAAATAAAACTGTTAATGATGCCTTCTTCCTTGAAAGACTTTCTTTACTTGTTTTCCAGATTTTCTTTCCTATTTTTCTCCTCTTTTCCTAGCTTCTCCTTTCAGTTTTTACCCCCTTTGTTCCTCAACATCCCAACCCATTGATGTTGGAGTGCATCAGAGTTACAGTTGAATTGTATCCTCCCCCCTCCTAAATTCATCTGTTGGAATCCTAACCCCCAGTACTTCAGAGTGGGACCATATTTGGAGACAGGGTTTTTTGTTTTGTTTTGTTTTGTTTTTCCAACGTTTATTTATTTTGGGACAGAGAGAGACAGAGCATGAACGGGGGAGGGGCAGACAGAGAGGGAGACACAGAATCGGAAACAGGCTCCAGGCTCCGAGCCATCAGCCCAGAGCCTGACGCGGGGCTCGAACTCCCGGACCGCGAGATCGTGACCTGGCTGAAGTCGGACGCTTAACCGACTGCGCCACCCAGGCGCCCCTGGAGACAGGGTTTTTACAGAGGTAACCAGGTTAAAATGAGGTCATTAACACGGGCTCTAATCCAATATGACCCATGTCCTTATAAAAAGGGGAACTTTGGAGACACAGACACACAGGGACAACACCATGTGAGGACAGACAGAGATCTGGGTGATGCTTCTATAAACCAACGATTGCCAG
Organism: Lynx canadensis; assembly: GCF_007474595.2. Taxonomy (NCBI): domain Eukaryota; kingdom Metazoa; phylum Chordata; class Mammalia; order Carnivora; family Felidae; genus Lynx; species Lynx canadensis. The sequence continues at coordinate 138,231,917 of NC_044307.1, read as the reverse complement.
CAAAACACCAGATGCCAGGGAGAGACATAGATCAGATGCTCCCTCACAGTGTTCAGAAGGAACCAACCACACTGACGCCTTGGATTCAGACTTTTGCCTCCAGAACTACGAGACAATAAATTTCTGTTGTTTATTCCCCAGTCGGTGGCACCTTGTTATGGCAGCCCAAGTAAATTGATACACCCAGGGGTTGTGTGTTGAGCTTCCTTTTTAGCTACATTTAGTCCCTTGGTGATCTCATGGCTTGTACCTTTAAATCTCATCTCTAGAGGTGCCTGGGTGCCTCGGTCCATTGAGTGTCTGACTTGGGGTCAGGTCATAATCTCACAGTTTGGGAGTTTGAGCCCCATGTCAGGCTCTGTGCTGACAGTTCAGAGCCTGGAGACCCGCTTCGAATTCTGTCTCCCTCTCTCTCTCTGCCCCTCCCCCACTTGTGCTCTGTCTCTCTCTGTCTCTCAAAAATAAATAAAACGTTAAAAAAATGTTAATTCTCACCTCTACACTGAAGACTTCCAACTGTTGACCTGCAGCCCCAAATCTCCTCAGAACCTGTCACTTACTTAACTTGTCCAAAGCTAAACCCATCCTCCCCTGGAACCGCCTCCCCCACCCCAAGTCTTTTTCGACTTAGTTAATAGCCACATTCTTCTTCAAGTTGCTCAGGTGACTTACCTTAGAATTATTCTGGACTTGTCCGTATCTTCAAACTATCGGCAAAAAATTTGACTCTACTTTTGAGACACATGCAGACTCCACTTCTCACCACCTGTACTGTGTGGACCTGGCCAGCACCATCATCATTCACCTGATTTATAGCAACAGCCTCCTCGCTCCTCTCCCTGCTCCCACCTGCAGCACCCCCTCACCCTATTGCCAACACAGCAGCCAGAATCGTTATGTTGAAATGCAGTTCAGATACTGTCACACCACTGTCTGAAACTCTGCCACATCTCCCCAATTCACTGCTAAGTCCTTATGGTGGCCTGTGTTACCAAGGACTAGATAGCCTCCCTGACCTCATCTCCTGCTCTTCCTCATCCAGCTCACCTGCTCTGCCCACACTGGCTTCCTTGCTGTCCAAGTATGCCAGGATTTTCCCCTCACTTGCTCCTGCCCAAAACATCATCCCTCAGATATCTAAATTGCACATCAGTGTCATTCAATAAGTATTTCTTGAAGGAATAGGGACTAAATTGCAAAGACTTACATTAATAAGGTAAAATTAAAACTCCGCAGATTCATATTCGAATTGCACTGCAATTACACCCCCATTTGATGTTGGTTTTTTAAAATTTGTTCTGAGAGAGAAGGAGAGAGACAGAGCATGAGCTGGGGAGGGGCAGAGAGAGAGGGAAACACAGAACCCGAAGCAGGCTCCAGGCTCTGAGCTGTCAGCACGGAGCCCGACACGGGGTTCCAACTCATGAACCTCAAGATCATGACCTAGGCCTAAGTCAGACACTCAACCGACTGAGCCTCCCAGGAGTCCTTGATCTTTTTTTTTTATATCTATTTATTTTTAAGAGGGGGGAAGGGGCAGTGAGAGATGGGAACAGAGGATCTGAATCAGGGTCTGTGGTGATAGCAGAGAGCCGGATGCTGGGCTTGAACTCATGAACCGTGAGGTCATGACCTGAGCCCAAGCTGGACACTCAACTGAGCCACCCAGGTACCCCTATCCCCATTTGATCTTCATAAGCACCCCTACTCCCATTTGATCTTTATAAGCTTCTTATGTGCAAATAACATCTAGAAGTTTTCAGTTTTCATGGCAGTGCTTTGCATAGAACTTTGCATAGAAAATTCACTTAACAAATATTTAATGATTTATGAAATCAGGTATGAACAAAAGATATAGTTAGTCCAATTCACTTCAATTTGTGTAATTTCCTTTGCATTCACCAGTAGTTCTAGATTAGTCTCTCCTTATAGAGCCATTTGTTCTAATTGTAGTAAATGAACCTGAGCAAAATTTTGCCTTGTGATGATGGTTCCTCATTAATGGTTAGGGTCTATCGACTCTCACTTTCTTTATCATTTCTGTAAGTCTTTTTGGTAAGAATTTAAGATCCACAGTGTGAGACTAAAAGAAAAAAAAAATCCCCACATAAGTCTATTCTTTCCTTGTTTTATATTACTAGAACCCCAGTTTTTAGTTGGGCACATGACTATCCAGAAAAAAAACAAAACATTTTCTAACCTGTTTTCCAAATGACTCTGACCATAAAACTATGTTCTAGTCAATGGGATATTAGCACAAAATATCAGTTAAAAGAGAACCTGCATGTGCTCTTTGCCCCTTCCCCTTTTTTTCTATGCTCTTTCTTCCATCCTACTACTGAGAATGCAGATATGATGGCTGGAACTCTAGCTGCAATTTTGGATCACGAGGAGAGGTTTAGATTTCTGAGGGCTTCATGGAACAGAACCATCTTACTAACCCTTGACATTTTACTTCTGGCCTTAAGTGAGAAAGAAATTTCTCTCATATTTAAGTCACTGTTGTTTTAGAACTCACAAAATCAAACACAGTCTTACCTCAAACATCACAAAAACTATCTAGCACCTGGAACTTGAGAGCTAAAATGAGGTTACTGCTGTATCATTTAACAAAATCAAAACAATAGAAAGTGTCTGCAATGATAATCAAAGTTCTTTATTTTCTCTATTAATTTCCTATATTTTGGAAAAATAGCTGTGTCTCCAAATGTACTTTCACTGAAGGAAGCTGATGACGAAAGCATTATTTGAGTAATTATGGGGAAAAAATTTATTACCGAAAAAACAAATGTTCCATTCAGTTTACATTTTACACATACTTAACACAAGCAGGAAGGAAGGGTCCAATGTCAGAAATAGAGACCATTCTCTTTCACTGAAACACCACTGCAGAAAAGAGCCTTCAGCAATTAGAGATCTGAATTTGAGAGATTTTAAATCTCATTCAAAATAAACGTTGCCTAAAAATGTGAAAACGCATACCATTTTCTGAAAGTCTGTTTTGAAGAATGCTTTTTATCTTTGTGGTTGGCTTTCTCTTAGACATTTTGCAGTTTATTTAACTCAGCATTCTAGCTGCTTAACATTCAAATTTAGACACACTGATTATGTGCTCCACGCTTCTGAATAGTTAAGTATGCTCTATAAATAAACACATCATTTGTGTTCTATTACTACACTCCCCCAAAGCTCCACATAATTGGAATTAACCTAGTATTTACTTATCACTAAATATATTTTTGTTAGAAAGGATACACAGCATATGAAATTACAGGATTTTCATGAATTAAAGACAAATTTTAGAACTCTCAAATAATATTTACAGTGTAAACATCACAGTTATTACATCAGGATGAAGCAAATCACAACATTCACGACACTATATATTTTATTTGGTTTTGATACTGAAGTTGTGTTCTTGAATTACTTATGTAGAACTCAAAATATAATCACTTCGCCTATCGTTTTCCTTCACGAGTTCTGAAAAAGAAAGAATTGGTGTTTTGAGCATAAAAATATTTTTATTTACAGCTTCTTAGTTTCACTCACTCATCCACTCATTTGATAACATCTGTACCCCTGTGCCCCTTGTGAACAGCTTGTTATGACAGGAAATCATGGTCTGGGATATCAGGAAGGTATCTTCCAAAGGACTGATTGTCAGAAAGGGAATTAAAATGTGAAAAGGCACTTTAATTAGTCATTATAATTACCCATTTGTAATTTTCGCAAATGCTTGGCATGCAGGATTTCCCATTAAAAGGGTTTATCCAAAGTTACCCATTCAGAAAAGAGAAGAAGGGAGGACAGAATCTCATATATGATCTTACAAAAGACGGAGGGATTAATCCTCCTTTATAGTTCAGTGCCCGTTGTATTTCTTGATTAAATGAAATAGCTTCTTCTTGTAAACTTTTTTTTTTCAAGAAGCTCTATGTAATTTTTCTTCTTTGAGCAAAGGGACTTGTTTCTCTGATGTGATAAGGCACGGGCGTGTGCAAGACCCTCAGCATACGTCTCTTGTGGACAAAAAGTAACCAATGGGGCAGACGTGGTCAGAGACACTAGCCCACTCTTGATCACTCTCACAAAAACCTAAGCCATCTGCTCCAGGAACTTCAGCAAGACCAAGGATTGCCTTCAGTCTGAGCGTGGGGCTCGTTTAGTCTCCTTGAGCCACTCAGTGTTTGTAGTCCAGCCTATCCTTAGGTTTCACAAATACAATGTTATGGTGAGACAGCAGCTCCCATTCATTTTACATGTTATCCTGGGGGTTCCATGTTAACCCACAAAGCCAAAGTATATTCACTCTGTAGCCCTTTAGGGAAAAAGTTTACCAACCTCTGATACACTGATGATATGAAATTCCTTTAAGCACTTGCCCAATGTTTTTATGAGCTAATGTAAGCATGAATGTAACTCAGGAAGGAATTACGTCTTGTATCCACATGTACATAAAAGCAACCGGGATAACAAGCTTACCACTTAATAGCAAAGGGAAAAGCCTGCATATGTTTTCTCTTTTCAAAAACTATTTTACCAGAAATACTATGAGATCAAAGCACCTACACTCACTCAATAGGTGCAAGAAGCTAAATTTAACCTTGCGGCATGAAGCTTGGTATGGTTCAAGGAATACAGTTAGAACCAGAGTGCCCTGGTGTTTTCATAATAATGAACCATGCTGTAATTTAGTGGTATTTTTCTGCACCTAAATTAAATGCCGTGCTAACGGTCAATCGTGGGGCTAAACCTTAAATTAATAAAAGCAGTGTGGCTCAAGTCTCAAAAAGAAAGCCAGTTTTTCTCATGTGAGTCAGATTCCTCTGTTTGATATCTCAACAAGAAGGAGAGGAATAAGTCTGAGTAAACGAGGGGTACCATGCAGGTGGCAAACTGTTTACCCATTGTGAGCTCTCTCTTTTTTTTCTATCAGAGCACCGCATGAATCATTTTAAGTGTTTACTGGGCTGGGGTCCACTTCGGATAGAAGTGTCCTTTTCCATGAGGTCTCATTGTGAGAACTCTGAGATGTTTTTTACTAAGTGATTCTTCCCTATTCCAGTAATTAGATGTTTGCTATAAGAATAAAACAAGAATGGACAGAATATACCCACCACTGGGAAGCTGTCAACAGCTTTCTTCCAAGGGCTTTTCATTATTTTTCTAGCTCTTCGGGAAAGTCAGGTGATTCCCCCTCACTGCTGCACATCAGAAAAAGAACATCATATATGTTAAAGGCCTTAGATGAGCAAGCTTCCAAAGAAATGATGATGTGTGACTTACGCTGTTCTCTGTGCTCTGGAAAGTGCACTGAGGGCTAGCCAATTATCTTTGAGGTTGGTTATTACATATGAATTTTTCCTGAATCGTAAGGTATCTCAAATTATTTGTACAGAATTATAATAGTGGTGGGCAAAGGCATCCATCTTGTCTGATCTTACCCAAGCAAGATTGCCCTTAATACTGACCATTGAAACAAAAATAATTAGAAAAAAAAAAAAGAGAGAGCACCCCACTTCCTCCTTATTATAATCCAATATTTGCACTCCATTAGAGAGACATAAGTCTTACAGAATCTTAGAATACAAAAGTACTCGTGGTTTGATTTGGTAAAATAAAGATACTGAGTATGTATATGAAGGGAGTCACATATGGTATCAAACTGCTAATTGACTGCACTTTACATGTTTAAAAAGCTTAAACTTCTGATAAAGTTCCCAGATTTAGAATAGATGTCTTTACAGTCATTACTTTTAACCCTGGACACACAGTAGAATCAAGTGGGTAGCTCCTAGAAACAAAAACAACAAAACAAACAAAAACAAAGCACCAATGCCTAGAGCCATACCTCCTACCTCTAGAGGCACTAATTACCTGACAATTGGTTTTGGGTAAGGCCCACACATCAGCATTTTAAAAATTCTCCAGGGTAAGTCAAATGTCAGCCAAGGTTGAGAATTACTGTTTCACAGAGTATAGAGAGTGAGATAGAGAAATAAGTCTTCATATGTAGCTTCTATTTTTGAACTCATGTATAATTTCTCATTTTAGCAAGTTCTCTGTTTCTTTACCTCCTCTTCCCATTGAGAATGGAGTTCAAGTACTTCTTTACAGCCATTTGTTTTCGAAGGCGGGTATAGTTGTCGGTGAAGACTGCATCAGAGTGGCGCTTGATTGGCCCCTGGTCTTCTGTGATGCTGTTGCTAAAGAATGCAGGGGAAAGGAAAGCAAAGGATTTTAACAAGAGATAATAAATGTGCCAAAGTTCCAAATTTCTTGGAATAATTTGGATAAAATTAGGTAAAAAAGAATTCTAATGCCCAACTTCTTTTCTATCACAAAAAGACTAAGAGAAAAATACATCTAAGCCCAAGGATAAGGGAGCAAGGAATAATCCAACGTATTTTGGCATTTACTGGGAGCCTTCATACACATTGTATATCAACTGTGCAAATAATTAACATAAAAAGATGGAGGGATAGTTGATGTTGTGTTCTGCCATTGGGAGGAATATTTCTTTAAAAGTTAATTCTTTAGAAGCTTTGCCACCCTGAACAGTGCCATCTAAATATTCAACAATTGGCCATTTAAAGAAAGAAACTTCATATGCTTGGTTTGATCATGAATTAAAAAAACAAATACTATAGTAAACATTAAAATTTGCTTCAGTGTCTTATTTTTTTACTGTGTCTAGTTCAATTTGATTGCAGATTGATAAATGATTGCCACTTAAGAAAAATAAGTGTGTCTGTAGTGTGTCAATGAGTAGGATATCACTAAAAACATATTTCCCTAATCCATGGGCATGGTATATTTTATATAAGAATATAATTTTGGGGGTGCCTGGGTGGCTCAGTCATTAAGCTTCCAACTCTTGATTTCGGCTCAGATCGTGATGTCATGGTTTGTGAGATTGAGCCTGCATTGGGCTCTGCACCGACAACACTGAGCCAGCTTGGGATTCTCTCTCTCCTCTCTCTGTCCCTCCCCCACTCAGGCTCACACACTCTCTCTCAAAACAAATAAATAAACATTAAACATAATATAGATTATTTTTCAACCAAATTGTACATCATCAGAGTTATCAATTTTGAGCAAAGTAAATAAATTGCTAACAGTGAAAAAATAACTTGCAGATTAAATAATTATAAGGTGTTTGATAAAGATAAATTCTCTTTACCCAACCCGTTTTCCAATAAGGGATTCAAGGTATTTTTTGGCAGAAAGTTGGCCCAAGAGTCTACTAAAGTCACTGGTGAACACTCCATCAGCATGTCTGGCATTCCTAAAATAAAGAAGAAGAATAGCCATTATTTTGTAAATGTTTTTCTAAAATATTATTTTGCCTCATGAAACAAGAAAGAAACTTTTCAGCTTCTTTGAAAGCTTCTCATGCAAAAGAAGGCTTCCTGACAACCTAATGAGGTATTTTCTTGTCACTTATATTAAGATATACTCCAAATTGTAGCTCACACTTTGAAAAATTAAAGAAATTAAATTTTTAGAAGTATATCTCAATATTAAGTAATGCTTCCTGGTAGAGTCTATAAAACTAATTCTTCTTCAATAAATATTGATGGGAAAAAATAATATATTTAAGTTAGTTTCTGTTTATTTATTTATGGTGCTTTGTTTCTTCTACCTTGAATAAAGATATATACAAGAGGAAACAATCTTGATTTTTAGCAAAAACCTTATTATACTTTTTGCTATTTCTTTTATTAAAACATTTGGAAACAAAACAATCTCTTAAGATAAAGAGGCCCTTGGGGACTATCAATCATCTTTCCCATCCAAATCAGGAACTTTTATGTTTTGTCTTCAGTGTAGAGCTACTCTGTCTATACTTGAATGCTGTTCTAGACAAAGGGTTCTGTGTAAGTGAATGATTTATTGGTCCTGGCTTTTTACAACTTCTCTATATGAAAATCATGTACAGTTGCTAGAGCTGCAATAAATCAGGCTGCATGAAGCCACAGCACATGGAAACCTGTAGTGTGCTGTAAAAATAGCTTCATGGTGACACAAAATGTAAAGCATTTATATTTCAAAATATACATATATATATATATTTCAAAAACATATTTTCTAAAATAAAACTCAATAAACACAAACTCACCTGGACACATCGTAATAGGGTGTGTCATTTTCAGCTAATGCATTTTGCAAGATGTCAGTGTCTACTTTTAAAGAAACCTGTTCAGGTTCATTTGCTCCTTCAAGTGGTATTCTGTCATCTAACCTATTAGGGAAAAATATGGTAGAAGTGTAATATATTCCTTTCACGGAATATAGTGCTTATGGTTTTATAATCATTGGAAATAAGATACTCAGTATTCTTGAGCAGTATTACCCATTCACAATATATGGATAGCATAGTTAGACTTACTGACTTCTGTGGTTTAGAGTATAAATAGTGAAATTTTTGATTATCCCATAAAACAGATGCCATACAACTTTTACAAGCATAAGAGTTACTTAGTTCAATCGTGTTAGTGCATTAAGTAAAGTATACTTCATTAGGAATATTTTCACTTTGCAAAGTTATTCACAGGTGGAAAAATTTTGTACAAAATAGAAACTTCAAAAAATTTCAAATATTCAATATGAAAACTAGGAGCAATTCATGTATTTATTGGTGTTTAGCATCATTTGTCAAACACTTGCTTTTCCTTCTCTAGGTCTCTAAGATCTTTTTCAAAGATTCACCTTTGTGTGATAAATTTCTCTATATTAATCAAGTACAAAGAATCTCTCCATCTCTGAATAGTAACTCAAATTCAATACATTTTGTGAGGGCTTCTTATTTCTAGTATTATGTATTAATACAATTTTAGTGAGGAATGTACAATGCTTTACTGAATGACTAAGAATAATCATGCCTATACATGGACTGTGACTATATTTTTTAATGCATGCACATTTTGAACACCTGCACACTATTAAAATTATAAATGTGTATATTTTCACTGTTAGAGTAAACCTCCAAGGAGTATGTCAGCTCCTGGGGACTTATGTATCTTCTGGTGATGTAGTAGTTGGGGGAAGTAACAAGCAGTCTTCTTTGCATGAAACCTAGCAATCAATGCAAACTTCAGCATTCTTGTGATTGTCTGTTGTGATACGTAACATAACAATTCAGATAGAATCATTCTATTTAGTTATCAGAGCAACATAAGATCTGGCTTTAAGCAGTTTTCACAAACACTAATAGCTAAGAGATAATTCACTCTATTGAGTATAATTCTACCTTGAAAAAAGAATAAGAAATGGGAAAATGAGCAAAGAAATGATGATTTTGCCTGTAGATATAGTGGTGCCTATAAAGTGGAAGGAAAAAATCAAACTAATGTAGTTTTTATTTAGTGTTTACTTCTTTAACATAAATTTATTTCAGATAAAGCTTTAAATAAGAGTTATGTTATAATTTATGAATTTGAAATATGAAATATAACATAGAGAACAGTAAAACTAAGGATTTATGGTTGAAGCAAGATACATTAAAATTCACTAACTGGTAGATCAGTTATTCCACAATTTATAATATTGACAAATTGAATCTGGCTAGATAGGTAGGTCTGTCCAGCATGATTGTTCACAGCAATATATTTCACTAATTAGCTACTAACCTTAAGGTTATTTACTGATTGATCTTGAAAAGGAACTTCAATGAAGCAGGCAACTAAACATCTATTTTTTTCCATCAGAAACTGAACTGAACTGAGATGACAGAGGATACAATCTTATTACTGATCTAAAACCGGTTTTGAATTGAAAGAATGTCAAATCCTTCTTCCTTCTTGTTTGGAAAGGTGATCCACCCTAAGCTTAAAACTAGTCATTGACACTGTCTCTCATGCCCCGAGAGTGGATTCCAAGGTGCAGAACAGTCATATTGACTTGATGTTGAAAAAACTTGCTTAACACACCAACCAAAAGATTTAAATAAATAATACATAACCTAAAAAATTGAGTTGTCCAAAGTAACATATAGGAAATTCCTATATAGATGAAGGAGGAATGTTCAACTGCATGCACTGAAGGAATACTCACCTCAGAGAAGAGGGTGCTCCAAAAAGAGGCCACGCCAACATTTGTGAGAAGAGCATGCTGACCAGCATTAGCAGCACAAGGGGCTGGGACTTACTTCCGGTTTCCATCTTTGTACCTTGAAAGGGAGAGAATCACATCAGCTTTTCCAACCAAAGATATCTCGAAGTAATTCTGAGTGTCTAGCAGTAATTTATGAAGGCTCCTGCAGAGTTTGGAAAAAGTCATTTTTATCTGGTAGAAGGAGTTAAACTGCAATACAATAACTTTTTAAGTCAAAAAGATTTTTTTTTTGGTGGCAAGTGTTTGAATAAAAATTGGAATCCTTTTCAACTGCTGCGTGTCACTTACCAGGCACATAGTGGGGCTGAGTGTATGTGGAATGCCATACTTTTATAGTGCTGGAAGTATCCATACAGCAGAGTTGTAGCACCCATGTTTAGTATCTTTTCTAACTAAAGAAACAGTTTAAGTTTCTAATGTCTAATTAATATAACACTGGAGTACCATCTATTTAATAATGCTTTGTCTATACATGTATGTATATACATCTATATATACATATCAGTGTAAAAGTTATACATGAATTTCTTTTTCCTCTTTTAATTGTAGATATTATTAAAAACTTATTTCCTTATGCCTGGGTTTGAACAACTTAACTCAATCGTTAAAATTAATACCAAAAATTATTATACCACATATTATCATTGAAATAATTTTTGCCATAAAAGGAAAAAGATACTAAAATTAAGGTTTGTGCTTTTATACAGCTAACCCACTTACATGTTTCATTTCCAAAGTTTCTAGATAGAAATTTAGGAATTTTGGCTTTGTTTGTCTTGTCTATAAAAATTGCAGAATTTAGACTTAAAGAGGAAAATAAATGCTTCCTTGATTCACATAACTAACATATGAAATAGAACAACACTAAAAAAAAGAAGTTGAAAATCTAAAACAAATGTACCCACTGAACCCTTCAGTCAAAAATGTATATACAAGCAAAAAAAATACTTTAATTCATTTTTAAAAAGACAGCATTGAGTAAAAGTATACAGTAATCCAGGCAAAATATCTTTCAACTAAAAGAGTTCAAAAAATCCACTGATATATAAGAAGTTGAAACGTTTCTATCTACACTCACCAGGTGACTTAAGAAACTTGTCTTTTGTTTTTTTAAAGGAGGAACACTATAAAATTCTTTTCAAGAGAAAGAAATATTCAATATACCCTGAGAAAAGTTTGAAAGCAGGAGGAGGGAAAAAAAGAAGAAAAAGAAAGATAAAGTTTTCACTCACCTTGCCAAGTAGTGTTCCTTGGGAGCTTTCTATAATCGAAGGAGATTTTTGGAGCTGTCTTAGGTGCTGAAGTCCTCTGAGGCCGAGAAAGTTTCCACCAGTTCTCTGCTCTCAGAGCTGAACCAGAACTTGGTACTGGTTGGCTATTATTGCAGGCAACTGCCTTTCACTCCACTCTGACCAGCATTTCAAAGCCCATCATTTTATAGGGCTTACACTTAGGGCTGAGCAATCACAAAGCTCTCTGAAAGACGTCACAGTAGTACTCCCACAGGATGAATAGGGCTTGTGTTCTTATTAAATTGTCATTACGTCTGATTTATATAAATTTATAGTGAGTAACTTCAAGATGTAAGATATAAAGAGGAAATTTACTTTTCTTTATGTGAACAACAAAAAAAAGGTACCAAGCTTAATATGAAATGTTTTAATCTTTGATTAGTAGTAATGAAATAAGAAAAATGGTTAGTGTTATAGCCAGGGCCACTGGGGTTCCTTCAGAAAACAGGAGTTTTATGTGTAGAAACAAATGTAGAAAAAAACCCAAATACTTATGTTAATTTTGTCTACAAATTCATAATTCCCCTTTATTATTAAATATCAGTTCTAAAGCCTTTAAAATTTTTTATGCTATTCACATAGATCCCGATTTAGTCTTTCTTGAGATCTATCCTAATTTTAAAAGCATCCAGAAATAATTTTCCATTTTTCTATTATTACATTTCCTTTGTGTTGAAACTAATCCCAAGATAAAAGTTTCTGAAAGACTCTAAAATAGTGCCATATGCACACTGTTGTCAAAAGTAGTCGTGGTACTGCTATTTTACATTTGTACAAAATATCACAATTCCAATGCACTTTCACATACATGATCTCAAATAACCCAAAAAATATCAGGCAGTATCTATCTATCTATCTATATATATCTATATATATATATATATCTCAATTTTCCTTCTTTCATAAAGGAAGAAATTTTCATCAATTGTATAATAAGTCTTTGCACCATATAGAATTATTTTGTTTCTGCCCTTCATCCCTAAATACACAGCCACACCAGCTTTTTGAACATTTCCAACTTAGTCAACTGGCAGGTTTCAAAGAACTAGTTGGAAAGCATCTGTGGAGTACTTTGATAAATTCTTCATTTCGGTTTGTGGGGCTTTAATTCAAATTAGACTATCATACATTCAATCAGAGTTTCAGGTAAAAATACAGCCACATGAACAACTTCATGGACAACAAAGTAAAACACCATCTTTCCCATAATTTTCTTTTAAATTTCCAGTGTGTGTATTCTTTTACATTTTTGTTCCTAAGTTCCTCAAGGGAGAAGACTCTGAAGCCCCCTTTCTTTCTTCTGCTTTAAAAATTTAGTATCTACAGCTTAATTCAAAGCCAGACTGATCCAGTAAGAGAATATCCTGCTATGCTTAATCATATTTTCTAATCCAGTTACAAGAAAAATTAAATGAATTAAATTTCAAAATGTCTGGAAATTTGTTTCCCAGTTGACAGCTCTGACTTAAGCCAGAGTTCCTGGGGCTTAATTCCAGGAAATCTTTTTTTACCTGATTATTACAAACTAGAGGTTGAAACGGTTCTCATGTGGAATGTTTTATCCTTAGCTCTTCGTCACTCAATTCTCAGTGAAGCAACTTTATTTAAGAACAGAAACAGCAAAGTAAGTTGATTGAAAATAACAGAAAAACTAATGCTGAACGATAAGCAGAAAAAGTTAAATGAAAAAAGACATAATAGTTGATTATTATTTGGTCTAGGGAAGCATTTAGCATTCACAAAGAGTAACTACATTAGCTTTTTCCAGTGGCAAAAACAGTTTCTCCCATTATGATAATAAAACGCAAAAGTAAGAGAAATAATTCAATTTTATTACTTCTGGATAAAGATAAACCAAATCAAAGGACCACATTTTTTTCCTATGAATGTAAACTAGAAAGCATAACTGAATTTCCTAATGGGATCATAGCACCATCTGCAGGTTTAAGGTCTTAATTCACAGGTTTTGGTTTCTTTGGTGTTTTTTAAAAAATGTGTTTCTTATCTTTTCTTTCAAGGAAATGAATGTAAATCAGAGGTCCTTTAGTTAAATTATGGATGCTTACAGAAAAATAAACATAAAATAATACTGTAGTTGAATTTATCCTGAACATTTTACTAAAAAAAACTCAGTAAATACAAAAATACAAACATGAATTTATTCTTTTAATCTGCTTTTTCCCTACTTTAACATATCTTTCCATAACTTTCCAACATATTTAATGAAACTTATTTCCTACCGTAAGGCTTTTCAATGAAGTGATGTTTATAAGAACTGTCGTTCATTCATACAGTTAGAACAAATCTCCAAGATTCTCCCTTTACAAATAGGTAAACTGACATCACTCAGGTGGTTAATAACAAATATAGAATTGAAAGATAGCTCTTTGGATCTTGATAATAGCTTTCTTTCTGTTAAGAACTGGTGATTTTCTATAACTGTTGTTACCACCATTATCGATGCTAACACATCATAGAAGGGAAATAAAAACATATTAAAATATTGGCATCCCTCTCTCCTTTTTTCATCAACTGGACCAAGAGTAGAGAAAGAAAACTGGCATCCCAAACTAAAATATACTAAACGTAGAGAAGTCAGATGGAAGGAATTTTCAAGCTCAGGAGATAGGCAGAAATCCAGATTCACTCTTTTTTCCGTAGTGCGAGGAGCTAATAGAGAGTCCTTATTGCTGCCGTGGATGATATGCCCGTTGTGTCCCCTTTGGCCTCTTGGTGTGACAGCTTTGTTTTCCTAACTGACCCCAATCCACACCCAGCCTGAGACCTGGCCATCCTGCCTGGGTAATCCTAAGGGGTTATGTCAAGATGAGAAGTCTGTAAACCACTGGTTATGAGCCACATATGGCTGATCCCTACGATTTTTACATCTCTCAAACTAAAAATGATGTTTGCATGTTTAAAAGGCTGGAAAAAAATTTTAAAAAATATTTTGTGACAGGTGAAACATATTTGAAAAAAATATATGAAATTTAAATCTCAGTGTCCATAAATAAAGTTTTATTGGAACATAGAAATGTCATCACATATGCATCATCAATGGCTGCTTTTGTGCTGCAATGGTCAGGTTGAATGGTTGTGACAAAATCTACATAGGCCAAAACACCTAAAATGTTTACTAGTTGGCCCTTCACAGAAAAGCTTTGTCAATGTCTGGTCTGGAGTCTCCTGTCTGAGGAATTATTTAAGAGGTCATGTTTGTTTTAATATCGTTAAGTCCTCTAGCTATCTTTTTAAAAAAAATTTTTTTTTAGTATTTATTTAATTTTGAGAGACAGAGACAGAGCATGAGCAGGAGAGGGGCAGAAAGAGAGGGAGACACAGAATTTGGAAGCAGGCTCTAGGCTCCAAGCTGTCAGCACTGTGCTGGACGCAGGGCTCAAACTCACCAATTGCGAGATCATGACCTGAGCTGAAGTCAGATGCTTAACCGACCAAGCCACCCAGGTGCCCCAGTCCTCTAGCTTTCAACTGGGAAATACATACATATATACACTTTTAACATCTACTATGTATAATATACATATAATATGTATATATTCTGTGTAATATATATTTATGCATGTTTAACATACATTATACACACCTGTATAATTTTCATATTAAAAGTATATGTATACATACACCTGTATATAATATTTGTGTTATATATTAACAGTATATAAGTACATATATACTTAAAAATTTTTTTTAATGTTTATTTATTTCTGAGACAGAGAGAGACAGAGCATGAGTGCGGGAGGGGCAGAGAGAGAGAGGGGGACACAGAATACGAAGCAGGCTCCAGCCTCTGAGCTGTCAGCATAGCTGAGACAGCTGGGGCTCGAACTGACAGACTGCGAGATCATGACCTGAGCTGAAGCCGGACGCTCAACCGACTGAGCCACCCAGGCGCCCCAGTACATATATACTTTAAATATTATATACAATTGTTTATAATTTTGTAATTTGTAAAATGTATTTTATATATTCTTTCTAAGAATATATATACTTTAAAAAAATTTTTTTTAATGTTTACTCATTTTTTGAGAGACAGAGAGAGGCAGAGCACAAGCAGGGTAGGGGCAGAGAGAGAGGGAGACACAGAATCTAAAGCAGGCTCCAGGCTCTGAGCTGCCAGCACACAGCCCGACACCAGGCTCAAACTCACGAACCGCAAGATCATGACCTGAGCCAAAGTCAGACGCTTAACCGACTGGGTCACCCAGGCACCCCAGAGTATATATACTTTTAATCCCTTTAACTTAGAAAATTTGGGTTTACTTCCATGGTTCTCATATTCTCATATCAATGATTTGATGGGGGAAAAAATTAAGACGGAAGTAAATTTTCCCTTTAAAGCTACTACTACAATTCATTCTGGAGTCAAAAAATGTGTTACTAAATATTAAGCAATTGGACACTTAATTATTTAAATGATAAGCAGAGGACAACTTTTCTTTGAACTCTACAATGCCATCACCTATCCCACTTACTGATGCCAAGAATTTTATAGAAAATCATTCCTGTATTTCAGAATGTTCTTGTTTTAACCAAGACACGTGTAGTAAAAGTAATGTATTAAATGCTATAAGCCATTTATAGCTTACTTTAGGGTTGTGTTTATGAAATAATTTTTTGAAAGTAAATTTTGGAGGAAAGCTGTAGAAAAATCAAAAAACCACAGTATTCTAAGATGAGAATATTTACAAATAAAGTATTAAAGATTTAAGAACAAATCTATCTGCTTCCCATTGTCATATGTCCTGCATGTACTCCCCCATAGAACATTCCATGTAACCAACTCGCTGACGCGCTCAGCTTGGGGATCAGAATATGTGAGGTCCACAAGGAGAGGGAGAAATTTAGAGTGGAAGAAATGAAAAACAACAGTGTCCAGCTCCTGGCTCTTAAATAACAATGAAGTCTGGATGTTGGAATGAAAGAATCGACAAAAATATTTACTGAATGAGTTCTCTTGTCCCCTTCATCACTATATCCATCCTCCCCATAGAGGAAAAAGCCTCTGAGATGAGGAAAAGAGATTATTCAAGATGGAGAGGAAATTTTTGCCTGTAGGTTGGTGAGAGTTTATGGTAGATTTGAAGGAATGGGTAACAGAACCCTGTCCTATTAAAGACAGGGGGCTAAATAGTAGAAACAAAGTTGGTTTCTTTTCTTATCTGATTGCTACAGCAAACCATGGAGGAGCACTCTTTGCAATGGTATCAGAAGAAGCTGATAAACCTAGAGGACAAAAAAAACCCCACCATGCCCTGCTTGGTAAAACCCTAAATGCTGTCAAGGGGTAAAGAGTGGAAAGGCCCACCAGTCTACCAAGGCCAGATTATATCCAGGGATGAACAAACATCTGAGCAGATGACAGTATGGCACAGAGCATCTCCCAAGGGCCAAAAAGCAGCTTCCCAGATTTCATGTTGTTATATACACTCTCAGAAACTTAGATGCTACTCTGAGAAAAAAGAAAAGTAGAGCAAATCCTGAATTGGCAGAATTTTAAATCTTAGTAATTTCTTGGTAAATACAATAAATGTTTATACATTGTACATTTTCTGTGGAATGGGAGATCAAAATAGAGGAAATACTTTAAAACTAAATTTTTTTGTATGTCCTACTATGTGGTCTGCGAAAATCTATTCTTGCTATTGCTTTACAAATGACCTTGAGTTGTATATGATCATGATCTGCATAGGAGGAGCCTGTCCAGAACCTTGTATCCTACTTAGTATAAAAATAACTTTATAAAAGACTGTGAGACAGGCCATTGATCCCTCTTAGAATAACAAGGCGTGCCCTTGAGTCTTCCTCTTACCCCCTTGTCCCCTTGGTCATTCAAGTTGATCTCCAGCTTCAGCTCTGTTTCCCTCCTTAGGCTTCCCCATCTTATTCTTTGGCCTTCAAGCTCTCACCCTCTTTCTTTCATTTTGCCTCAATCTTTCTATGACCTTGTAGTACACCCGAGTTTTGACTTGCTGTCAGGACAGATCTGATCCCACAGGCTGCAAACCCAGATGCTCCTCTCTGTTGGATACTCTCCAATTGCCCCTTTGGATCTTCTATTTGCTCTTCTCCACACTGCTTTTCATTCCCTAGAGGCTGACCTCCAGATGTATCCATGCCATGGGGTCTCTGGTTAAGCCAAAAGGAGGCACTAGTAGGAAATTAAAAGGACAGAGGATTAAAGGAAAGAGAGCTCTGAATATTTACTCCCCATAGACCACGGTTTGGTAGAGGTTACATTCCCCCACCAAGACCAACATTTTGTAGGTATTCCCTCAACTGCAACCCTACAGGTGCCAGCAGCTTCCTGGTGAAGCTAGTCCATAAGTCCTTTGCCACTTCATTGGTTCTTAACATCTTTATTAAACTCACTTCCATTCACCTTTGGAGAGAGCCATTTGTGTTCTGTCCTGTGCACTCCTACTTCTGCACCAGGACCTCACACTTCTAAGAATAACTGGACACATTTCATTTCAAGATTCAATAGTTTTAGAAGTTCTGCTCATTTTTAAAGTTGTAGTATTTTTAATTCAAGTTGGGAGAACTCTTAGAATAATTAATGTGGAAGCTTAGAGGAATGTCACTGTCACCCTGAGCAGGTCTGTCAGATTGGTGAACAGTTGGTTTTTGAAGACTGTGGCTGAAACAGAGATAAACTAGAAGCCCATTCAGACCCTTGATGCTACTCAAGCCCCTTGAAGAAAAGAGGCTGGATCCATTGTGAGTTCTGGTGGGGAGGAAAGGTCAATGTGCTTCCAGAAGCTAGACATCAAAGCCTGATGGGGGTCTTTCCCGGGAATAAGTAGCAGAACGGCCCTGGGGAAGGAGATCTGAAGCAAACATGGCCTGCCACCTCTCCAGGCTCCTGGCGCCTCATCCTCAGGAAAGAAAACCTCACTGTCTAGGAAGCAGGAGCTCTGGCTATTTGATAAATTTGTTGCTGTTGTTTTGTTTTTTTTCTTTCTTAATCATCACTCTAATATCCTGTATTTGTAGTCGTTTCACTGTACTTTCCAGTCTGGGCAACTGATGTTCTATCTGACTCATGAAACCATAATTTTCAGTGACAAGAATTTAAGATAATTTAGTCCTGCTCCTTTGTTTTGAGAAATTGTAACAATTCTATGTCCCAAAGAGGCAAGTGACTCCAAATGCCTAGCAAAGCTGGGATTAGGACCCTTTCTTTTCTCTCTCCAAATTCACTGACTTTTCACTGGACTGTGAAGCCAGCAGATTAGCAACCCGTAGACTAGAGAATGGTTGTTATGAGCCAAAGTGAGAGGGAAGAGAAGGGAAGACACCATGACTACCTTTGCTGCTGTGAATAATGTGGGTTTACCAGAGACACTTGACAGCATTGATGATATCAACAGATAGTTAACATCCAGTGATTTTCATTTGTTTGGAAAGAGTTCTCCCCCAAAATAATAACCAAAGGAAACTGTGTTGAGTGAAATCACAACAGGGAATGGCTTTCTGGGTCCACACTAGTCTCTTTGTGCCTCCAAGGTCTCTAGATTACCTCAAAGAAACACCAGGCACAGAAAGAGAAAGCCCATCCCTGTCAGTTTTTCTGTCAAATAGTTCTGAGCTTAAATATTAGATAGAAAAAGCATGTAGTGTTTCTTACTCTTCTTCACAGTAAGAAGAGTTGTCCTAGGCATTTTTCTTGAAAAGGGAATAAGAATTAGACACTTTTAAAGTTTTCTGTGTTTCTAGGCACAGATCTCAAAGAACTGACAATTGTACTTATATGTATATATGTGGGAGCTCTCATCATTTGAGGAGGGGGGAAAAGTCCAATGTGAGAATCCAGGTTCTCTGGAAACAAAACTGAGGAACCGCTGAAGAAGGCTGGGTCTCCATTCTCCCTCTCCTATGCTACTGCCTTAGTCTCCAGTGTGGCCCTACTGCCTCCAGCCTTCCTTTTAAACCCTTCTTTACAAGGTTGCCAAAGTGATCTTCACAAAACATATCTCTGATCACATCTTTCCCCTGTTGAAGCTTTTCTATGGGTTTCCCATTGTTCTCAAAGTATTGACCCGGCAGAGGCATGCAAGCCTGGTACATGCCACTCTCAATGTCTTCTTGCTGAGCCCACCCAATCCGGCCATCTTCTCAAGCCATGCTGAACAACCTTCAGTTCTTCAGAACTATCATATTCTCTGTTGCCTCTACTACTCACACGTACCATTTTCTCCCTCAGAAATACCCAATCCCGGGGCGCCTGGGTGGCGCAGTCGGTTAAGCGTCCGACTTCAGCCAGGTCGCGATCTCGCGGTCCGTGAGTTCGAGCCCCGCGTCGGGCTCTGGGCTGATGGCTCAGAGCCTGGAGCCTGTTTCCGATTCTGTGTCTCCCTCTCTCTCTGCCCCTCCCCCGTTCATGCTCTGCCTCTCTCTGTCCCAAAAATAAATAAACGTTGAAAAAAAAAATTAAAAAAAAAAAATACCCAATCCAATCTCCCCTCCTTCAGGTCTCAGTTTATGGGACACTTTTCCAGAAAGATCTCAAACCACTCTTCCATTAAATCTGGGCCAGGTGCTCTGCTTTGGGGTTCCCATCAATTCTGTATTTCCCCACAGCATAACACTGAGCGCACTGTGTTATTGTAGAGTATTACATTTCATACACCCTGAGACAATTTTAACACATGCAAGCACAGAGCCTGACACATAATAAGTGCTCAGCCGCTATTTTAGATAAGTGGATGAGATTGAAGTTGTGTTCATTTCAACTTTATTCGGTTTGGATTTCAAATATCTTTATTTTTATTATTTTTTGGTTCTCTTGGCCCAATATCCAATATTTCTTTCCCATCCTCAAATTCAACCTAGTCTTTAGTACAGGATGTTATTTTTTCCCTGATATTACCAATTTTATCTTTTTAAAAAATTCTCAGCCATATCTATTATTTCTCTAGGGCTAAGTCTCACTAAATAACAAATAGGTTGCATTTTAATCTTGAAAAGAAATACTAGGTTTTAGCAGCTCTATGACTAATGCTTGATTAGTGTACTGGTGAGTATTTCAACTTGGATAAACATTGACCCAAGCCAGTAAAATTCTTATAAAAATAATATATTTTCATGGGGCACCTGAGTGGCTCAGTCAGTTAAGTGTCCGACTTCAGCTCAGGTCATGATCTTGTAGTTCATGAGTGCGAGCCCTGCATCAGGTTCTGTGCCGACAGCTCAGAGCCCGGAGCCTGCTTCAAATTCTGTCTCTCTCTCTCTCTCTCTGCCCCTCCCCTGTTCACACTCTGTTTCTCTCTCCCTTAAAATAAGTAAACATTAAAGAAGTTTTTTTAAGAATAACATATTTTCACAAAAGAAAAGGGAATGTTTTTCTAAAAAGTGAATGATTCATCACTCTTTTAGAATGTCTTTCCTCACCCAGCTAGACTTGCTTTTGTAGCACCTAATCTGTATTTTTCTTTCATAGTATTTTCCACAATGCACTCAAATGGCTATTAATTTAACTATGTCTCTACTGAAACTGAGTTCTATGCATCATTATATCCCTAACACCTGATACATTATAAGTTCCCCCCAAATGCTTACTGATCAGAAAGAACTTAATAATTTAAATGGGAAAAATGGAAAGGTGTTTCTAATTTAAAAAAATTAATTACCTCTGGTTTTATTTAATCTTAATTTTGCATCTCTTCTGCTTCTAAGGCTGAAGAAAAACGAAAAAAAAAAAACCCCAGAAATTCTCTTCTATAAAAGAGTTCCAATTATTGTTTTTAATTTATAAAACCTCTAGAGTTGCATTCATTGGATTTATAGAACAAGTTGTTTGCAGACTAGTGTTCCAAAGAACTAGCTCTTCAGCTATGTGGTTGTACTGAAACCACTTCAAGAGTTGGGAAACTATCACCCATGACCAAGTCCAGCCTGCCACCTGTTTTGTATATCCTGCAAGACAAGAATGGTCCAAACACTTTAAATGGTTGACAAAGTCAAAAGACGAATAATATTTTGCGACACATGACAATGAAATGAAATTCAAGTTGTAGTGTCTATACACAAAGTTTTATTGAAGCAGAGCCATACCCATTTGTTTAAATATTGTCTATGCCTGCTTTTGTGCTACAATGGCAGAGTGGAATCATTATGGCAGAAATTGCGTGGCCCACAAAGGTGCAAATATTTACTACAGGCCACTTACAGAAAAAAAACTTGTCAATCTTGGCTCTGTACCAACCAAAAGCTTTTTAACATCCATTAATTTTTCTTCTTCTTAGTGGAAATCTTGAAGTTAGTTACTCATGTACTACATTTATGGAAATTGTCTCATGGACAACAACTGTGAAATACTCCTTTCTGGCTTTACTAAAATGTTCATGCACTCCATGTTTGAGGCATTCAAAGAAAGGCCAAGCTATCTCTTTCTAAAAGGTGAGTGAATAAATAAAATGAAAAGCATATTTATTTGCTAGACAAACCTGATACAATAGTAGATAAACTGTTGCTTTTAGGGGCACCTGGGTGGCTCAGTCTGTTAAGCATCCAACTTTGGCTCAGGTCATGATCTTGCAGTTTGTGAGTTCAAGCCCCGAATCAGGCTCTGTGCTGACAGCTCAGAGCCCGGAGCCTGCTTCAGATTCTGTGTCCCAGTCTCTCTCTGCCTCTCTTCTGCTCGTACTCCTCTCTTTCTCTTCTCAAAAATGAATAAATTTCAAAAAAATAAAAAAAAAAAAGTAACCTGTTGCTTTTAACCATGGAAGAAAAGTAGTACTTTCATTTTCTATTTTATTTAAAAACATAAAGTTGAAAGCACCAAATACTCTCAGTTTTCAAGAAAAAGAAACAGTGAAAATACAGATAATAAGTAATTATAAGGTGGATTGACCTAAGTGTATTATGAGAACTGGAACAAGTATTTCTGTGCAAGTTATAGTGACACTGAGATTTATTGAGACCGTAGAACACCTTAAAAAATAGTAAAAGAGGGAAATAGGGAAGAATATTCCAGGTTTAACAAAGAATATTTGAGAAGGCCTGGAGGTATGGCATAAATAAGAAATTGATAAATTTCCTTACGCTAAAAGAGAGAAAAGCCCGTAAGTAGAGATATTATATGAGTGGATATTTGTTTCTAAAAGATCAGTCTGGCCGCTGCATGGAATACAGGTTAAATACAGACTGCAGAAAGACCAACCAATCAGTCTGAGAAAGACTGGAGTTCAAGTTTTAAAAAGAATATTAAAGCAGATTTGTCACTCAGAATGAAGAGATCTTTCATAGATGCTTCAATTCACAGACTGTGAGAAAAATGTAAGCAAACTTAATGTTGCCTCACAGTACATAGTAGGAATAAAAGTGGAGACATTTTGGTCACAAAGAGAATTAAGTTCCAGGCTCTTTCGTTTTGGTAGAAAAGAGATAGTAATTGTGCAGTGTTGAGTGGGTAGGCATACTGTCAGTACCCATTGTTCCTCAGAAAATTGGGTCTCTTGTCTGGTAAACAGGACATTTTTTAGGATGCACAACAGAATCTGCATAGGCCTAGTGTGCCTTTTAAAAGGCCCAAATGGGTACAGTCCTTACTCTTTTCTCAGGTAGAAGGACTTGCAGCAGTTGGGGAGTTAACTGATTTGAAGATGATTGGACATTAAGTCATTACACTGGCCAGATATTCAATGTCTGGAGTACCCTTTCCAAGAACAGCTCACCAGTCCTCTGAAGGCACCAATCTAACATGTCAGTACATGCTTATAATTCATAGCCATGGTACTGGTGCCTAAATCTGAATTGTTCTGCTTCATTCAAACTGTAGGAGCAGCCTTTACAGCTAATGGTTGTACAATCTGAGTATTCAATAATCATATAAAACAATGAAAGAATATTTCAAGACAACGGTTTTGGATGGTAATGAGTATGTGTAGATGAAAGTTGCTTAAAAGGGCATAGACCCCCAGGTGGGTTTTTCCCAGCAAAATCCTACTAAAGCAACTGCTTAAGAGGTGGTACAAGTGAAAATACAGTAGTGGTTTGGCTTAAACTAGTAGCAGTGGATGGGTTGCTTAGTGACTCTGGAAATGGGGGATGTGAGAGGGAAGACTAAGAGGTTTCTTAGATTTCTAGCTTGAAATAAGTAGGTGTTGATAGGCTTGATAGAAGAGGAAATAGGGGGGAAGACTCAACTAGTGATCGGTACAATTAGATGAGGAGAATTGTTATAAAGTAAGGCCCAGATGTTCAATTTAAGGAGCTATAAATCCCCTAATGAGGTGTTGGAGGGGCATATAACTTAGGAATTCAAAAGAAATGTAGAAGTAAGAAATGTATCAGGTTCATCAACTTGACTAAGGTAAAAGAAACCAAAGGGCTAGGTTGGATTGCCTAAGGACAAAGTGTAGAAGAGAGACAAAAAAGATCAGAACGTGCTTTACCACTAGGCATAGAAGGACAAGTCAAAAGAAGGCTATTGGTGGCCCAGGATAAAGCCAAGAATAGGGGTTGTAAATGGAAGGACGTTTTCAAGGTGATCAGCAGTAGTGAATCTTCCTGAGGGTAATTGAAGTTTTACATAAAACTGTTTGCCATGGAGTCCTCAACAAAAGTGAACTTGGGGAGATGGGAAAGGACAAATCTTGGGATTTGTTGGGATGTCAGAAGAGAGTAAAAGAAGCCAGAAACTCTACTGAAAATTCTGGCCTTCAACAGGGAGGAGGAGGACAGCATAGTAATTGAAAAGAAGAGGCTTTTCACCATGAAGGAGCTTCCATGTATTTTAGTGATGATGGAAAGGAACCAGTGGAAAGCGGGATATTGAAGATGTGAGACAGGGTAGGCTAATTGACAACTCTGGGTTTCTGAGAAGTCATTACGGCCTATTTACTCCATAGAACCCACAGAAAAGGAGAAAAAGTCTGATGTAGATGTGAGAATGTTTTGGTAGGAAGTTGAGCAAATTACATTTGGTGGCTCCTATGGAAAATAGAAGGTGAGATCTTAATCTGAGAACTGGCAGAGGTATAATATTTTTATGATGAAAGATAATTTTGTGAGACAGAGGGTTGAAAATATGCATTAAAAATTTAAGATAATTAGAAATACACAGTGGAATATATAGGAAATGTTGAGAATCCCAATGATCAGGATTTTAATCATTTGTCCTTTGGTGGAAAATGAGAAATCTAGGAAGGGGAACAGATGTTAAAGGGATGATGATTCATTCTGTGTTGGAGAGGTTGTATCAGCCATCCCAATGCAGATATTTAGGAAGCAGTAGCTCATAAGGGTCTATAGTCTAGGATAAGAATCTGGGCTGGAGATATGGATTTGAGAATCACCAGCATTGATATAATAGCTGAAATCAAGTGAGTAGCTGAGCTTGCCCAGGAAGAGAGAGCAGAGTGAGAACAGGTCTAGAATAGACTTTTCAAGGGAATAACAATGTTTAAGGCATAGACAGAAGAAAAATAACCAAATAAGATTGAGAAAGAACAGCACAAAAGTAGAAGAACAGCAGAATAGTCCTAAGGAAGCAAAGGGGAGAGATTAAGGGTGGGGAGAATGGCCAGTCAGATCTCTGGAGCACTGGAAAGGTAGGGCCTGAAGAGTTCCCTGGATCAGACAAACATAAAGTATCTTTGGCTAGAGTCATTTCAGTGGGGCTGAAGGGGCAGAAGTCAGACTACAATAGCTTCTGGGTGATGAAATTGAAAGTGGAGAAATTGAAAAAAGAAGGCTTTCCAGAAGTTTGATTTTGTCATGAAGGAGACACATATGACATTACTTCAAGAGAAATTAAAATAAAGAGGTTTTTTTTTTTTTTTTAAATAGAAGAAAACCTGAGTATTTTTAACAGCTATTTCCTCAGGGGAAAAGAATGCCATTTTATTTCTATAAAATTTCAGTTAGCTCTAGGAGTTCTTATTTCTGCTGATAACAGAGTCCAAATTTGCTGTTGCAAGTTCACAGATACTTCTTAGATAAATAAAGACATTTTACATCAAGATTTAGTCACCTCCAGGGGCGCCTGGGTGGCGCAGTCGGTTAAGCGTCCGACTTCAGCCAGGTCACGATCTCACGGTCCGTGAGTTCGAGCCCCGCGTCAGGCTCTGGGCTGATGGCTCAGAGCCTGGAGCCTGTTTCCGATTCTGTGTCTCCCTCTCTCTCTGCCCCTCCCCCGTTCATGCTTTGTCTCTCTCTGTCCCAAAAATAAATAAACGTTGAAAAAAAAATTAAAAAAAAAAAAAAAAAAGATTTAGTCACCTCCAGGGTTCAGACCCTTCCACTGCCTGTTTCTCCCCTTTTTTTTCTGAAGGTGGTCTAAGCTCCTGGGGGTCACCAGGAAGATGGGGAGTTGTGTGTCAGCTGTCCTCTGTCCACTGAAGGCAGCTAGTGCATCCCTCTTGGCAAGCCTGGAGGCTTCCTAGACCAAGGAGGAATACTGACCTAATGTGGTTAATCCACAGAGTCAGGTCCCCAGAAGAAATATTTATCTGTTATGACATCTAGTATGGTCCAAGCCAACTTAGAGGCTCCTGGGTAGCTCAGTCGGTTAAGCACCTGACTCTTGATTTCGGCTCAGGTCATGATCTCACAGTTCATGAGATCGAGCCCCAAATTGGGCTCTGCACAGTGCAAAGCCTGCTTGAGATTTTCTCTCTCCCTCTCTCTTTGCCCTTCCCCCACTCATGCTCTCTTCTCTCTCTCTCAAAACAAATAAACATTAAAAAAAAAAAGGCAACTTGAAGAGAACCTATGACAAATTTGCCATAAAGAATTACAATTAGCCAATGAAAACAAAATTATAATTTGTTCTTGTATGATAGTAATTCTGCCAAAAATTATAAAGAATCAACTGTTTTTTCTATTACTTATTTCTACTCAATATGAGTTAGTGAAAATACCAACCAATAAACAGTCTACATTTACATTAGTCCACATTAGTCTACAATAAGATATTAATGGATCATTATCTTAACATTTTTAATGCTATAAACCACTGAGAAGCACTATTTAAAGATTTTTGATTTGGGGGGCCTCTGGGTGTCTCAGTTGGTTAAGCATCCAACTTCGGCTCACATCATGATCTCACAGTTGATGGGTTTGAGCCCCACATCGGGCTCTGTGCTGAAAGATCAGAGCCTGGAACCTGCTTCAGATTCTGTCTCCTTCTCTCTCTGCCCCTCCTCTGCTCATGCTCTGTCTCTCTCTCTCTCTCAAAAATAAACCTAAAAAGATAATAAAAATATAAAAATAAAGAATTTTGATTTCTAGTGTAGCTGCTCATTAATAAGATACGTTAATTAAATTGGGGAAGATGTGGGAAAAATAGGAGAAAACTATATTGCAAAGATAGAACTAAAAAAAAAAAGAAAACTAAATTAAAATAAAGCAAGAACAGAAGAAAATTAACAAAAACAGAAAATTGAATGAAACTAATAGTAAATAAGACTATGGAAGGGGTAGAAGTTTATATGAAATTGGCACAGATTCCAGATATATCTTTGCCTTTTCTGACAACTGGACCTCAGCCAGCTCTACTGTCCACGGATTTACAGACTGCTCAATCTACCAAAACTGGATCCCATTAGAATCAAGAGGTTCCTTTACAGCAATGGAGGTGCAACAATGGCACATATCTATGGGACACACTTCCACAATTACATGTTGCTCCTCCCAGAAGCTGCTGGCCAATAGATATAATACTTGAGCTCAGAAACTAAGGAATAAAAGTAAGAATAATCTTGCTCATCACCATCATCCGTTATTCTCAGTGACCCACTTAAAGAATTTGTGGTTCCCATTTCTGCAAATCTGGGCTTATGAGTTTATTTTGGTATTGAGTACATAGAGGGAACAGGTTTCCACCTAGGAGCATGGCAAGAGTCCCATCCAGTTTTAGGTTATGCTGTCTTTTAGTGCTCTTTTTCCATCATGTATATTAAATGGACAAATACAGGAGTCACAGCCTGAGGAGAGAATGGTGGCCAGAGACTCAGACATCTCACAGGTAAGAGTCTGTTTCATCCCGCCCCGTAGGTGTGCTGTCGAGTTGATCAGGTGTGCTAGTCAAGAATGAGGGGAATCTAGAATGAGTAGTACAGTAGTCCTCCATTATACATGGTTTTGCCTTCCATGGTTTCAGTTACCTGCAATCAATAGCGGTCTAGAAGCAGATGATCCTTTTTCTGACGCAGCGTCCGAAGGTCAATAGTAACCTAGTGCTATGTCACGGTGCCTACGTCATCTACCTCACTTCATTTCATCATGTCAGCATTGTATCATCTCACACCATCACAGGAAGAAGGGTGAGTGCAGAATAAGATAAATTGAGAGACCGAGACCACATAACTTTTATTACAGTATGTTGTTATAATTGCTCTATTTTATTATTAGTTACTATTGTTAATCTCTTACTGCGCTTAATTTATTAATTAAACTTTATCATTAGTATGCATGTATAGGAATAAACACAGCATGTATAGGGTTTGGTACTAGGCACTGTTTCAGACATCCACTGGGGGTCTTGGAATGTATCTGTGTGAACAAGGGGGGACTCCTATAGTGGTGACTATGAATTTCAGTCTCAATTGTGAGTTACATACAGACCAGGTGCAACAGCAGGGGCTATGTTTTGTTCCATTATCCTTTTACAGTTTTCCTGAGAAGAAAGAATTATCAGTAACATGCTCCCACACACAGATAATTATTATGATGATATTGATGTATACTTTTGAAGAGCTTCTTCCTGAATGTGTTATATAAAAAGCTCTTACAGGGTATACATCAATATCACAATGATAATTGTCTGTGTGTGGGAGCATGTTACTGATAACTCTTTCTTTTCATCTACTTTTCTAAATTTTAATGTACCTGCATTTAATATGTACTATTTTTAGGGAGTACGTGAAATTGTAAAGAGGTACCCAAAAATAATTGAGTGGTACAAATACATTTCAAAGATAAATCTTTTGAGTGATGTTTCTATTCTTTCTTAAAACCAAAGGAGAAAAAAACAATTCTTGGGATATAGTAAGGAGAGATGCTCTTTCAAAGATTTTGATAGATGAAAAGTTAGAAATTGGAGGCTCTAATCAATTGTAGCTTCTTCCAAGAAATAGCAGATTTCAAATGTATTAGGATTACTGTGTCTTTACAAAAATCCCCAAGTGTCAATTCACCCATAAAGTATGATTTAAAGTGTAGAGAATCAAGATAATTCCAGAACTTAAAACCTTCCAAACTGGGGTTTTTTTTAAGCTGAAAGTTTTCTTTAGGATAAGCAGACATATTAGATGTCAAAATTTCTTGGTCACTTTGTCCTCTGAAACAGCTTGAAGTTAATGTACTAAACTAGGGACAAATTACTTAACTTGGGCTTCAGATTTGTTATACTAACTACACCCTTTTCCATTCCTATCCCCTATCCACTTTCACAGCGAGTAAAAAATGGCCAAGGTCTTTCTAAAACTTTCCTTTTAGCTTTGTTAACTTAAGTGCCATCAGATAATAGCTGACAGACATGGAGAAGCCACATGCTTTATGAAGTCAAATGAGAAAAATATATCTTAGCTGTTCCTCAATAGTTTTAATTTTGAATATTTTCTCTCATTCTTAGAAACTATTTGAAGGACCTAGAAATAGCTGAAAAATAGCTAATAAATGAAAGACAGGATATATAATTATAATAAATCAAATAAGATCATCACTAAATATGGAGAATCATAAACTAGAGAAAAGTGAAATGTATTCACAAATGCTACACCAATGGAGGCCACATTAAATAGTCTAAAACTGGTGCCTCTGAGTTGCAAGATAATCACCTGCTTGCTTGTGTCCTCTGAGGAAGGTGGGGGTGAAGGTGAAGGTGGACATGTGACTAATCTGAATGGAAAGATCTAGAAAAGGGAAGACATTTTTTTGAAGTGCCCTTACAACCTTAACCTATAAAGACCTTTCAAAATTAACTTTTGCATCCCTAAAACCATTCTTCTTAAGAATGTGCTTATGATTAAAGGAAAAACAGATCTATAAATCAGATATGACTAAATATACTTTAATTTTTATGTAAAATATTAGCTTTTCGAACATAAAGGACATTTATCCTTTTGTTCTTACTTCCTCGTAAGATACCTCAATTCTAGAAAATTACTTCCTCTGAGAGAAGTCCTCTCAGAGGAGCAGAGTAATTTACTAACATAAAAACTAATTTGCATTTACTTCAAATTTTTACTTATTTATAAGATTTACATCATTAAAAAAAGATTTACATCATTTTGTAAGTTAGAACTATTTTATTCCTTTGTGCTTACTTTTCAAGTTTAGGCATCTCTTTATGTATTATGTCTACTTTTGAGTATTTTAGACTTTTTTGCCTGATTGCCTAGATTCCATCTGGCTCAACAGTAAGAAAAGAAATAAATTTCCAAGCACTTATCAGAAAATATGTACATTCTGAAATTTTCTTCCAGTTACTCAAATGAGAGTTATCATTTTTTTATAAAGGAAATAATAATCATAGCATTTCAGAATGTCTTTATTTCTTCAATTTTCTTTTTCTTTCCCTAAGGGAGGCATGAATTCTAAAAGGAAAAGAACTTGAAAGATGTAACATTTGAAGTGAAATAAAAATTGCAAAGGAAGTCATATGCTCATTTGAATACATATGCATTTAAAACTTGTATCTGTTTAAAAATATCAAATTTAGGGGCATCTGGGTGGCTCAGTAGATCAAGCATCCTACTCCTGATTTTGGCTCAGGTCATGATCTCTTAAGCAGGAGCCTGCTTAAGATTCTTTCTCTCCTTCTCCCACTGCCCCTCCCCTGCATGTATGCTCCCTCTCCCTATCCCTCTACCCCCACAAAAAATCAAATTTAAAATGGAAAGACGCTGGAAAAATAGTTGAAATATGGCAAAAAGTTAATAGTTTCCTAAACCAAAGCATTCATACAAAATGGTAATGAAATACAAAGTGCCTAAAAGAAAAGTAAGTAAACAATATGAATAGACAATTCACACATAGAAAAACTAAGATGGTTAATAAATACTGAAAAATATTCTACCCTGTATTTATGAAAAATGAAAGACTTTAATTGAAATAAGAGAAACTCATCTTTCAAAGAGTCTAGGTTTTTGGGTTTTTTTTTTTTTTGTCTTATTCTTTATTCCCCATTTATTCTTTGCCAGCAATGAGGTACATCAATCTATATCAAAACTGTTAAAAATATTCATGATTCATTTCTACCTCTAGAAAACCATTCTAAGAAAGTAATGAAATAATCTTAAAAGCAAAAATTATTATTGCAGAATAATTTTTATTTATGTTTTTATTTGTTTATTTTATGTTTTATTTTATGTTTTATTTTTAATAGTGAAAATCAGGGGCACCTGGATGGCTCAGTCGGTTGAGCGTCCGACTTCGGCTCAGGTCATGATCTCACGGTTTCTTAGTTCAAGCCCCGCGTCGGTCTCTGTGCTGACAGCTCAGAGCCTGGAGCTGCTTCGGATTCTGTGTCTCCCTCTCTCTCTGCTCCTCCTCTGCTCACACTCTGTCTCTCTCTCAAAAATAAATAAAGATTAAAAAACTTTTTTTTTTAAATAGTGAAAACAAGTACACCATTATAAACTCTTTCAATAATTAACTATCCAATTAATGCAATATTATGTAGTCATTAGTATTCTGTTTAAGGAGTCTATCTAGCAACAAAGAAAGCCACTTCTAATGTTAGGTGGAAATTGCAAAGATAATTTTATTACCTTGTGAGAAATACCTTATGTGTAGGAAACAGCAATGCTGAAAGTGACTTCCTCCCCCCTACAAATGTTAAAAGGAGCTGTATTTTTGGAGGAAGCCATTAATAATCTTTCTCTTTTTCTTGTTTTTCTCAATTTTTCAAATTTTTATTAATGAATTTAAGTTGCTTTTAATTGAAATGTCTTTTTTCCCCAAAACATCAGAAAAAAATTAAATTGTGTCTGACATGTGATAGAATATGGTGTTTGTTTTCTATGGAGACAAGTTTAAAAACAAACTAAGTTTTGTTCTGACATCTGAATTTCATCTTTTTTCTCTCACCATTAAAATGGTAGTATTCCACACATTAGTGGGAAATTCTAAACACATAATATAGTAGCTGAGTTTGCCTACCAACTTGGGTTTGTTCTTTTTGTTTTTAGGTTTTTTTTGTTTTATGTTTACTCATTTTTGAAAGACAGAGAGAGACAGCACAAACAGGGGTGGGGCAGAGAGAGAGGGGGACACAGAATCTGAAGCAGGGTCCAGGGTCTGAGCTGTCAGCACAGAGCCTGATGTGGGGCTGGAACTCACGGACCTCAAGATCATGACCTGAGCTGAAGTCTGACCCTCAAACAACTGAGCCACCCTGGTGCCTGCTGGGTTTGTTCTTTTTAAGCACATACTATGTAGTAGCAAACAAAGTCTTAAGGCTTGATTTGCATAATTTCCTTTGACCTAAATAATCCTATGAGGTATTGTTTTCTCCATCTTCAGAAGCAGGAAAAGGCGGTATAGAGAAGTTAATTAATTGGCACAATATTATCCCACTAATGAGTGGAGGAGCCAGTATATGAAAGGTAGGAAGTTTATTAATAACTGGTGAAACTTTGAAGACTTCTAATGAAAACCTAGAAACCTGTCTAGGAATTTTCAAATGTTAATCAGAAAGAAAAAAAAATCACAATGTTAAGGAAAGAATAACAAAAAATATATAATTCCATTACAATATGACCTCATTTTTTTCCCATTTCCTTTACCCGTTTATAATTTTTATTGTTAAAATTATAATAGATGTTAGATGTTTATTTATAAATTAGTATTTGATATCTTTTCTGGACACTTAGCCAAATATTCTTCATGATTTTATAGAATCACTATGGTTCCTTATAATATTTTTAAAGTATTCCATTGTGTTGAGACAACTTTCTTTATCCCCCTTAATAGGAGACCTCTCAGGTTCCCTCACACTCTGATGTTTTCTTATATTTGGTTATAAATAAAGACAGACTGAATTTCTCCATGAATATAGCTTTTTGCTTTCCCTAAGTAATTTTATTGGGATGAATTCCTTGTAGTAGGAATTGCTGTGTTAACTTGTATAAGCAATCATGAAGCTGGCTAGAGAGATTTGAGAGGAGGATAAATCATTTAAGTGGACTCTCTTAATTATGTACAAATGCAGCCATCCTTCCTATGCTTAAACAGTAGCTGTGTAAGAGAAGACATCCAGCTATTACATTAGCTGTTGTGAAACCCTAAACAAAATGTTCACTATACGAATGGTCTTGACAGAGCAGTTAATTACTTCCAGGAGAAAATAACAGGGATTTTTTTTTTTTTATGTTTCCTTGCTCTTTAATGACTGAATAGTATTTTGCGTGAAATAGATGCCTTGTTTCTTTATTAAATCCCTTTACAGACAGGGCAAAAGCAACATTCTTTTATTAGCAAATAATATAATTGTACTATTGCACATGGAGGGAGGCTAGCTTAGTGGCTAAGGCATACATTGTGGATGGATTGAATGCAAGCTCTACCATTTACATATGTATAAATTCACATACACACATTTACGTGCATATATATGCTTAATATATTTTTCTTAATACATAATATATAGTTAGGAAATCTTAATTCATACGTAAATTCAATAACACACAAATACATACACAAGATGTATAATAAATTTTTATATTACCTTTTATATTATCTACCTAAGACCTTAAGAAACTTAGGACCTGACTCCTTATTGCCAGAAAGAAAACTTTTAACTCATTTATAGCTAACAATCATATTCAGCAAGGTATCTTATTCAGTTACAGAGGAATACATTTTGCAAGCAATTTATATTAGTATGTTGTTCCAGGAAATTGTTTTGCTCAAAGCCAGACAGCCTAAGGGTGATTTATTCAACTTTTCTTTGGTAATGTTCAAAATAAGCCTTTGGTTACACCTGCTTTTAAAATACTCATGTTAAACTTATTAGCACACTATATGAAGTTATTTTTTTAATTTTATTTGAAATACACCCCAAATGATTTTCCGTAAAAATCTTTATCTTACCTAAAGAATATACTCTGGGCTCATCTCTAAGCATACATGAAGTAGATTTCTGTACCAATTAGCCCTAAGTCAGTACCTCAACTATCATGACAAGAAGCCAAGTCTGCCCTGGAGAGCTGACTCAGAGCATACATTTTCTTTTTTTAGAGAACGTACAGAATATTTTTCATTCTGAGAAGTGGGTAGAGAGCATAATCTTAAAACTCATTATCATATATATTTTCAAAAAGCTCATTAAGAAAAAGATATTCATAACAGATGAGCAGTCTCTTTGTTTCTGTGAATCAGTGGTTCTCAATTTTTTCTGAAGCAAATATCCTTCTGATAAAAGTTACAAACCCTGGGGCACCCGGGTGGCTCAGTCGGTTGAGCGTCCAACTTTGGCTCAGGTCATGGTCTCGGGGTTCTGGGCTCCAGCCCTGCAGCAGGCTCTGTGCTGACAGCTCAGAGTCTGGAGCCTGCTTCAGATTCTGTGTCTCCCTCTCCTTCTGCCCCTCCCCTGCTCGTGCTCTGTCTCTCTCAAAAATAAACATTTTAAAAAAATTTTTAATGAAGATATTAAAAAAAATACAAACCCTGTCAGAAAACTGCATCCATGTTCATAAATACCCACTAATGTACACAATTTACAGGATTCCTAGAATTCTTCCTTCAAAGTTTATGTGTCAACTCCCTTTGGGTTCTAGAAACCGGTTAATAAGGTTTGTTCAAGGTATTTCCAAAATCTCTTCGCAGTACCATTGAAGTGCTGATTACCTTGAAGATACTGTGGCATTTACCCCAATACCCGAATTTTCACAGATTTTTTTTTTGGTCAATATGACAAATGCCTAAATTAAGACACATCTCCATAAACCTCCTTGCTTTAGCTATCCTAAGGCTGTTGTTTAGGGTTTTGCTCATTACATGATACAGGATCCTCTTTAGGATAAACTTCAAATGAATGATCATTAGGACTTAAAATTAGAAATTATTTTGCTTCGCTTGGATGAACGCTTTCTCTTTATTTTAAGAGCACTTCAAATAAGATAATTGTTCGTGTTCTTTTTTTTTTTTAATGTTTTTATTTGTTTTTGAGAGAGAGAGAGAGACATAGAGGCAGAGGCAGAGCACGATCAGGGAAGGAGCAGAAAGAGAGGGAAACACAGAATCCAAGGCAGCTCCGGGCTCTGAGCTGTCAGCACAGAGTGCAACACGGAGCTGGAACTCACAAACCATGAGATTATGACCTGAGCCGAAGTCAGAGGCTTAACTGACTGAGCCACCCAAGTGCCCCTCATGTTCCTGTTTAAAAATTTACAGCTACTGTGCTGACAGCATGGAGCCTGCCTGGGATCCTCTCTCTCCCTCTGTCTTCCCCTCCCCCACTTGCTCTCTTCTCTTTCAAAATAAATAAATAAAATTAAAAAGAAAAACAAACAAAAAACCTTACAGCTAGAAAGTTAACAGCCAATTCTGTGGCCCCCGGCCAAGCTAGGTTTGGAATGTAAGACTGTTTTTTTTTTTTTTATTTTTTAACACGAACCTAATTACTGGCTCTACTTTATTTCTCCTTAGCTTTATCATCTATTTCTTTTTTTTTTCTTTTTTTTAGTGTTTATTTATTTTTGAGAGAGACAGAGCACAAGTGGGGGAGAGGCAGCTAGAGAGGGAGACACAGAATCTGAAGCAGACTCCAGGTTCTGAACTGTCAGCACAGAGCCAGATGCCGGGCTTGAACTCACAAACCGCAAGATCGTGACCTGAGCCGAAGTTGGACACCCAACCAAATGAGCCACCCAGGTACCCCTATCATCATTTCTTATTGACATTTTCTTGTTTAGAAGTCCTTTCATGAATGTTATGTAACAATGCAAAGAGGGAAGACATAAAAGATAAAAAAAAGAAGGAAAACAAAGTTTTTTTTAACTGTTATATTTTTTTATATTTCAGTTCTTTCAAAGCAAGCAATTAATTAAATATTTAATTATGTTTATAGTTTAAAGTTTTACAAGAAACTTTAGAAAATTTAGAAAAGGGGTACCTTGATGGCTCAGTGGGGTAAGCGTCCACCGTGGGCTCAGGTCATGATCTCACATGTGAGTTTGAGTTTGTGAGTTCGAGCCCCATGTCAGGCTCTGTGCTGACAGCTCAGAGCCTGGAGCCTGCTTTGGATTCTGTGTCTCCCTCTCTCTCTGCCCCTCCCCGACTCGTGCTCTCTCTCTCTCTCTCTCTCTCTCAAAAATAAATAAACATTAACAAATTTTTAAAGAAAGAAAATTTGGAACAAAATAGAAACAAGTAATCATTCTTTTGACAATCGATATGTTCCAGTGCTGGTTGCTAAATCTCAACGGCCAAAACTTTATTTTCTTTTTTTAACTGCAAAACATTTTAAACATCTTTATTATTAAAACTTCCAAACATACAGAGAGTTAAGAAAATGGTGTCATGAACATTCACATCACCTAGATTTCAAAATTGTTAATATTATGCTGTATTGCTTCTTTTCCTTTTTTTCCACTAAAGTAGTTTAGAGTAGATAACAACTACAATGTCTCACCTCTATCGATGTTAATGTGTCTCTGAAAAGTGAGGACATGTCTCTACATAATCACATAGCACTCTTCCCACCTAACAAATGTCATAATAATCTCCCAATAGCACTGGATACCTAGTCTACATTCAACTTTCCCAGTTATCCTCCTCCCAAAAATATCTCTTACAACTGCCAAACTTCTTAGCCTCAGAAGGGGTGAAGTAAGCATACTCAAAGTGCCTCTTCCGCTGTGTTTAGCTATTTCCTTTACTTCTAAACATCAATGCACGTGGATCCCACTAACTGGCTAGTAAAAATGTAATGATGGAACAATCTTGTTGTGATTCCATTCAGCAGCAAGAGTTAACTCTAGACTATTTCAGTCATTAATAACAATTATTCTCTAGGAAAATTTCAACTTTCAATATTATTATAAAATAAGGTATCATTTAGTATAAAATAATCAAAGATTCTGTTAATTAAAATCAATATACATTGATTTTTAATATAAGCTCACCGTATTAAAAAGCTTATTTATTTACAATATATATACCTTTGAAATATAAAAAGCTTTTCTTCCGATTCTTTCAGTAACGCTAAAGATTGTCGCCCTGTTAACATTTGATTATACTCTCTGCCTCCCTAAAAAAAAAAAAAAAAAACTGGATTCAATACTAATAATTTACACCAGTCCTTGTATATTCCACCATTGAACATAGTCTAGTTCTTTTATGTGCTTTAGAATTATTGGCATAAATTTCTTTTTAAAAATTTTCTTTTGGTAGCATTACCTCATCATAAGCATTGCCTAATTTTATAAAGCATCTGTAGATCAGGGATCTGGCATATGTTGTCTTATTTTTAAAAACAAACTTCCAGTAAATGTAGTTTTCAGTTTACACTTATGAAGTCAAAATGTCAAGATGACTCAAAAACAATACATTAAATTACAAATGAACTTTACAGATTTGATTTGGTAAAGATAGCACAAGATTCAATGAGACCTTGTGTCTAAGATATGCCTGAGTGAGCAATCAGAGATCATTCAGGAAGATAATGTCAAAGGCCAGGCCCACATCACTTATGCAAATACCTTAGGGCGAAATTAATCTAATAGAATGAAACATGTTCTTCAAAAAAAAAAAAAAAAGTCAAAGCATGTGGGAAATGTTACTGAAGTGTCTCCTCTAATGAAAATTTCAGTGAGGAATAAACTGGGGAATTGCATGCCTTTTGGGATATGGCAGAGGACAAATCGGTCCTTACACAGGTCCCATTATTTATTTCTACCCGGAGAAAACACCACTGAAGACTGGATTTCTCTGTGGCCAGGTGAATGGAAGTGTCTAAACACCAAGATTAAAATTTCCTCAAGCAATATATTTGACCTTGATGTTTATCGCACATGAGCATCTCCTCATTCCAAGACCTTTCAGGAAGGTAAAGAACAATACATTCTACACCGTCCAGAAGACATGGATTTAATAAAGTTGCAGATTTATTCTGGAGCATTGGAGGACTGAAAGCCTTGCCTTATATGGTGCAGATTTTGAAATTGATACATTGACATGGCAGTCTATTGGTCATCAGTAGGCATCCTACATTTTGTTCCCATTTACAAGAGATTCATGGTTGAAGAAAGATATGCCAGTGAAATCTATCGACTCCTTAGAGAGGGTGGTCTTCGTTCCCACCTACTATTTCATATCATAAGAAAAGCAAACCCAGGAGAAATCACTACAGTATTCTGGTGAAGGAGTGGTGGGATCGAGTTCTCATTTTTAGGACCTATGCACTTTATGTCAGTAGGCTTTCCTAGCAAGATTGTCTAAATACCAACATGTCAGTAAGCAGAAACACTTCTGGAGTGATAAAGGGCTCTGAAATTTTACTCCTTCATAAAACCAATGAGAATTCAGGCGAAAAATGAGACTTTTCCAGTACTCTGGAAATTAACTAAAGGCTTGAAGCAACCCAAGGAGCAGCTGTTCGAGCAAAACAACTGAATCTCCGTGCGAACGGTGGGCTAGGTGGCATTTTAACTTGCTTCTTCCCAGCCTGTTCTTTCCGGCTTCGTGGTGGTGTCGTCAGCAGCCCTGCAACCACAGTGTCTGTGAAAAACAACCTATCGGTCAGTGGGGAAGTCAAAACGGGTCTTGTCCCAGTAAAAATAGAGCTGGACGGCAGAGTGGTAAATCCAGGCATTGGGAAACAGGCAGTGCGGTGAGTTTGATTCCTTAAAGAAGGAAAATAAAGGAGGATAGCCCTACAATCAGATCTGGGGAGATGACACATTCCAGAGTAGGGAGAGGGATCCCAACAAGAGCATACTGGTCTAGGGACTTGAGGAGAGTGCAGAGTTCAGGGGGCTGAGGTAGCTACAAGTTGCTGCACAGTTATTACACAGCAGGAAACAACCGGCTTAACAAAGCCTTTCTGACTTCGGGGTGGATAAAAATCATAAAATGTATGTCAACTAACCTGGATTTAAATTAAAAAAAAAAAAAGAAACATTACACACTGATAAAATTGATTTCATAAAAATTAAGACCTTGCGTTCTTCAAAATACACATTAAAAAAATGAAAAGGCAAGCCACAGTTGGGAGAAAACATTTGCCAACACATGCATCTGATACGGGACTTTTACCTAGATTACACGAAGACCACTAAAATCTCAATAATAAGAAGACAACACAGTTTTTTAAAAGTGGCAAAGTATTTGCGAAGATACTTCACAAAAGAAAGAACATAAATAGCTAATAAACACCATGAAAGCCACTCAGAGTCTTTAGCCTCAGAAAAATGTAAATGAAAACTGTGACAACACCGTACATCTACTAGAATCAATGACATTTTATTTATTTATTTATTTATTTATTTATTTATTTATTTTAATTTTTTTTTCCAACGTTTTTATTTATTTTTGGGACAGAGAGAGACAGAGCATGAACGGGGGAGGGGCAGAGAGAGAGGGAGACACAGAATCGGAAACAGGCTCCAGGCTCCGAGCCATCAGCCCAGAGCCTGACGCGGGGCTCGAACTCCCGGACCAGGAGATCGTGACCTGGCTGAAGTCGGACGCCCAACCGACTTCGCCACCCAGGCACCCCAACAATGACATTTTTAAAAACAGAAAATAGCAAGCATTCACGTGGCTGTGGAATAAAGGACAGCCCAGACAGCTCAGAGCCTGAAGCCTGCTTCGGATTCTGTGTCTCCCTCTCTCTCTGCCTCTTCCCCCGCTTGCGGTCTGTCTCTCTCTGTCTCTCAAAAATAAATAAATGTTCAAATAATAAATAAATAAATAAATACAATGGTGCAGCCACCTTGGAAAGGAATTTTGCGGTGTTTTAAACGCAGGCTTACCGTGCAATCCAGCAATGCTATTCCCCAGTATTTTCCCAAGGAAGCTCACGACATAGGTCTTGTAATAGTTTCCTATGGCTGCTGTAACGAGTGGCCCCAGACACGTGGCTTGCTACAACAGGCATGTACTCTCTCACAGAGAGGGGGCTGAAAATCCAGCATCTTTCCAGTAGGCTAAAAACCAGGTGCTGGCCCGGCCGCTCCTCTTTCAAAGCCCTAGGGAAGAATGTGTTCCTTGTGTCTTCCAGGCTCTGGGGGCTGCTACCATTCCTTGGCTTGTGGCAGTATTACTTCCGGTTTTAAGGCCAGCATCTTCACGACTCTCTCCTCTGTCTGCACATCACCTTCTCCTCCCCCTGTGTCAGAACTCCCTCCGCCTCCCTTATAAGGGCACTCGTGATGGCATTTGAGAGCCCACTGAGATAATTCAGGATAATCTCCCCTCCCCCCCCCCCAAAAAAATCTTTAATTTAGTCACAGCTGAAAAAGCCCTGTCTCCAAATAAGGTAGCATTTATAGGTTCTAAGGATTAGGATACTTTGGGAGGCCAATGTTCAGATTACTACAGGTCCATACAAAAATCTGTACACAAATATTCATAGAAATCTTATATGTAATAATCAAAAACAGGGAATAAAATGCCCAATAAGTTAACAAGCAAATAAGTCATAGTATAGGCATTCAATGGGATATTATTCAGCTATAAAAAGAAATGAATTGGGGCTCCTGGGTGGCTCAGTCGGTTAAACGTCTGACTTCAGCTTAGGTCGTGATCTCACGCTTCGTGAGTTCAAGCCCCGTGTCAGGCTCTGTGCTGTCAGCTCAGAGCCTGGAGCCTGTTTCAGATTCAGTGTCTCCCTCTCTCTCTGTCCCTTCCCCGCTTGTGCTCTGTCTCTCTCTGTCTCTCAAAAATAAAAACTTCAAAAAAATTTTTTTAAATAAAAAAAATGAATTAGCGAAACATGCAACATCATGGATGAATCTCAAAGTACTTTTCTTGAGTGAAAGAAACCAGCCTCAAAATAGTACATAGTGTAGGATCCCATTTGCACAAAACTCCAGGACAAATAAAACTAATCCATAATGATAGGAAGCCCCATGTTTACTTGCGGCTTGGGGTAGAAAATGGGAATTGATCACGAAGGAGTATCAGGGAGCATGTTGTGATGATGGAAGGGTATATATATTGGTTATGGTGATGATACCATGGGCGTATACATATGTCAAAACTGATCACACTTCAAATGTTATGCATCTTATTGTATAGGAATTAAATCTCAGTGAAGTTTATTTCAATTATGGACTTTAATAGGATTTGTTCATTTTAAAAATTAAACTTCTTCGGGTGCCTGGGTGGTTCAGCCTTGATTTCAGCTCAGGTCATGTTCTCACGGTTCGTGATTTCGAGCCTGGCATTGGATTCTGCACTGACAGTACGAACCTGCTTGGAATGGTCTCTCTCCCCCTCTCTCTGTCCCTTCCTCACCTTCTCTCTTGCTCTCTCTCTCTCTCTTAAATAAACTTAAAAAAAATTAAACAAAATTTTTAAAAACTTAAAAAATATAAAAATTAAACTTCAGAATGGAAAACAAAATCCTATATGCTCCCATCCAAATCCACTTAGAGAAGTTATTTTTTAATATGTGTTTCTTTCTTTTTTTTTTTTTTAATGTTTATTTAGTTTTTAGAGAAACAGAGACAGAATGTGAGTGGGTTAGGGGCAGAGAATCCGAAGCAGGCTCCAGACTCCAAGCTATCAGCACATAGCCAGCCCTATGAGGGGCTCGAACTCATGAGCTGGGAGATCGTGACCTGAGCCGAAGTCGGATGCTGAACTGACTGAGCCACCCAGGTGCCCCATAGTATGTGTTTATTTCTTATTTCATGTTGATGTTTACATTTCTTAGCCATGTTTAATTTATTCTTATTTATTTTTTTAATCTTTTTAATGTTTATTTATTTTTGAGGGACAGAGCACAAGTGGGGAAGGGGCAGAGAGGGTGACACAGAATTGGAAGCAGGCTCCAGGCTCTGAGCTGTCAGCACAGAGCCTGATGCTGGACTCAAACCCACAAACCATGAGATCATGACCTGAGCCCAAGTCGGAAGTTTAACCAACTGAGCCACCCAGGCATCCGGGATTTATTTTTAGATGAATGAGAAAGATTTTTTCTTTGGCCATCCAGTTTCCCCCAAAACATTTATAAAATCAATTTTTTTCACTTATTAGAAATTCCACCCTATCACAAGTAATTTTTCACATAATACCTGGCTTCTACTTCTGTACTGTTATTCTATTCAGTTGCTCTGTACACAATTTTTCTTTGATTTTGTTTGCATGGTATTTTAATTATTATTTTAACCCCAAGAATGCTTTGATATCTGGTAGGCTAATTCTCCTTTCCCAGAATTTTAATGACTTTGTCTCTTACCTTTTATTTCCACATGATTTTCTATTTTCATCTAAATTAAAAGACAAACACAAAAACAAAAACACCACAAAACCTGTCGCCAAATTGGGATTCTGACTAAAACAATGCTGAATGTAAAAATTAAGTTACATAGAAAACATCTTAAAATATTGTGGCCTCTTATGCATACAGAAGGCATGTCCTGCACATAATATTCAAATATTCTTTTACATCCTCCACTATGCTTACAGTTTGTTTTTATAAAGACATTTCTGGTGCCTTGCTACCTAAGACAGAAAATGACTTATATCTTTATTGGGATTACGTTCCTTAATATTGTCAAGTAAGACGTTTTATCCTATTCTCGTGTTTCATCTTGAGTTTGACTTTTTCTCATACTGATAATAGCTATAGTCTAATATACATTTGCCTACCGTTTTACATTCAACTTTCCTGAAACACTTCATTTTGGAAAAGATTTACAACAACTGACAGTTGGATTTTTTGATCCAACTGAAGCCTGTTACTTTGTGTGTGTTCGTCTCATTTGTATTTAGTTTTGTAAACAATGCAATTGATTTGATATTAATTCTGACATCTTATCTTAATGCTTTCACTTTTTACTTTGAATTATTATTTCCTTTGTATTCTACCATTTTCTACATAATCTGTTCTTTCTCAACATGCCAATTTTCCTAAGCTAGATATTTCATACTTAATTTTACTAGCAGTTGCTAATATAATTTCTCATTTTATGCTTATACCCCTATTTCTCAATGTATGCTTCAAAAATAAAGCAGTATATACTAAATACTTATTTAGTTAGAATATTTTTGGCAAAATACTGTAATCTAAATCAATTTCTTTTGTATAAAAATGGAAATTTGCTGGAAAGTTTTTGTGGTACCTGGTGAAATTTTAGAAAGATTTAATTGCTCATGCCATAGGAAGGAGAGGGATCTACGCAACCAGGCTTCAGGAACTACAGAACTGAGAATTTCAAAGCAATTAGCACTTTTATTTTATTCTGCTTCTCTCTGTGAATCAGTTGAATTTCTTCCTTACCATATGACAGAAGAGAGCTTTTATTTATTTATTTATTTATTTTAAAGTTTATTCATTTGTTTTGAGAAAGAGAGCACAAGCATGTATGTGCCTGCAGGGAAGGGGAAGGGGGGGGTGCAGAGAGAGAATCCCACACAGGCTCCTCACTGTCAGTGCAGAGCGAGACATGGGGCTTGATCCAACCAACCGTGAGATCATGACCTGAGCTGAGATCAAGAGTCCGACACTTAGCAGGCTGAACCACCCAGACGCCCCGACAGAAAAGAACGTTTAAATTTTACTCCTTACAGTTTTAGCCATCTGAGAGATATTGGCCCATCTCTCTCAGGATCCTCCCCCACAAAATCCTTTGGAAAGGGCCACTGGATTTACTTGATCAGATACGTTCTCCTAGAGCAATCATTGAGGTGATAGTTGATGCAGTGTTCCCGCCATAATCATATGAGTAGATTAGTCAGGGGAGAGAATGTGGTTTTCATATATATTCCATAGTCCAGCCATCCAGGCATGGACTATAGTTATGTTTTTAATGTTTATTTATTTATTTTGAGAGAGACAGAGAAAGAGTGCGTGTGCATGAGCAGGACAGGAGCAGAGAGAGAGGGGAGAAAGAATCCCAAGCAGGCTCAGATCTCTGTCAGCATGGAGCCTGATATGGGGCTCGATCTCACGAACCAGGAGATCATGACCTGAGCAGAAATCAAGAGTCAGATGCTTAACCGACTGAGCCACCCAGGCGCCCTGAGAATGTCATTTTCGGAACAGTAGGGGTTTTGTTGGCAAAATGCTGTGTCCTATACATTCATGCTATGAAAAGTAAGGAAACTATCCCTCTTTTGCTCCTATCCCCCAGTAGCTAATTAATTTGGAAATTTTGGGCTTTACTTTTTCCCCTAATGTGTGATTGACATTCTTTTTTACATTATAAAAAAAAAAAAAAAAAAAAGAGCTGCATAACTTGTAGAGACAAGCAAACATAAGAGAGGGAGGGAAAAACATTCTGGAAAACAGTATGGAGGTTCCTCAAAAAAGTTAAAAATAGAACTACCCTATGACCCAGCAATTGCACTACTAGGTATTTATCTAAAGGATATAGGAGTGCTAATTCGAAGGGATACATGCACCCCAATGTTTATAGCAGCACTATAGACAGTAGCCAAAGTATGGGAAGAGCCCAAATGTCCATCGATTGATGAATGGATAAAGAGGATGTGGTATATATGTACAATGGAATATTAAAATATTACTTGGCAATCAAAAAAAAATGAATGTTGCCATTTGCAACGATGTGGATGGAACTAGAGTGCATTATGCTAAGTGAAATAAGTCAGTCAGAGAAAGACAAATATCATGTGATTTCACTCATATGTGGAATTTAAGATACAAAACAGATGAACATAAGAGAAGGGAAGCAGAAATAATACAAAAACAGGGAGGGGGACAAACCGTGAGAGGCTCTTAAATACAGAGAACAAACTGAGGGTTGCTGGCGGGGTGCTGGGCAGGGGAATGGGCTACATGGGCGAAGGGCATTAAGGAGGACACTTGGGATGATCACTGGGTGTTATGTGTAAATGATGAATAACTAAATTCTATCCCTGAAATCATTATCACACTATATATTAACTAACTTGGATTTAAATTTTTAAAAAATTTTTAATTTTTTTTAAAAAAAGAGAAAGAGGGAAAGAGACCTGGTATTTGAATCCATGATTGCAGCTTGTTTCATTTGCCTCTAAAGCCTGGCTTCTTCCCTGTGGGGGCTCCCTTGAGATACTATTATAATCAACTCCTACAATCATATTTG
The DNA here is from genome assembly GCF_007474595.2 of Lynx canadensis. Classification (NCBI taxonomy): domain Eukaryota; kingdom Metazoa; phylum Chordata; class Mammalia; order Carnivora; family Felidae; genus Lynx; species Lynx canadensis. The sequence continues at coordinate 138,187,279 of NC_044307.1, read as the reverse complement.
AAAGCTGGCTCAAATGAATTATTGTTGAGAACTAATATAGGGAATGCTCTATCCAGATCTGCTATGTGCCCAATTATAGTGTGGTGATAGAATCTCTTGTGTTCCTTACTTCTTTACTTGCGGCCCTTTGATCTGTTTCTGAGCACCCAAGATGGAGAACAGAATAGCTTCTGAATGAATATTTAACGTGCCTTGTGGATAAAGCAGGGGGGAAGTCTGCAGTCTGAGATTTGACTCTACACTTTCTCCCTCATTTATAACATTTCCCTCAACTGTGGTCGTTTCTATCACATTGGGAGGATCTCCTGCCTTGTGTGGTAGAAATACCTTGGATTGAACTTAGTTCAATGCATAATGTTTAGCCAGATACTTTTGTGATAAGACATTCATATTGGAGGAAGATCCTTTAACTTCTTGAAACTTATCATATGTACATATGTGTGTGTACATTTTTGCTCTAAGACTATATGATGCATTCCTGAAAAATCCCAGGTTCTACAAAACTAAGCACTACAAATAATATTGCTTATAGACAAGATAAGTTTAGGGGCAAGCCACTCTAAAACCTAAAAGATCTGTGGAAGTTTGTAACTACAGCGCTAGCAAAAGCAATAACAATCCTAATAATATTACTATGGCAGTTGAATGTCTAAATAGTATTTGTACCTAGCATCAGAGTAAGTCAATCTATCATAACTTGAAGCCTAAAGCAGAAGCTTCTTCATTCATAACATAGTCTTGGAGGACATTTAATTCTCTATTTTCATATACATTAAAAATCTGATCCAGGAGATAGTTGTCTTCATAAACCATTGTTTCAATATAGGAGAAACAGTTTTGCAACTTCTTCATCTATAATCACAGCATTACCAGAGAGCTCAACATATGGAAAACCCAGTGCTTGGTGATGCCAATAAGTCAGCCACTACTTGCACTAAAATTAGGCACTTATGCAGATTTTTACTGTTTTTCTTGTGATTTTTAGATGTTGATAGAGGTCTTTTTTTTCTTAATTTGAGAACATTTCTTACTGATCGCTTCAAAACATGAATATGCTGGGGAAAATCCCAAATGATCTCATAAGACTTTCTACTGATATTATTCCACCTACCAATCGTGTATGAGGTTAATCACATCAAAGTAGCAGAACAAACTTTACAAATATATTTCTCTGCGGGTACAAAGAGTTTGTCTTGAGACTTCAACAGTCTCTGATGGAAAACCTGCTTAGAGGAAAAAACAAACAAACAAATAAACAAACACCCCCCCCCCCCGTTGGACAGAGTAATTATCTTGAGCTTTGTCAAATCAGTTGATTGGTCACTGTTTGGAGCAAGGAGTGGTTAATTTTTCCAACCACACACTTACGGTCTCCAGCCTGTGTCTCTTCACATTGGGTATTCACATTGCATGGCAGAGTTTCTTCCATTTACCTGATTCTCTAAATATCACATTGTATCCCCAAGCTGGAAAGTGCATGTTATTCTTGGTGTCCCTTGTCAATCTCATCAGAAGTTTATTGATTGTTGCTATTCTTTGTGGATTGTTTGGTTTTCTTTTTCATTTTATTTTTTTAATGTTTGTTTGTTTATGTATGTATGTATGTATTGAGAGAGAGAGAGAGAGAGAGAGAGAGAGTGAATGGGGAAGGGGCAGAGAGAGAGAATTCCAAGCAGGCTCCATGCTGTCAGCACAGAGCCCAAAGTGGGGCTTGAACTCACAAAACGTGAGATCATGACCTGACCTGAAACCAAGAGTCAATCACTTAACTGAGCCATCCAGGCCCCCCTGCCACCCTCCTCACTCCCTGTTCTCTGTGGGTTCTCAAAAGGAGTTTTTAGTTTTCCTTACTTTCAGCATAAACGGAGTTTTGTTTTCTATTCAGGATTTTTTATTTTCATTTTCAGCTGTGAATTTCCTCATTTCCCACTGATCGTATGAGTGCTTTACGCAAACATCATTAACTCATTGGCACGCATTTTGTCCATATGGCCTCTCAATTTGCTCTTTAATTTGGAACAAACATCGAACTCTGAACACCTTTACCCTGGGATTCCCACGACCATTTGGCCGTTTGGCTTCTGGTTACTTACTAGCCACGAGCCCTAGCTTCTCCTCTCCTAATTGTAGCCAATAACACAAAATAAGTTTCAGCATTCCCACTGCCTACCTTTTGCCCTGCTAAGGTTTATCGACAAGCCTGGCTTTTTGTCAGTAAAGACCCTCTTTAATCATGGAGTGTCTGACATTCTGGAAATCCCACAATTCACGAACATACCCATTTCTGCAGCTGGTTTTGAGTAGTCTCAAAGTGAAGGCTATAAGCAGCACGGGCTTCTGGCTGCCGTGGTGCATACTAGCCCTGGAGTTCTACCTCCTGGTCAGCTGTGTTGGCACTAGGATCTAGTTTTTGCACAACATACCTTGCAAGAGCCACCATGTACGACAGTGTACTTAAATGGCTGCTTTCTAAGAGAGATCAGACACCTGTTCTTCCTGCACCCCTTGGATTCACTCTAAAGCTATAAGACTCAAAGCTCTTCGGTAACTATAATGTCTGAACCGCCAGAGTCAGAAATGGTAACCATTTATCACCTCAAAACTTGAACTATTTACTTTCCAAATCAGGTGAGGCAAATGTCTTACGTCTGTCTACATTATCTCAGCACACCTAGGGTATATGAGACTCTGGTTAATATTTTTTGTAGGGCCCTATTCTATTAAAAAAAAATTGACTTAAAATGTTTTACAGGAACCCCCTCTACTTTTCCCCCTCTGCTTGCCCCATTCATGAATCACTTAATAAAGCCAATTAGAAAAATATGACAAATAAAGTGTTTTACAAAATTCATGGGCACATGTGAAGCATAGAGATCTTTCCATAAATATTTAATGTGTTCAGAAATAACACTTAAATAGTGTTATAAAATCAAATAATGTATAAAAATTCAAAGCACATAAAAATTCTTCATTCTGAGTTAGTTAGCCCAAATTAGCATGTTAGTCCCATTCTGGTGATCTATCGAATTTTGATTCTACAACAGAAACAGGCCCCATTCAACAAAAGTGGTGTGGTTGCCTAGACTGCCTCCTTGAACTGGGACCCAGCCATAAGAAGGCAGAAAAACCCAAAGATAAAAGCTGTAAAACTCCCAGGACATCTGGTCAATCCCACACATAGTATAAAGGATCAAAGAGCACCCCAGAAAGAAGAAACAGGGGACAAGACCCACCTGGGTTCTGATCCAGCCTTAAGACACCTTATCCAAATAGCATTGCCAGGAATGGCCCGTGCAACACACTGACTTGTGACTTGGAAAATTTCAAGAAAGTATCCAAAGTGTGGAGTCTTGTGAGACATACAGCCCCCAGAGCAGTGATCCACCTGCCTGGGCCAGGGCAGAATTATCCCAGTAAAGACAGGCTAAGAGTCTATTTCTCATCACCGACTCCTTGAACTGGTTTGGGGGTTACTTTCTTTCAAGTATTGGAATCATAAATATAAATATGTAACCTTAAGTAATGGGGGTTTATTAAAAGGCTGCTGCTGTGTTTTTGCCCCAGGCCTTTGCTATTCATGTAGCTCCTTCCCCTTAGAGGTGGTGCTGCAGGGAATTCTCCCTCGCTCTCCCTTCATCTCAGTCTTGTCAGCCCAAAGCAGGAAAGATCTAATTTGGTCAGTTACTCACCATCTGCTCTGAGATACTCTGGTTCAGTCGTGCATGGTCAATATAACAAGACCGGTCTCCCTAAATGCCCCCTGCCATCTTTCTCAAAGGAAATTGTGTACCTAGCAGACACTATGAGACTTCATGATCTGTCCAGTGCAAGACTCTTGATACATTTTACCAGACTGTAGTCCCAATTTACCTTGCCACCAGAAATGTGTGAGAGCATTACTCTCTCAGCATATTTGTCAACAGTGAGGGGATTTCATTCTTTTATAAATGATCATCTAAGGTGGTAGACAAAAATGCTAGAATATTGTTAACATATAACAGAAGTCCATGAGGGAGGGGAAGAAAAAAAAAAAAAAAAAGAGGTTAGATGGGGAGAGAGCCAAAGCATTAGAGACTCTTAAAAACTGAGAACAAACTGAGGGTTGATGGGGGGTGGGAGGGCGGGGAGGGTGGGTGATGGGTATTGAGCAGGGCACCTGTTGGGATGAGCCCTGGGTGTTGTATGGAAACCAATTTGACAATAAATTTCATCTTTAAAAAAATCAAATCAAATCAAATCAAATTAAATCTGTACCTCTGGGTGGATACAGAAAAAGACAAAAACAAAGCAAAAACAAAAACAAATGCAATTTCTTAGCTGTAATATTGGCTATTTCACCATATACTTGTTAATTAACTAAATTTTCTCTTTGATAAATAATCACTTTTGGTCCTTTACTCCTTTATCAACTTAGAATGGAATGTTTTCCATGTCTATTTGTATGAACAAACCATAACCTAGAGATACTGGCCATCTGTTTGCTATGTTTATGGTGAGTCTCTACTCCTCCTCCCTGCTTTTAAATTTTGGCTAAGTTTATCTTTTGATGAACATAATTTCAGAATTTTTCAAAAATCAAACCTATTGATATTTTCCTTTGTAATTTATTCCACCCCTTTGGCTCTTAAAAAGTGTTCCTTTTCTGTGCATGGATTTGCTAAACATTTTAAGTTCCTCTCATTTTATTTTTTTTTCAACGTTTATTTTTATTTTTGGGACAGAGAGAGACAGAGCATGAATGGGGGAGGGGCAGAGAGAGAGGGAGACACAGAATCGGAAACAGGCTCCAGGCTCTGAGCCATCAGCTCAGAGCCCGACGCGGGGCTCGAACTCACGGACCGCGAGATCGTGACCTGGCTGAAGTCGGACGCTTAACCCACTGCGCCACCCAGGCGCCCCAAGTTCCTCTCATTTTAATATTGATTTTATTTAAAATGTTTGTTTAAACTCAGGCACACAGAGAACACTTTGGTGGTTGCCGGAAGTGGGGGTGGTGAAATGGGTGGTGGTCAAAAGAAACAAACTTCCAGTCACAAAATACATAATTTCCAGGGATGTAATGTGCAGCATGGTGACTGTAGTTAATAATAATGAATTGTATATTTAAAAATTACAGGAGAGTAGATGTTGAAAGCTTTCATCATAAGAAAAAAGAATTTGTAACTATACGTGGTGATGGATACTCATGGCACTTGTGGTGATCATTTTGCAATATATACTTATATTGAATCATTATGTTGTACACCTAAATAAATATAATGTTACATGTCAACTATATCTCAGAAAAAAAAGCTTATTCTCTACAATTTTAATTAAGTAATTCTGGAATTATTTGTTTAGTGAAGAAAGAGTCTAAATTAATGTGTTTGGGGGGCACCTGGGTGGCTTGGTCGGTTGAGCCACTGACTTTGGCTCAGGTCATGATCTCGTGGTTTGTGAGTTTGAGCCCTGTGTCGGGCTCTGTGCTGACCGCTCAGAGCCTGGAGCCTGTTTCAGAATCTGTGTCTCCCTCTCTTTCTGCCCCTCCCCTGCTCATGCTCTGTCTCTCTCTGTCTCAAAAATAAATAAAACATTTAAAATTTTTTTTTAATTAATTTTTTTAAAAAGTACTCATTTTACATCTGCATTATTAATTAAAACACCTTGTTCCATTTTTTATCATGTAACCTTTTTTTGTTACCCATTTCTATATAAAATAAGTTTGTTTCTCAAGAATAGATAAAGAATGGCCTAGACTGAATTAAAATACCAAAGTAAATGTGATAGTCACAGGTCACTCAATAAACAAACTGTGAACCGAAATTGACATCAGTTTAATTTTATTGCATAATCAACTAAACATTTCAAATCAAACAGATACAACTTAAAAAGTCTCTAGTTTTTGCCTAAATTTCACATTTCATAAATTGCACAATATTTATAAGATACTCATTTTGATTGTTTCATAATTGAGGAAAGGGGAGGCAACAATTCTGCCAGATGGTTAAATTCACCGCGGGATTTCTGCTCCCATTTTCCTAATTTGAAAGCTATAAAGCGATTTTTATCCCAGTATAAATTCTAGATAAAAGCCATATACTTTGTTTACTTCTCATATGAAACATTAAGGATGACCTGGAAGTAAACGATAGCTTTGTTACTAAGTTAATGCTCTTCTGAAATCTTAACTGGCTACATGACAATTGCCAGATTTGTTAAAAACCAACTTATAACTAATTGGTTATCCTGTGAGAATTTTTTCTTAATACCTTTCTTCCTCCTCTCTTCCTTTCTTCCTAACTGCTTTTTTGCCTCCCTCCTTTCCTTGCCTTTCTTTTTCTTTCTTTCTTTCTTTCTTTCTTTCTTTCTTTCTTTCTTCTTTCTTTCTTTCTTTCTTTCTTTCTTTCTTTCTTGTTGGCATATTACATTAGACAGCATCAATCTATAGACATCATTAAGAATAATTGTCCTTGAGGAACAATGGAAAATAAATGCTAAATAAAAATAAAAAACAGAATGCCGTACAGAATCTCTTACTGTGTAAAAATTATTATGTTCTTGAAACATACTCAGACACTATTAGCTGTGAGCACTGCACTGCAGAAGCTAAAATAATAGTACATTTTTCTTCATGAAAAATCCCAGTGTTCAGAGAAACAAACAAACAGCAACATAAGCTAAATAGTCACTATATCAGAAATGAACTATAGGCCTTTTGAATAATACTCCAGTGAACTTGTGTCCTTACATGAAGAGGGACAGCCGTAAGCATCTGGTCACTGAAGCTCTCTGGTGCCCATATTTGGGAATGTACCTTGTTTTAAGAGGGTGGCCCTCTGTGGAAGTGGACTCCTTAAATAAGTGTCTGCACCAAAGACCATATGGCATGGTTTAATCATTGTACAAAGACTCTTCATAGAATGTGAGGTTGAAATTCGTAGAAAAGCAAACAAGGGATGATATCTGATGAGTCAATCCAGGAAGGAGCAATCTTCATGATTGTCGCAATGATAGACTTCCTCCCTACCGACCCCCATTTGTCTGTGAAGTCACAAGAGATGGTCCCTAGATAAAGTGCTTTCCCCAATGGCTAACTTTATATCCAAGAAATAAAATATATCCAAGGAAAAATGTAAGCTTGGTGTTACTAAAGTTTGTTTTTTAGGTCAAAGAATTGGGTTTGCTGGTATTGCTTGTCTAACAACATAACTATAACAGTGAAGGAGAGTTAGATGATCTTAGTAAACCCAAGGATTTCGCCTCAATGATGTAGATAACTATTCTTGGGGAAGGCACCAAAAGAGGCTGGGGTGGGGGGAAAATAAGTGTCAAAATTGAAGTGTCCTATAACGCCCACAGAGTTTCTCTTCCTTTGCTTGGTTCCCACACTTGTCATAAATGAGTGCCATCAAGGAACTTTAAAATCTCTGTTCTGTCACTTTTGTGCTCATATAATCCATTAAAAATCCAAGACTATAAAGTGATTCATGTCATTCCGAGGAAGGTAAAATTAAAATTCTTTAGGATAGATTTTTTTTTTTAAAGTGACATAGTGATTTTTCCCCCTTTATAGTCACATTGGACAGTGAATGAGGATTGTAAACCACAAATATCTAAAGTTTTAATTTTAGTCTAAAATATTTATATACTGTATCACAGCCGAGTCTCAGATAAGAACCACTGTCTTTAATAACGTTCAGGTTGAGTTAAAAAAAAAAAAAAACAACACATAAATATATACCTTTTTGGAAAACATTACTATTCTGTGAGACAAAAGGAAAAAGTGTATTCAAAGAAAATGTGTTTTACATTTTCTGCATTGAATTATATACAGTGCATGAACATAATTCAACTTGGAAACTCATCAGCTGTTTGGGCCATGCCCTCAAAATTCCGTTTAACCTGTCTGTAATTTTCTTTTGGGAAAAGCCAAGAAAGGGAAGAAACAAATTAAAAACAAAAGCACCCTCCTCAGGAATCTGGGAATGCTTTTATAATTGAGTCATAGGCAGGTGGGGGCGGTGTGGAAAAGCCCACTCGAAGACTGTTGTTGGACCAGTGGAAATCCGGGCGGCTCAGACTGTGCGAAGTGCTGATGGTGTGAACCGAGCTGGAGGAAGGGAGAGTCACCAGTTGACTGTCAGTTTCCACCGGAAGTGGTGGACTTTGCAGGAAGGGATGGAAAGTTGAAGCCCTGAAGCTTGATTTTCTTGGAAAGGAATTTGCCTGCTCCAGGGAAGCTTGTCGCTGGAAAGTGAGGCTGGCCAGGCTGAGGTTGCTTCGCCGTTCGCAGCCACTGTGGCGGTAAAATCCAGTTCTGTTGAGGCCATGGTTGTAAGACCTAGACCGCCGGCTTGAACTCCACTGCGAGATGGGGGCACTGGCTCTTCTTCGAGACAAACAGACACACAGAGCCCAAATAAACCCTCCAATTACGAGCACAATTGTAATGGACACTGAGAAGGACGTGATAACATCCTCTGAAACAAACAAACAAAATCAAATAGGTAATTTCATTTGCAAATGGGTGTTCAACTAAAACCACAGGACAGAGCACCAACAGTAACTATGGAGTACATGATTAATTGAAAGCGATTTTGAATTAGGGAAATAAAAGACTGCGCTAGGTCCATATATGAATATCAGCTGATATGCTTCTATTTTTTAAAGCAAAAGGATCTAAAGCAACATTTTTAGCTGTAGCATTACACCTTGCTGATGCTATTTTATCACCTGTTATAAATGAGAATAGTCTTTTTGTTTTTTTAAAGGTGATTCTTCAGTTCATAAATGTTTATAAGGTTGCAAATATAGTCCTAAGATTATTTCCTCTTGTGCTGCGGCAGTAATAACGTTTCAGAAATTGATAAAGGATTTTGTAGTCAAATTGACTTTGCCGTTTCCTGCCTCTGCTTTCATCAACCCCAGCGATGTCTCCCACCTGCAGGCTTCATGACGTCTCACTTCCTGTGGTCATTTTGTAACAGGAAGTGCTGAGCTAGAGCCATCTGGTGGGCTGACTGATTTATGGTCTATTTCCTGAACTCCTGGATTGTAACCTGTATCTCTGACTCATTGATGACATGACCCATGCAGACTACTGTGCTCTTTCTTGGACCATCATTTCCAGTCCATGCTGCTGTCATGCCCTCACTGTGATAATGACAGTTTTGTCCCCTGGATCCATAGAATCTCTGTTATACACCAGTATCCTTCCATTCACAGAACTTGTATTTGTTCAGATTTCCTGTTCAGGGGGTAGGGGAGTTGGTTTTCCCCAAATGGAAATTCTATCTTAATGCTTTTTCTTGTGAACTAAAAACCCCTTTTTGAAGAAAACTGGGGAGTAGAGCCCCTGCTTTGAATGTAAAGACATTCTGCACATCAGAAGACTTCTCACGTCTTATCACCAGCCTTGGAAGACCCCACCACATTTCCCCATGATCTAACCCACAAGTCATGCTGATTTTCTCACTATCCCAGAGCCTGTCTTTTTCTCTCAAGCTCTGTGCTTTTCCACGTATTTTTCCTTATATCTGGACACAACTTTTAAATTTCTGTCTGAAAAACCTGTTCTTCAAGATCCATTTCAAGTATCACTTTTTGGTTTCATCAACAAACATTAGTTACTGTTTCATGAACAAAAATTAGTTACCGTGAAGTAAAGAGGTATCTTATCTCATTGCTTATCTAGGGATTCTGTACTGAGAGGGCCAGGGACTGGAAATTAGCTCAATGAGGTTTTGAGATAGTGAAAAAACAAAACAAACAAACAGAGAGGCTGCAAATGCTTTGAAGTTCCTCCCTTTGAGAGGTAGAATCTACTTCCCTGCCCTTGAAGCTGGGCTGGCTTCACAGCCTGCTTTTACCAATGGGATGCGATGGAGATCAAGTTGTGCAAAATGCAGCCTAAACTCCAAGAGGCCTTTCAGCTTCCACTCCAGCTGTTGTCAGAAGCCCTGTAATTGCCAGCGCCCAACAAACCCAGGTTTGCCTACCGGATGATGAGAGACACATTGGGCCAGTTACCCCATTGCTCCGGCCAAGACACGGAGCACATGAATGGGGTCTTCCTAGATCATTCAGGTGTTAGCCTAACAACTGAGTATGACACATGAGAGAAGACCAGCAGAAAATCTATCTAGCAGACTGATCCCCATCCAGACTACTAACCCACAGAATTGTGAGCTGAATAGATGATATTTTTAAGCTGCTGTTGTGGCAGGATTCTCGCACAGAGAGTCGTGACACCGAGGCCTTTTAATTTCCAGAAAGCAACTTTATTCCTGTGGGCACCGCTCATTTGGGTTCGTACCCGAAAGAACTGAGCACTGAACGTCACGTGGCATAGTTTTTTTTAGTGCATTTTCTATTTCTCTGTCTCCCATATATGGTAACACACACAAACATGTAGTCTGATTAAGTGGTCTCAGTTTACGAGGTCATGAGGGATGTTGTCACATAGGTGCATAGCCAGGTTATCTTGAAGTTTTGTGGGTTGTTTTGTTCTGGGTTTCTCCTTTTCTCTCTCTCTCCCTCTCTCTCTCTCTCTCTCTCTTCTCTTTAGGGAGGGGACCCTACCACACTATGTTTTGGGGTAGATTGTTATACAGCAAAAGTTAACTGATTCAAGATTCCCAACTCAGCTTTATCTTTAACATATTGTATGATTTTTAGGAAATTTGTTTGGACTCATTTTATTATGTTTTATTTATTTTTTATTTTTTGACATTTATTTATTTATTTTTGAGAGACAGAGCGTGAGCGGGAAAGGGCCAGAGCGAGAGGGAGACACAGAATCTGAAGCAAGCTCTAGGCTCCAAGCTGTCAGCACAGAGCCCAGTGTGGGGCTCGAACTCATGAACCGTGAGATCATGACCTGAGCCGAAGTCAGACACTTAACCGACTGAGCCACCCAGGCACCCCTCATTTTATTATGTTTTAAATGAAGAAGTTAGATTTTATGGTTATCAAGGTTATTTTCAGGTTATTGTTGCAATCTATGATAATATATAGAAAATATATAATGCAAAAATAGCAAAACAAACCAATGCTAATAAATACATAAGACTACTCATTGTTCCTTAATCTTAAGATATAGAAGCAATTAGTGTCCTTCTACCTTATGTTCACATTTATCTCCTGTGGCAAGACTATGTATGTTTTGTTCTACTTTCACAATTACCTTCACAAATGCTTAGATCAAAATCCTCCAAAACAGTCGCTTAAATCAAATCTAAACAATAAATTCTTTGTAATAGGAAGAGGACTCTAAATTATAAGATGATTTAGAACAGCTCTGCTAGACCAAGTATTGTTCTCCCAAAATGTCTCATAAAAATAATATTGACTCATAGCCTTAAAATTCAATCTCTTGCGACAGAGATTTTAGAAAATTAGGCTTTATCTGGAAACAGCAAATAAATAATAAATACAGTCAGAAACTAAAATCAGACTCATTGGTTATATAGTAAAATTCAAAATTCACTTGTAACTATCAGTGCCCCCAAATATTGGGAACCTAAAAAAGAAGTTATAGGAATTCTGGGTTGCCAAGGCAATGATAGCTGTGTAAATCAGAATGTCCCAGAATTTCGTCCAAAAAAACAATAGAGAACAAGATGCACAAATAAAACGATACAAAACCCATGCCTTCAGCATAATTAGAAGACAAAGAACATCCAAACTTCAATTACCAAGAAAGTAAACTGATAAAACAGATATCAATACCTTCTCTCCCATGCTTCTATCTCAAGTCTTCATGGAGAGAAAGGACGGTTCCAGAAAAAGTGTAAAAATAATGAAAAGGTATTCTGTTCCATAAGCACACCCGACTATAGTAAAGGGATTTACAAGTGCATGCAAGAATGTGAAAAGGCAGGAGTGCCTGGGTAGCTCTGTCAGTTGAGGGTCCGACTTCAGCTCAGGTCATGATCTCGCAGTTTGTGAGTTCGAGCCCCGCATTAGGCTCTGTGCTGACAGCACAGAGCCTGGAGCCTGCTTCGCATTCTGTGTCTCCCCCTCTCTCTGCCCCTTCCCTGCTCATGCTCAGTGTCTCTCTGTCTCTCAATAATAAATAAATGTTAAAAAAAAAAAAGAGAAGAAAAAAAAAAAGAATGTGAAAAGGCAGCCTTGGAAAGTAATCCTTCCCTTAGGAAGAAGAAGGTAAAGTGTGCAGTCAAAAGATCTCATCTTGTAAGATTCCATTTACAGGAAGTGTCCAGAAGAGGGGTAGGGAAACTATGGGGAGAACAAGCAGATAAGTGATTGCCTAGGGCTGGTGGGTGGGGTGGGAGGGACGGGAGGGAATACTAATGGCCATGGGTTTCTTTTTGAAGGCCAGAGTGTTCTCATATTAGATGGTGGCAATGGTCACACAAGTCTGTGACTATAACAAAACCATTTATTGTACCCTTTAATGGGTGAGTCCTATGGTATGTGAATTATCTCAGTAAAGGTGTTAAAAAGAGAAATGACAGAGAAAAAGAGGTGCTTTTTGGAAACCACACAATGAAAAAGAAAAGAGGGAAGAGTGAGGGGAAAATTTTAGAGTCCTTCAAGACAAAAAATAAAATAAAATAAAAAACAAAGGACACATAATTCCTCCCCACCTCTGTCCTCTAAAAGTCAACCAGTAAAAACACCATACATTGCTACACTGAGGAAAGGAGGAATCTACAATGACTCCTGGGATTCTGGCATGGGCAGGCAAGGGTAGATATTAGCATCATTCATCCAAACCAAGAAGAAATATAAGATTGTGGAAGATGCTGAACTTGAGTGCCCCTGAGATACTCATTTGGAATCAGAGTTAAATAAACATGGAGCTTAAAGAGGAGCAGAATTAGGAATCTTTATAGTACAAGAGACTTGTAGCCATCATGGAAAGCACTTACACTAAAAGCAAGAGTGTGTTTAGAAGTGAGTTGAGAATAGATTTCCAGGAAAATCACAACTTAACAGGTGGCAGAAGTAAACAAAGAAACAAAGAAGGACTAATTTGGGAGGTCTGATCAGACAAAAAATATACTAGCACTGATTCTAAGTAACAATTTTAGGTGGAAGTGATTACCAGCTACTTGCCCCAGAAACATTTATCTATTCATTTATTTAACATATAAAACACCCACTGGATGCCAAGCAGGGCTAAATTTATAGGCAAGAGTGAAGAAAACAAAATGTTAGCCCTGGTGGAGTTTACATCCTATAAGACTTCAATGAAGATAAGAAAATGTCCTCTAAGCCTGCAATAAGGGAGCCGTTGGCCACTTTGCCCAGAGCAGATTGAGGTCAGATGATGGAGGATTATGAGGGCATCTCTAAAAAGTTCAATCTCTCTACTGTGGGCAGAGAGAGCCTTGAACAAAGTGACCTAATAGGAAGGATAGAATACAGAGCTAACCATGATAAATGAGACAGACCAAGGCCCAGAGAAGGGAAGATAGTTGAAACAGGTCTGAACATTCCTGCCACGATCCAGATACCCAATAATAATAATGACTTAATGTGGGAAGTAACCATAAGAATAGGAAAGAAAACACTTAGTCACAAGAGACCCAAAGTCAAAAGAACCTAAAAATTATTCCAAAGGATTACACCATCTAAAACACTAGAAATAAGACATGGGGGGAGTGGGGCTATAAACTGAGGTTTAGAGGTTCTTGCTCCTAAGATCTCGATTATGATGTTATTTTCTAGCAGTGATTTAATAATTGGATTAAATCATAATGTTTTAGAAAAATTTCAGTATCTTCTTACTTCGTGAGATTTATATGCCTTTACTATTTTATGTAAGTTTACGAGACAATAGATTTGCTCAAATTTTTATTGTTTCATAATCATTAACACTAAATTTCCTTTAAGTTTTGGCTGCATAAATTCTGTACCTCACTGAAAATGTGTTTTTTGCTGTTGTTGTTGGGTTTTGGGTTTTTTTTTTTTTTTGGCTTTTTTGTTTGTTTGTTTGTTTAATCTTAGAGAGAGAGAGCGAGCACGAGTGGGGGAGAAGGGCAGAGGGAGAGAGAGAATTTCTACACAGTGCAGAGCCTGACACGGGGCTCAGTCTCACAACCCCGGGATCATGACTTGAGCAGAAATCAAAGAGTCTGACACTCAACTGACTGAGTGACCCAGGCACCCGTCACTGAAAAATTGCTCTAGAAAATAAAGAAAAATCATGAGCTACTCAAATACTCGATAGAACTAAGTCTTTTGCCTTCTTCTCAAATAAGTAGGTCTCTGAGTCCAGGCAGTTTACTAAGTTTGGTACTTTGGCTTAAAAAAAACAAAACAAACCTAATTTTATCTATTTCAGTGAATTTTTGTCAATCTTTTTTTTTTGTGAGATGTATTACATATAATTTGAATAATTCATTATTAAATGTTATTAAGTGATCAGTCATCCCTAGAAGAGTTTCTTTATAGAATAGTTTATACCCTGGAGAATCCATGAGTTAATTACGATGAGAAACACATTAACCAAAGAATCTGGACAAAATTACTCAGAAATGCTATCTTCCTATTTAGAACAATGAATGAAAGATATACCAAGGTTCATCTAGTTGTTGTACTTTTGAATAGGAAACTAAAGCATTAGGTAGAGATCTAGTAGGCAAACTATTAGCTCCTTGAAGTTCTATTATTCCACTCCAGAAAGTTTTCATTAAACCTTTAGGTAATTTTGGGGCACCTGGGTGGCTCAGTTGGTTGATCATCTGACTCTTGATTTCGACTCAGGTCTTGATCCCATGGTTGTGAGATCGAGGCCAGCATCAGGCTCTGCACTGAGCATGGAACTTGCTTAAGATTCTCTCTCTTCTCCCCCTCTCTCTCTGCCCCTCCCCTGCTCATACTCTCTCTCTCTCTCTCTCTCTCTCTCTCTGTGTGTGTGTGTGTGTGTCAAAATAAATCAACATTAAAAAAAACTTGGGGAGACTGGGTGGCTCAGTCGGTTAAGCATCCGACTTCGGCTCAGGTCATGATCTCACAGTCTGTGAGTTCGAGCCGCGCGTCGGGCTCTGTGCTGACAGCTCAGAGCCTGGAGCCTGCTTCAGATTCTGTGTCTCCCTCTCTCTCTGACCCTCCCCTGCTCATGCTTTGTCTCTCTCTGTCTCAAAAATAAATACACATTAAAAAAAAATTTTTAAATACTTTAGGTAATTTCGATATTTGGAGGAATATAATTTATAAAACACACAATCTTATTTTTTATTTCATGATTTTGTTAAACACTATAGTATGTTTCCATTCATTTAACTTAATTTATAGGTCTCAGGCACTGTTTTGCATGTATCATACCACTTAATTCTCAAGCAAACCCATAAGGGGAATACTTTATTTCTTAGGTGTGTTGTAAGAAAATATTAATCTAAAACGTAAGTGAAGAACTTAAAATGCATAAAAAATGTACTAATTTAATACCAGATTTGGTAGCCTGTTACAAACAGAAATACTTGGGGAAATTGTGTTAAGGCAATATTATGCATTCTATAGATAACATTCTCCTGAATCAACAGCCTCTACTGGAGAATTTGAAATATTAACAACTTCAGGGGCACCTGGGTGGATCAGTCGGTTAAGGGTCAATTTTGGCTCAGGTCATGATCTTGTGGTTCACGAGTTCAAGCCCCACATCGGGCTCTGTGCTGACGGCTCAGAGCCTGGAGCCTGCCTGAGATTCTATGTCTCCCTCTCTCTCTGCCCCTCCCCTGCTTGTACTCTGTCTCTCTCTCTCTCTCTCAAAACTAAGTAAAACATTAAAAAATTTTTTTAATTAAAAAAGAAATATTACCTTCAGATATAGAATTATAGATAAGGGGTTTCAGCTAAAACTAACTCTTAAACTCTTGAACTCTTCTTGGTTCAGAATCCTCATTTTAATGATACTGAAACAGAGTCTAAGTTTTATGTGGTAGAACTAACACTTGATTTGTTTTGATGATTGAATACTGACAGCTAGCATTGGTCAGGGACTATTGCTTTCACTCATAAATGGAATAAAATGAGAAGACAAATATTCAAGTTTGCAGAGTATATGCCCCTGTTTTTCTGTAAACCAATGTTACCACTATGGTCTGATCGAGGATTCTAAATATCTCTGGCTATAAGCAGATATAATAGATGATATTAAAGAGATATATTCACTTCACTCCAACTAAATGGGGATAAAACTAGAATCTTTAAAGAGAAAATAGATTCAGTTACCCAGTAAAGGCCTTTAAGGGTTATAGGAGTTCCTATAGATGGTCTCAGTGTTTGTATCCTTTGAGCCTCTCTATTGCTGTCTCTTCTGACAAATAAAATGTTCTCAGTGGTTTATCTTTATTGAAAAACAGCATAAGGTTTGGGGCGCCTAAGTGGCTCAGCTGGGTAAGCATCAGACTTTGGCTCAGGTCATGATCTCACGGTTCATGAGTTTGAGCCCCGCATCGGGCTCTGTGATGACAGCTCTGAGTCTGGAGCCTGCTTCAGATTCTGTGTCTCCTTCTGCCTCTCTGTCTCTCTCTCTCAGAAATAAGTAAAAACATTTAAAAAAGAGAAAAATAGCATAAGGTTTAATTTCAAGAAAAAAGTTAGATTTTTCAAATGTACAATCAAGGGAAAATAATGTCTTGTCTCTGAAATCGACGGAGAAAATTAGCAAAGGCAACCAAAATACGCAGAGTAAGAAATATATTTATGTGCCAGATGACTAATTTCCAAAATATACTATTCTGATATAAGAAAACAAGGGTAATGTCCAAACTCTAGCAGACCAGTGTTATAGAATATATTCATTCATCAAAATTTTCTTAAATGAAAAATTTCAGTTTGTGAATAAAAGCATTTTTTGTGGCACAAAAACTAGAACAATATTTCTAGGAGTGCAATTTGACAATAAATCTGTTTTAAATGATTCTTCTTTATGGCTTTATAATATTTCTATATTGTAATATTTATGATGTTATAATATTAAATATCATATTTAACACTGTAGATGTACCATCTATGCCTGAAATTTAGGGAAATGGCAGGCAGTATAGGTAATAATAACTCAAAATATCTTATTACTATTATAAATAGAAGACTGTATAGGGTTATAGAGATATCTGAAAAGATTAAACGATAAATTTTAAATGTACGTGAGAATCATGAGAATAATATATATACATTAGTAATAAACCAGTTACATTTTGAATGAATATAAATTAAGATAAGCTGGAGCAGAAGTTATAAAAATGACAGAAAAAAATCATGCTGCTTTTATATGGATTTCCTTAATTTTTGTTGTTCACTTGAGTGCACATACCATGCAAATGGCTTCCTAACCCATGAAGTTAGTCAAATATTCATATTAGAAATTACCGTACTAATTCTTAGTATTTTTTTTTTTTAACCTGTATTTATTATTGAGAGACAGAGAGAGACAGAGCGTAAGCAGGAGAGGGGCACAGAGAGAGAGGGAGACGCAGAATCCGAAGCAGGCTCCAGGCTCCGAGCTGTCAGCACAGAGCCCCACCTGGGGCTTGAACTCACAAACCACGAGATCATGACCTGAGCCGAAAGCTTCACCGACTGAGCCACCCAGGCGCCCCAATCGTACTAATTCTTATGCTGCTACCATACGTGCAGAATTTTTTAATAACTATGAACTATAATAATGACATAAGAATGTCTGAGACTTGCTGAACTATATGGTAAAAAGCTTATCTTTTTTTTTTTTTTTTAAATTTTTTAGTGTGTATTTATTTTTGAGAGAAAGAGAGTGAGAACAAGCAAGGGAGGGGCAGAGAGAGAGGGAGATGCAGAATCCGAAACAGGCTCCAGGCTCTGAGCTGTCAGCACAGAGCCCAATGTGGGGCTCAAACTCACAAACCACAAGATCATGACCTGAGCTAAAGTCGGACACAACTGACTGAGCCACCCAGGCTCCCCTTATCTATCTTCTAAGCTCCCTTGCATCCAAACTGCATAAACAGCGTAAAAATCCAGAAAAGCAATAAGAAAGAAATGTCAAGTCATTTTTTTAAGTTTTTTATTCAAGTTTAATTAACATACAATGTTCTATTAGTTTCAGGTGTACAAAATAATGATTCAACAATTCCAAACATTTCTCAGTTCTCATCAAGATCAATGTACTCTTAATCCCCTTTATCTGTTCAAGCCATAATTTTAGCATTGCCTGTTCCAGAATGGTATTCCATAGGGATTTTTTTTTAATTCAACTGTAGTTAGTGATTTTTCTGAACCAAACTGGAATACAGAAAACATATAATGAAAACAGCATCTCTTGGCCATGTAGCTTTAAATTTTCATATATGTAATTCCATTCTGGCAGATTTTTGATAACAAATTCTGGAAGTCTTCTTTTTTTAATGTACTATTAAAACAATATACCCAAAAAATACACACATATTGGCACAGATACTCCTTTTTGAAGGACAATTTACCTTCTTATTTATCAATAATCTTAAGATCTCCCTTTGAAGGTAAAAGGTACACATTCTAACCTCAGTAAGGTAAAAATATAAATTAGATATCCTTATCCTGATTTTGTAATGTATATCTATATAACTAGCAAGGGGCTGGTATATAAGTCTTCAGTGAATAATAACTATTTCTACTAATGGTTGTATGACTTACTCAAGTCATTTGGTACTTGCTGACCTATATATGGCCAGTATAGTATCTTTCAATTCTAAGATTCTAATATTGAATCTGGTTTTCAGTACATCAATGCTTCAAAGTCTGTCCATTAGTATTAAAATTTAGTAGAGGTCACCATCTAGTGGCTTTGAGTTGAATTGTTCCAAATCTGAAAAGTGATTTTACCAGTGTCAGCAGAATGGAACATTGATCAATTCACAATACCTTTTGCAATCTTTTTTTTTTTTTAAATTTTTTTTTTCAACGTTTATTTATTTTTGGGACAGAGAGAGACACAGCATGAACGGGGGAGGGGCAGAGAGAGAGAGAGACACAGAATAATGCCAAATAAAGCTCTTCTGTTCTTGGTACCTTAGAGTATACAGGAGGATGGTTCATGCAATAAGAAGAATTTGACAAAAATATTTTGAGAGAATAATAGGGCACAGAAAACTTGATTAATCATAATAAAATAAACAAAGTGTTGGTATTTTCTATGTGTAGCTTATCTGCCAGAAAATCCTATATGGTTTTTTCCCACAATATATGCAGAATTCAACTTCTATCTACTCTGTTGCCTCCCTAGTCAAACATGACCACCACCTCTGACCCTATCATTCCCACCATTCCCTAACAACCCTCTATTCCAATACAGTAGCCAAAGTGAACCTTTGAAAATAGAAGTCAAATCACACTATTCTGTTCTAAACCCTCCACTTCTCCCACAGCAAAAGAAAACTCCTAAAAATGTTCTTAAAGTTCCAAGTTGACCTGTTCCCAATTATCTTTGCTCATTTTTACCCTTCCTCTGTCTTAGCTCCATCCACACTACCCTCTTTGCTGTTCCTTCAGCATACTGGATATGCTCCTGACTCAGAACCTTGCGCTGGTTGTAACCTATTTCTGAAATTCTTTCCCCAGGTATCTCCATGGCTAACTTCAGGTTTTCATTCATATGTCACCTTCTTTATAGACTTACCCTGATTACCCTATTTAAAATTTCATCTTAATAATAAAATAAAATAAAATAAAATAAAATAAAATAAAATAAAAAAAATAGATCTAACCCCAACTAATTTCAGAAGAAAAATTAATCCTTTCTAGAAAAAGATAAACTTACTTAGAGTCTAAAATTGTTTCTACAATGCTTCAGCCATTACTAAGCATAAATAACAAATTACAAAGCATTCCAAGAGACAAGACCAAATGAACAAAAACCAAGAGAATGACTATATCATAGAAAAATAACCATAAATTATCAAGATATTAGTTATCAAACACAATTATTAAAATAACCATGAATTCATATATTAAAGAAAATACATAACAAATTGAACCATTTCAAGAAAGAATGGGACTTATAAAAATAATTGAATAAAAATATCTGATGAAAATTAGAAAATATTTTAATAGTTATATTAAAAATATGAAATATCAAAACACATGATATGCACTTAAAGCTGTGCTTAGAAGAAAATGTGTACCTTTGGAGGCATAAATTTAAAAAGTAGAAAGGCTGGGGTGCCTATATGGCTCAGTCGGTTAAGTATCTGATTCGATTGCTGCTCAGGTCATGAAATCATGGTTTTGTGAGTTTGAGCTCCATGTGGGGCTTTGCAGTGACTGTGCAAAGCCTGCTTGGGATTCTCTCTCTTTTTCTCTCTGCCCATTCCCCACTGGTGCTGTCTTTGTCTCTCTCAAAATAAATTTAAAAACTTAAAAAATTAAAAAAAATAAAAAGAAGAAAGGCTGAAAAATAAATTATATAATCTTCCATATCAAAAAGCTAGCAAAAAAAAAAAAACAACTAAATCAAACACAAGTAAAATGGAATAATACAGTAAATAATAAGAGAAATAAATAAGTAAGAGAAATAAATAAGAGAAAGCAGAATGTAAAGACATAGAAAAAAGAAAAGAAACAAAGAGGGAGAATTATCAAAGCCTAATGTGGTTTCCATGAAAAAAAAATCTAATAAAAAATTGATTAACTGCTGATAAGAATGACCAAATGGGAAGAAGGGAAGGAAAAAGAAAAAGAGAGAGAGAGAATTACTAATATCAGAAATTAACAAGATGGCATTAGAACAGATTATATAGCCAGGTTCATTTGGTTAAGCATCCGACTTAAGCTCAGGTCATGATCTCACAGTTCGTGGGTTTTAGCCCTGCATCAAGCTCTGTGCTGACAGCTCAGAGACTGGACTGCTTGGGATTCTGTGTCTCCCTTTCCCTCTGCTCCTCCCCCCGCCCTCTCTCTCTCTCTTTCTCTCTCTCTCTCCCAAAAATAAGGAAACATTAAAAAAAATTAAAAAGAAGGAAGCCTCAAATAGCAGGGAGTAGGTGAATTTCCTAGTTTGAAAAACTAGCCCGAGGACAGTTTCCAGTCTGAATTATGTGGGCAGGTAAAACACCAACTGAAAATCTGCAGTATTTCCAATCTGGAGAAATAGAGGACACAGGTTGTGGCAACCAGAGCTGTTTCAGTATGAGAGAGAAATTTTAGAAAAGAGAATACCAGAGAGAAGGGTCTCAAAATTTTACGGATAAACGTATCCTGTAACTGTGCCCAACTCCAGAACTACACTGCATGTTTCATTTAGAATACCTAGAGAAAATAAAGAAATTAACTGAACCAAACTGAGACCTGAACTGCTTGTTAAAGGACAGGCTTTATAGGTTTTTGTGGTTTGAGTTCCTACTATGTTATTTTCCCATGAAAACAAATGAGAAAAAAAGTAGTCTTCAGGGTAATATAGACGAATCCAAAAGCCCATTCTAAATGTTAAAGATACAATATAAAATTACTTGCCATATGAAGAAACAGGAAAATGTGACCCATTCTCAGGAGAAAAGGTAGTCAACAAAGGCATAGCCTGGAGGCATCACAATCCTGGACTTCAAACTATATTACAAAGCTGTAATCATCAAGACAGTATGGTACTGGCACAAGAACAGACACTTAGATCAATGGAACGGAATACAGCATCCAGAAATGGACCCACAAACGTATGGCCAACTAATCTTTGACAAACAGGAAAGAATATCCAATGGAATAAAGACAGTCTCTTCAGCAAGTGGTGCTGGGAAAACTGGAGAGCAACATGCAGAAAAATGAACCTGGACCACTTTCTTATACCATACACAAAAATAAAATCAAAATGGATGAAAGACCTAAACATAAGACTGGAAACCAAAAAATCCTTGAGGAGAAAGTAGGCAAAAACCTCTTTGAACTTGACTGCAGCAACTTCTTACTCAACATGTCTCAGGAAACAAGGGAAACAAAACCAAAATTGAATTATTGGGACCTCATCAAAATAAAAACTTCTGCACAGCAAAGGAAACAATCAACAAAACTAAAAGACAGCTGATGGAATGGGAGAAAATGTTTGCGAATGACATATTAGATAAAGGGTTAGTATCCAAAATCTATAAAGAACTTCTCAAACTCAACACCCAAAAAACAAATAATCCAGTGACGAAATGGGCAAAAGACATGAATAGACACTTCTCCAAAGAAGACACCCAGATGGCCAATCGACACATGAAAAAATGCTCAACATCACTCATCATCAGGGAAATACAAATCAAAACCACAATGAGATACCACCTCACACCTGTTAGAATGGCTAACATTAACAACTCAGGCAACGACAGATGTTGGGGAGGATGCGGAGAAAGAGGATCTCTTTTGCACTGTTGGTGGGAACGCAAGCTGGTGCAGCCACTCTGGAAAACAGTATGGAGGTTCCTCAAAAACTAAAAATAGAGCTACCCTATGACCCAGCAATTGCACTACTAGGCATTTATCCATGGGATTCAGATGTGCTGTTTCGAAGGGACACATGCACCCCCATGTTTATAGCAGCACTATCAACAATAGCCAAAGTATGGAAAGAGCCCAAATGTCCATCGATGGATGAATGGATAAAGATGTGGTATATATATACAATGGAGTATTACTAGGCAATCAAAAAGAATGAAATTTTGCCATTTGCAACTACATGGATGGAACTAGAGGGTATTATGCTAAGCGAAATTAGAAAAAGTCAGAGTGGCTAAAATGAACAAATCAGGAGACTATAGATGCTGGAGAGGATGTGGAGAAATGGGAACCCTCTTGCACTGTTGGGAATACAAACTGGTGCAGCCACTCTGGAAAACAGTGTGGAGGTTCCTCAAAAAATTAAAAATAGATCTACCCTATGACCCAGCAATAGCACTGCTAGGAACTTACCCAAGTGATACAGAAGTGCTGATGCTTAGGGGCACTTGTACCCCAATGTTTATAGCAGCGCTTTCAACAATAGCCAAATTATGGAAAGAGCCTAAATGTCCAACAACTGATGAATGGATAAAGAAATTGTGGTTTATATACACAATGGAATACTACGTGGCAATGAGAAAGAATGAAATATAGCCTTTTGTAGCAACATGGATGGAATTGGAGAGTGTTATGCTAAGTGAAATAAGTCATACCGAGAAAGACAGATACCATATGGTTTCACTCTTATGTGGATCCTGAGAAACTTAACAGAAGACCATGGGGGAGGGGAAGGGGAAAAAAAAAAGTGAGAGAGGGAGGGAGCCAAACCATAAGAGACTCTTAAAAACTGAGAACAAACTGAGGGTTGATGGGGGGTGGGAGGGAGGGGAGGGTGGGTGATGGGTATTGAGGAGGGCACCTGTTGGGATGAGCACTGGGTGTTGTATGGAAACCAATTTGACAATAAATTTCATATTAAAAATAAATAAATAAATAAATACTACAATATAAAAAAAAGAAAAAGACAAATATCATATGACTTCACTCATGTGAGGACTTTAAGGTACAATACAGATGAACATAAAGGAAGGGAAGCAAAAATAATATAAAAACAGGGAGGGAGACAAAACATAAGAGACTCTTAAATATAGACAACAAACTGAGGGCTGCTGGAGGGGTTGGGGGTGAAGGGATGGCTAAATGGGAAAAGGGGTATTAAGGAAGACACTTGTTGGGATGAGCACTGGATGTTATACGTAGGGGATGAATTACTGGATTCTACTCCTGAAATCATTATTGCACTATATGCTAACTTGGATGTAAATTAAAAAATAAAAATAAATAATAATAAACAAACGACATAGCCTAAAATGCCCAGATGTTGGAATTAGCACACAAAAATTTTAAAGCAACTTGTATATTTATGTTCAATGATGTGAAGGACAGTGTTCATAAAGAATGAAAAGTCGGAGGAGTGCCTGAGTGGCCCAGACAGTTAAGCTGCTAATTTCGGCTCAGGTCATGATCTCACTGCCCATGAGTTTGAGCCCCCCTTGGGGCTCTGTGCTGACAACTCAGAGCCTGGAGCCTGCTTCGGATTCTGTGTCTCCCTCTATCTCTACCCCTCCCCTGCCCACTCTGCCTTTCTCTTTCTCTCTCAAAAATAAACATTAAAAAAAACTTTTTTTTAAAAAAAGAGTGAAAAGTGAGAAATATCAACAGAAAATACAAATTCTAAGAAAGAACCAAATGGAACTAAAAAGAACATCAAAACTAAAAAAAAAAAAAAAAAAAATCACTCAATGAGTCTAACATTACACTTAAGATGACAATGAAAAGATTCAATAAACTTAGAAATAGGTTAATAGATGGGCACCTGGGTGGCTCAGTTGGTTAAGCGGTCGACTTCGGCTCAGGTCATGATCTCACAGTTCATGGGTTCGAGCCCCGCATGGGCTCTGTGCTGACAGCTCAGAGCCTGGAGCCTGCTTCAGATTCTGTGTCTCCCTCTCCCTCTGCCCCTCCCCTGTTCACACTGTCTCTCTCTGTCTCTCAAAAATAAATAAATGTAAAAAAAAATTATAAAAAAAAAAGAAATAGGTTAACAGAAATTATCCATTTTGAAAAAGAGAAAAAAAAATAATTGGTGGGGAGGAACAGAGCCTCAGGGAATTATGGAACAATTTACAAATATTTAATATAATGGAGCTAAAAACTAATTGAAGAAATAAGACTGAAAATTTCAAACTTAATGAAAGAAATGAGTTTACAGATTCAAGAGTCTTGAAATATCAAGCCGGAAATATGTAAAGAACTGTACACAGGCACATCATAATCAAACAGCTGGAGATCAAAGATAAAATTTTTAATTTAATTAAAAATTAAAATGACATAATTAACATTCAGAAAAACAATTATTTGAACAACTACTAATCCCCAATAGGATACCATCATATTTCAAAGCAACAAAAAAACAATCAAACTAGATTTTCTATATCCTGAAAATTATCTGTTAAGAATAATGGCGAAATAAATAATCTTCCAGGTTTAGAGAAAAACTCATGACTAGCAGAACTACATTAAAAGCTTTGCTAACATGGATGGAACTGGAGAGTGTGATGCTAAGTGAGATAAACCATACAGAGAAAGACAGATACCATATGGTTTCACTCTTATGTGGATCCTGAGAAACTTAACAGAAGACCATGGGGGAGGGGAAGGGGAAAAAAAAAAAAGAGGTTAGAGTGGGAGAGAGCCAAAGCATAAGAGACTCTTAAAAACTGAGAACAAACTGAGGGTTGATGGGGGGTGGGAGGGAGGGGAGGGTGGGTGATGGGTATTGAGGAGGGCACCTTTTGGGATGAGCACTGGGTGTTGTATGGAAACTAATTTGACAATAAACTTCATATATTGAAAAAAAAAAGAATCTCAAATGAAAAAATAAATAAATAAATAAATAAAAGCTTTGCTAAAGGAAACCCTTAGATTGAGGGGGAATGATATCAGCTAAAAGACTTAGAGCTTCAGGAAGAAATAAAGAACATCAGAAATAGTATCAGTATAAATATAAAAGACTATTTTCTTTTAATTTCTTTAAAATAAGCACAAACACAGTAGATAGGTGATACCTATATATACAGATTAGACTTAAAAGTTTTTAAATCTGCTCAGCAAAAGACACTTTAGAAAATAAATAAGCAAGCCACAGAGAGGTAGTAAACATTTACAAGCCACATTACAGGTAATAAACATTGCCTGGATGGTGTGTTGGTTAAGCTTCGGATTCTTTTTTTTTTTTTTTTTTTTTTTTACATTTCTGTATTTTGAGAGGCAGAGAGAGACAGAGCATGAGTGGGGGAGGGGCAGAAAGAGAGGGAGACACAGAATCTGAAGCAGGCTCCAGGCTCTGAGCTGTCAGCACAGAGCCTGACGCGGGGCTTGAACTCACGAGCTGTGAGATCATGAGCTGCGAGATCATGACCCGAGCCTAAGTCGGACACTTAACCGACTGAGCCACCCAGGTGCCCCAAGCTTTGGATTCTTGATTTCAGCTTCATCTTTCAAGCCCCACATAGGGCTCTGTCTGCTTTGGATTTTCTCTGTCTCCCTCTTTCTCTGCCCCACCTCCCTCTCTCTCTAAAATAAATAAATAAACTTAAAAAAAAAAAAAACTTCGCAAATATATATCTGACGACTGACTGACACCAGAATATATAAAGGACTTTTATAATCAATAATAAAAAGACAGAAGAAGGGGAAGGGGAAGGGGAAGGGGAAGGGGAAGGGGAAGGAGAAGGAGAAGGAGAAGGAGAAGGAGAAGGAGAAGGAGAAGGAGAAGGAGAAGGAGAAGGAGAAGGAGAAAGATAAAGAAAATAAAAATGCACCAAAGAAATGAACAGATGCTTCTTCAAAATATATATTCAAATTCCCATAAGCACAAGAGAAGATGTTCAATGTCACAATCAGCAAATTTTTGTCTTTAAAGGCCCAGGGAGCAAATATTTTGGGCTTTTCAGGTCATACGTTATTGAAACTACTCAACTCTAATATTGTAGCACAAAACATCATAAACACACAATTGTCCCAATAAAACTTTATTTATAAAAACAAGTCATGCATCATATTTAGCCAGTAAGCCATACTTTGCCAACCTCTGCTCATCATCATCAGGCATCAGGAAG
Organism: Lynx canadensis; assembly: GCF_007474595.2. NCBI lineage: Eukaryota > Metazoa > Chordata > Mammalia > Carnivora > Felidae > Lynx > Lynx canadensis. The sequence goes on along the minus strand of NC_044307.1, from coordinate 138,160,727 downwards.
ATACAAACTAAAACCACAATAAGATAAAACTAAATACTGACCAGAAAGGCTACAATATAAAGGGTTGAAAATAAAAAAAGAGCTATTGGAAAAGATCTGAAGCACCTGGAAACCTCATATATTTTTGCAAAAAGTAAATTGCATAACCACTTTGGAAAAAGGCCTGACAATTTTCTATAAAATCAAACCTACACTAAAGCTATAACCAGCTCTTCCACTTCTAGGAAGCTACCAAGAATAATGAAAACATGTATCAACAAAAGACTCTTACAAGAATATCTGTTACAGCTCTATTCTTATAGCCAAAAGAGTAAATCCTATATTATTTCATTTATCAGAAGTTCTAGAACAAGCAAAGCTAATCTGTTCTAGAAAAAAAAAAATCAAAGTAATGATTTCTTCTGGGGATGTTGCAGACAGGAACTGACTGGGATGTGGAATTAGGGAACTTTTTAGGTTTGTGATAATATTTAATATCTATGATTGAAGACAGAGTGATTCAGGTGTGTACATGTTTGTAAAAATTCAGCAAATGTTCAGTTACAATCTGTGCACTTCATTATTATTTATTTTACACATTTCATTATAGGTAAATTTGACTTTAAAAGGAAAAAAACAGAAAAAATATTGAATTCTGGTTAATGATATACATGCTGAAGTAATTAGGAAGAAGTATACTGACATCTTCAGTCTACTTTGAAATGTAAGTGAATAGGGGCACCTGGGTGGCTCAGCTGGGTAAGGGGTCGACTTCAGCTCAGGTCATGATCTCGCGGTCTGTGAGTTCGAGCCCCGCATCGGGCTCTGTGCTGGCAGCTCGGAGCCTGGAACCTGCTTCGGATTCTATGTCTCCCTCTCTCTCTGCCCCTCCCCCGCTCATGCTCTGTCTCTCTCTGTCTCTCAAAAATAATAAACATTAAAAAAAAAAGAAAAGAAAGAAATGCAAGTGAATAGGTAGGTGAATAAAATAACTATTGTAAGAACCTAAATGATAGGGGCACTAGGGTAGCTCAGTTGGTTGAGCATCTGACTTCAGCCAGGTCATGATGTCACCCTTTGTGAGTTCGAGCCCCGTGTCGGCCTCTGTGCTGACAGCTCAGAGCCTGGAGCCTGCTTCAGATTCTGTGTCTCCCTCTCTCTGCCCCTCCCCCACTCATGCACTCTCTCTCTCTCTCTCTCTCTCTCTCTCTCAAAAAATGAAAAAAACATTAAAACAATAATTTAGAAAAAACGTAAATGATAGAACCTAAGGGGTATGTGTATGGGTATTCACTGTAAGCATCCTTTGATGTTTCCCTATATTTGAACATTTTTATAATAAAATGTTGGAAAAACATATGAGAGAGTATCCCAAACAACTTTAAGGCAATATATATGGAAATTTAATTTAAGTGGGAAAAGTTTTAGAAAACACAAACTTCCATAACTCGTAGAAGAAAACGCTTCCTAACTTGTTTTATGAGACCAGCCTAACACTAGTACCAAAGCCCGACAAGACTATCGCAAGAAAAGACTATTATAGGCAAATTTCTCTCTTGAATGTAGATACAGGAGTTCTAAGGTCAGGGACCTAGTAAACGGTGCAGCCTTCTAGGCTCATGCTTACTGAATCATAATCTCTGATCATGGAGCCCAGTGAGAGATGCATTTTCAAATTTATTTATATAATTCAGATGCAGCTGCTTTAAAGACAACAATTTGTAAACACTTGTTTTTCAAGCTTTCTGGGTAACTGAGATAAGGGAAATAATGGGTAGGCCATTAATGTGCAATGATGCACACGTGTCCAATGATGGACACATGTTTGTTTTACAAATACAAATTAAAGACGCATTTGAAATATAATAACATTGGCTTGCTTTTTAGGAGGAGGGAATATAGAGGACATCATTGGGGTTTGTGTTCAATAAACTCTCTCTGTCTCCAGTTTCTCTGAGAACATCCTGCTCCTATCTACAGAGAGTAGACCTGTAACATTTAATTTAGTGTATTAAATGTAGACATTTTTCTACAGGAAATAGAACTTTCAGCTATTAACCAAGGTTTTCTCCCCTTGACACTTGACTACCCAATAAATCAGTTCACAACCCTTCATCTCTTCAATTACTTTGGAGAGGATTCGTACGGTTAGCAAGCATGCATAGAAAAAGAAAAAGTTGATCCTTGGAATTTCTAACTGGATTATCAAATATATAGAATGGATGAAAACCAAATAGGTAAAAACCTTGAAAAACAGTTGCTTTACTGCAATCACTAGATATTTTGAGAGAGATAAGAGTGTTCTGTTTGTTTGCTAGAATTTCAAAATGCTAAGAGTCTAAAGGGCTCAAAAACATATCTTTTTACTCTAAGAACGGTATTGGGAAAAATGAACCACAGTCTACAAGTCATGTCCTTGTCAATGTGGGTTGCCATACAAAATACTATAGCCTGTATGGCTTAAACAACAGGTCTTTATTTCTCTTAGTTCTTTGAGCTAGAAAGTCCAAGATCAAGGTGTCAGCATGATCAGGGTCTGGTGAAAGCTTCGTAGCTTGTAGGTGACCTATTTCTCGCTGTGACCTCACTTGGCCTTTTCTCAGTGCATGCTCACAGAGAGTGGGAGAGAGAGCAATCTCTCTTCCTTTTCTTACCAGGCCATTAAACCTTCCATGTAGCTCCCACCCTCCTGACCTAGTATGTGACTAGTAAGGGACTAGAAGTGATCATCACTCCATCTCTGCTCATGATGAGTTATAGACTGATTTAGGGAATCCCAGAGAAACTGGTATCCATTCCCAGCTTCCTGGGGTCCAAATGCGGTCCAAATGGGGTTTTCCCTCTGAGAAACCCTGGGTGCCTGACAGGCAGAGTAGAAGTGGGGATGGTAGACATTGGTTCATCTGGGCTTAGGGCACTTGATAAACAGCTTAACCTCAAGAGACGTTCACAACCCTCGGATTATGGGAGAGCATTCAATACTGTTCTATACCACTGAGACAGATGGAAAAGTCCCTGAATAAAAGGCAGTAGTAGACTAGAGGGGACATGAAAAAAAGGAGAAACCATGCCATTAACAAAATTTGCATAGACCACATGAGCCGGATTCTACAGTAAGAGCCCTCAGCAGTGGAAGCAGTGGAAACCATGCCATTAACAAAATTTGCATAGACCACATGAGCCGGATTCTACAGTAAGAGCCCTCAGCAGTGGAAGCAAGGGAGGAAAGGGCAATGCCCTAAAAACAGATGAGAAATACTTATTGGTAGATATCAGCAGAGACCAGAACATGAGATCAAGAATCAAAGGCCCTCTCCTTCCAATACCCCTAATAGTCTATAATCCCCCCACCTTAGGCCCTTTCCAACCTTAGGGAAAGGTCCTAAGGAAGAGGAAAACAGGAAGATCTAAAGTCACAAGATTGAACATTATTATGTTAAATCAGGTCAAATTTTTGCACTGAAAGTACACAAAACTTTAAAAATATCTGCCTCAAGACATTCACCTCTACAGATGTGGTTCGTGTGCTTTTGCTTCTGCATATATGTTGGTAGCATTTCTCCTGAACTCCCTGAAATTGTCCAACTACGCCTTGCTTATATCACTAACACCTAACACATTGACTAATACATAATGGGTGGCCAGTCAATGCTTCCGAGTAAACTAATAAACTGATAGGTGAATGAATGAGTGAGTTAATAAGTTAATGTGGGGAAAATGATGATTAACAAGTCCTTCCTAGGATTATCTCCTTCTGTGAATCTTCTCCGACTTACAGGAACGGATAAAGCATCATTTTTTTTTTCTCTAAGAAAGATTTTGGGACCATTTTTGCCATTTAAAAAAATTGTATATGTTTACTTATTTATTTTGAGAGAGAGACAGAGAGAGCAAGTGGGAGAGGGGCAGAGAGAGAGGGAGAGAGAGAATCCCAAGTTTACGGATACGTGTCTACTGTTTCATGGAGGCAGGATGCCGCAAATTTTACAGGTTCTGGTTCCTGCTGCTTTGGTGGGGAATGTTCCCAGAGAAGAAAAATGCATTAAAGAAAGCAAAAGAGAGAAATACAGGTGGCCTTCAGCTGTGTTGGCCTCAAACCACTTTTTTTGCTTCCTCTTGCGCTAATGACTGTAATGCTTGTACAACATTAATGAGTCCTAGTGGGTGATTACTATGAAAATGCAAGCTATTATTATTAGTAACAACCTGGTATCATTATCTTATTTTTCAGCATTCATTAAAGTAACCCCCCAAAAACTGATATTTGGAAAACAACTTTCCATACATCTTAAGTGCGTTAAGTTCGAGAAATTTATATATTTCAATGCGCAAGTTTTCCTTTTCTCAGCAATTCCATCCTTATTCTCTAAATTCGAAATTGGACACAATAGAAAATGTATGGTAATGTACTTGATAAGATTTTCAAAATAATATTTTTGCAGAGTCAGTGATCAAAATAGATACCAATTTAGATATAAAAAGAAATAAAATTTAAAAGGTCTACATTTATATTTTAGGAAATTTCTACATTTACTATATTTATGTTTAGATTTTTACATTTTACACTTAGTAATTTTTACCCCAGAAGAAATAATGTGATCTTTCATATATTTCCCCCAAATCATCAAACAGTATATCTGCTCAACATGGTTGCATTGGTTTTGTTAATGCTTATCAATGTAACACTCCCCTTCCTGGTTTTCATTATTTCCATCTATTTTCCATTGCATTCACCTACTAAGACAAAAAAAAAAAAAAAACCCTTAGGAACTATCTTTGAAACAGTAAGTTCGAATTCCTTCTCAAGCACAAATAACACACAAAAAAATCAGTGTTTTTAGGATTGGTAAATAGACTTCAATTAAGCATTGTCTTATTAATTCAGGTTTATTTTATGATTATTACCCATGTTTTAGTCAGTGGCTAGTGATTCCTTTCACTTAAGTAAACCTGAAACTTAACTTCAAATGGTCTGGAAAAAAAAATAGATCTGGCTTTCACAGATTAATTTTTGTAGTAAGAGCTACTTTACTTTTGAATAATTTGTATAGTTAATTTTGTAATGATGAATTTGGTGTAAACAAATTCTAGCTATTTTTCAGTGTGTGTTTAATGCGTTCACTTTTCTTATAAATGAAGACAGCAAGCAGTATTGTAACAAATATATATAATTAAGACTCCCACAGTTTTAAGGCTTATTGGCTGTTGGGTTTTCCAAGAATTACTTATTACCAAAGCCACTCTTAACAGTATGCAAACATAATTTACTTTCTTCTTATTTTTTAATGATTATGTTAGGGTGTTCACTAATATCCCTCCTTTCCGGGCCTGAAGCAAACATAAAGGGTTGATAGTAAAAAAGAAAAAGAAAAAAAGAATTATTTCCCTTCATGCACATTTTTGTGATGGCGGACAGCTAGGTGCTAGGTGAGGTTGTTAGGGACAGTCAATATTGCTGCTCCGTTTCACTGATAGCTCCCAAAGCATCCCCACAAATCACAAAAGAAAGTATGAAATAGTTCTCTGAGGGAATTAAAAATCTGTTCTAGACAAAAAATAAGGCTATTGATCTCTTCATAAACCCCATTGATTCCTTTAAATTTTTCTTCTGAATTTAACTGAAATAGTCCCCCTTATTTTTAAAATATCCCTGAATCCAAGAATACTCGTCAATTTACATCTTAGTCCATGTTCCTTAGCATTTTCCTTCTTTAGCCTTGAACAGCTGGTAATTTTGACCTCAACTCTACTCCATTACTGATATTTAACTAGTAGCTGTGTCTGAGCTCAGCCAAAAAGTACTTTTGTATTGTTTCTTTTTTCCTCTGTGATAGGCTTCCTTTTAATGTTATATGTAATGTTATTTCAAGTGAACTTTTTTTATTATAGTTTTTTCTTCCTTTAATTTCACAATAAGATTCCTTATTTTATCTATGACATCACAGTCCTTAAGTATAGATTTTGTTGTTTTGATTTCCTTTGGAAAATAAAGAGTATGACATTGACAATGAAAAAATAACCTCTTCAGCAAGTCTTGATTTCATTAAATAAAACATATACTTTATAACCTTAAGACAAATAAAACTTAATTTTCCAACAAAATCCACATTATCGTATTCTAAACAGCAATTATTTCCATCTTTTCTTTTTTCACATTTTTATTCTCATTATTTTCTAATTATATTTTGTAACGCCAAAATCTATACTTGTTGCCCAGATTCTTCTTGAGTGTCTCCAAAACCCACCTTAAACACATTATGTGAATATATTTATTATAATAAACTTATGAAAACTTAAGTAACCAGTTTATGGTAAACAAACTAACTCAGAGATTTTCACTCAATAAATTATGCAGGACCTTTTCTGCATCCTAATTTTAAATTAAAAACAGTTAAAGAAAGTATCTTACCCCAAAAGTTTTCTGGCCATGGACTCCCTAAACTTGTTGTGTTATTAGCCATAATATCCACAAGAAATAGAAGAGACAGAAAAAAAAAAAGAAAGAAAAGCCAGTTTGTTCGAAAGAAGCACTTTGATTCTATGTCTTTGTGGTTCAGCAAGAGAAAAATAATTTTCACACAACCCCTCATATACTTGGGTTTGCATAAAAGGAAACAAGTGTATCATGTTTCCTGCTTTTATACTCAAATTAGCAACTGTTTTTCTTATCTCGGAACTCCACATGGTTCCTGAGACACGAAACAATTTCCTTCTCGTCATTTCCTCAGCTAAATTACCAAGTTTCTTCCTCTCTGGCTGCTTTTGGGCTGAGAGGCTCCATTTCTTCTTCTCCAGCTCCTACCGACATATATAGGAAGATTCCAAAATCTAAGCTATAGCACTTTGGGTTAAATTTCTATAGGATAGAGAAAGAGACTACTTTCCAACATTTCACAATTAGATTTATTCAGCAAATTGGGGGAGGGGGGTTCTCCAATTTCCAATTTCCAATTGGAAATTCATACTCCATTCAAGTACAATTAATTTTATCTAATACCCTTTTTTATAAATCTCAGTTATTTATTAAAATTCGTAACCTGTCTCTTTCTCCATTTGGCATATTAATTTTGAAAAGCTATTTGCTTCCTTTCATAAATAGCTACCTAAAATGTAACTTAGATTTAATTTGTATTACTCTTGAATTGGTACTTAAGTATGAATAGGATGATTTCCACACAGAAGGAGCCTGTTTAAAGCCAAGTAAGAGAAACATAAATGCAAACACGGAATTACAGCAGAAAGATAAGCGCTATAGATGAAGAGTACAATGATCACAGTAGTTGTTTTCACGGAGATGTCTAAGAACTCTGTGGGAAAGTATGAACATAATTTTACCAAGAGGAGAGAGTAAGAAGGCAGAAAGGATGATATAAACAGAGAAGAATCATCACAATTCACACAGGGGATATCGTGGGTGTGACTATAGGAAGGAATTACATGAAAATTTTCAGGAGATGTAGATAAGTTAAAATTTTAAGAGTCTTTATTAGTTTTAGCTTTATTCGCTTATTATTATTTTAATTATCATTATTATTTTTGAGAGAGAGAGAGGGCGCAAGTGAGTGAGGGGGCAGAGAGAGAGGAGAAGCAGGGCTCTTGTTCACCCAGTGTGGGGCTCCAGCTCATGAACCGTAGATATGATGTGAGCCTAAGCCCTATACTTAATGACTGAGCCACACAAGCACCCTTAGCTTCATTAGTTTAGACCAGTTCCTCTAGCACTGAGGAACTTGGAAGTAAAAGTCAAAGTTCCAGAATGCACTTAACTGCCCTAAACCCCGTTCAGACCCGGTTTCCTCAATCTTCGATTAAATCAGCCATTAACTCTTGCATTCACCCTAACTGTCATTAGACTGTGATTCTTAATGGAGCAGTACTCATCTTTCCAAGGTCTGTCATACATTTCTGAATAGTTCTAGGAACATCTGGGGAAAAAATAACATTAAGTTTACTCCATATTAATTTTTGTTGCTTCTGCTCATTTTCTTAATTTTGATAGATTTACATTAAGTATAAGTTTACTGGAAGTTAGAATATAGACACTCTAAAGGAGAATAATAGAATGCCATAGAAAATTTAGAGATTTCACTGAGCAAATGTGAAGACCCATCTCTATAATATTCTTGCTATGGTTTATTCCCATATAAGTTATTATTATTGAGTAAATAAAATATCCATTTTTGCTGAAGAAAAGAGAAAGGACTCACATTTTAATAGTTACCTTTACTTTTCGATATTTTTTGGCAAAATTTAAAAATAGAAAATTAAAAGACCATCTGATATTGGAAAATCTATAATACAGTGAAAGTACACTGAAATACTTCTAAATTCTTATAAAAACAGAGTGGGATTCTTCCATTATTATATGTATTTTTAAATACACATTTTGTGTTAATATGGCCTGTCTGACTCAATAAATATTAATTTCAAAAATGGATATTTTTTAAATTTTTTTTTAAAAAATGGATAAATTTTTATAAAGAGTCACATGGAGCACATTTGCCCCAAAACAACAAACCCAGTGAGTGGAACAGATGAGTTGGGGTGTGTTGAAACTGCCTTCTGTGTAAGACGCGGAGCTCGCTCCATTTCGGGGCAGGGATGTAGTCTGAGACTTCCTTTCATTGTTTCATGTTTAATCACCTAGATTTTTTCCTCCTAAGTTTTCACTTTTGCAGATGGTCAGAACCCGGTCAAAACTCTGAAGAAAACTTGATTTCTAGCAGTTTATGACCTAAGCGTATATATATATATTTTTTTCTGTTAACAGCTTATTGGTAGCATGAGTTCTTATCTGTGCATGTAATTTGCTTGGTAAGGATTTGTACTTTTCCTTGGCAGAGTTCCATATAACTGAGTGTCTATGTCTATGGGATTTTTGAGTCCCGTGACTTGTAATGCCAAAACAGGCAGTTGATTTTTGTCTTTACAACGTTAGGTCTGCTTTTCTACTGTTCATTATTTCACAAGTTGGGTCTTTAGATCTATCTGCATTCTCCAGGAGTCATGGAATACACTGGATTTGTTCTTCGGTAAGCTAGGCATGGGACTTACTTCCCCCATTCAGGTCTGCTCAGGTCACCTCCTTATCAGGCATTCATTAGCCACCTTGCTTCTTTTGCTTCAAACGTCCCCACTCTAAGCACTGTCTCCCGCATCCTCATTTCCTTCAGAACACTTATCACTCCCTGATTCTCTGCTATACATTCTTTTGCTTTTTTTTTTTTTTTTTTTTTGGTCTCTTCCAGCAGAAGTTGAGTTCCATGGGAACAGGAACTTTACTGATTTGCTCATCTCTGTTTCTCCTGTGGCTAATAGAGTGTTCTTAATAACAGTTATTGATGTTACTAAATAACACAACAGGCTCTTAATAATAGGCTCTTAATAAATATTTATCCAATAAAGGAAAGAATTCCAAGGAATCTGAAGATGAAAGTATTTTAGACATTCCCAGTCAGGTTAATAAAAAATGTCATTTGCACTTAAAAGCAAAAGTTAACAACCTCTATTAATAGGCATTTCAATGTTTTAAAAATTTGACATGCAACTTGATACAGAATCAAATGACACAAAGGACATTGTCACACTTAAGAGAAGATATTGTATTTGACTTTAAACTTTCATTTTTAGCTTCATCTTTTAAAATAATGCTGTGTTTTGTCTTCCTTGTATTAAATTGATCCAAACAATTTTGTTAAATGGAGCAAAGTCTCAGAACATACAAGAACTACCCACAAAAAATGAATATTTAAATCTAGTTGAAAAACATATCAAGTATTTAAAAAGTCATTTGGAGGATAAGTTAAAATGTAAACATGCTATTTTAACATATCTATGCCTTTTTTATTTCTTGTTTACATGGAATAAAGTTGGTCTTCTTTCTCCTTTCTCCTTAAACTCATTTCCTCTTGGAGGGTGATGACAAAACAGAGAAAGACAAAGTAGTAGAGGTCAGGTCAGGCGTGTGAACATCTCACTGCTCGGGCTTAGGGTTTTACAAACTGCAGGGTAAATAAAGATGATTTTCTGGGACTGGGGGAGGGGGGTATTGTTTTCTAAGTAGATATGTCTTCCTGAATGTCTGAGTGATGCTACGGTTGGTGATAATGGGAGAGAGGTGGGGAGCTGACGGACATGAACAGTGAGAAGCTGGAGCCACAGGGTGGGAGCCTGGAGTTGATGTCCAGGTTAGGATGCTGTCAGCCCCTTGCTGATCAATACAATACAAACCAGAGAAGAAAAAGGAATTGTCCTGTAAAAGATTTGCTCACCTTGCCTCCACTCAGGGAAATGGGAGGAGAAAACTAGGCACCTCTGAGAATTCCTCATGAAAATCCTGTGCTGAGGATCAGAAAACATCACACTGGAAATTTACATTATTTAGGTGTATTAGCAGTAACCTACATGCTTAGAGAAGCAAACTTGCTAAAGGAACAGGCTTTAAACCAAGAATGCCCAGAGATAGTTGTAAGAAACAAGGGCTTACAAAACATAAGGAGACAAACATCAAAAAGCCCATCTCCACCAAGATGCCCACACCCTGGTCCCTGATGGAATGTTACATCATGTGGCAACGTAAGTAGGGAGATTATCTTGGATTAACTGAGTGGGCCCGATGCAGTCACATAAGATCTTAAAACCAACTTGTTCTGCCCAGAGTCGGAGAAATGTGGTGGAAGAGACACATGAGAGATGCAACCAAGACTAAGTCAGAGAGACCCCAGTTTGAGCAAGATTAACATGCCTTTGTTGGCTCTGGGATGTGGGGACCATGTCCGAGGACCAGTGGAGGCTTCCAGAAGCCAAGGGTAGCCCTTGGCCAGCTGAAAGCCAGCAAGGAAATGGAGAACTCAGTCCTATGCAACTGCAAGGAACTGAATTTAGCAACCAATGACCTGAACGAGCTCAGAGCGGGTTCTCCCCCAGAGCCTCAAGCAAGGGAAGCAGCCCTGCTAAGGTTTTGGTTTCAGTTGGATGAGGTCTGGGACAGAGAAATCAGCTAAACCACATGGTGGCTGGACTTCCAGCCCACGGAAGTAGATTATTTCCAAAGGAATGAACTCCTCTGAAAGGTGACCTGTAATGGTAACAGTGGAAACCAGGAGAAAATGAAATAATATCTTCAATGTGCTGAGATAAAAAAATCACCTGTCTACTTAGGCATCTGAGTGTTAATGAACCTATCCTTTATTCATTTATGTTTTTAAGTTTAATTATTTATTTTGAGAGGGAGAGCACGTGCACCAGAGAGTGTGTGCATGGGGGAAGGGCAGATAGAGAATTCCAAGCAGGCTCCACATTCTCAGTATGAACTCATGAACCATGAGACCATGACCTGAGCCAAGATCAAGAGTCAGACACTTAACTGACTGAGCCACCCAGGTGCCCCATTTAATGAGTCTATGTTTTAAAGATAAAAGTGAAATATACTTTTAGGAAAATAAAAATGGAACGATTTTGTTATCCTAAGTTAATTACTATAGAAGTTTGTTCAGAAAGAAGGAAAATTATTCTTGATAGAAAATTTGATGAAACCCCCAAACCCTGATAAATATGCAAATAAATCCAAATGTTTATGAGAATTATAATAATAAATTCTAAATTGTTAGAGTAAAAAAAATCAAAACAGGACTAAAAGCCTATAGGAGAATACAGATTATAAGTAAAAGTTTCAAAAGAGCAAAAGCATTCAAGTGTCTTAATTCTTCACTGATAGGATAAAGATATTGATGATGAATTATAGTCTGAAGAAAATAATGGAACTTTCTTAACCTGAAATATAGTATGCATTAAAAGTATTCAGCAGATATTGGGGCGCCTGGGTGGCTCAGTTGGTAAAGCGTCCAACTTCAGCTCAGGTCAAGATCTCCCAGTCCGTGGGTTCGAGTCCCACATCAGGCTCTGGGCTGATGGTTCAGAGCCTGAAGCCTGCTTCTGATTCTGTGTCTCCCTCTCTCTCTGCCCCTCCCCCATTCATGCTCTGTCTCTTTGTCTCAAAAATAAATAAACATTAAAAAAAAATTTAAAAGCATTCAGCAGATATCATAATCATCAAAGAAATATTAAATATTCCCTTTGTAATTTTTTGTAAATATTTCCTCTAGAAACAAGACAAATTTGACCACCAAGACTATTTCTAGTCAACATCAGACTGAACAATCTTGGTAGTACAATAATAAAAATAAATAAGTATACAATATAAAAGGATTAGAAAGATAAAAATAAAAGGATAATTTGTTGTAGATTATATGATTGTCTACATTACCACAAAATAAAATGTATAAAAGAAAGAAGTCATTATTAGCAACAAAATAAACAAACAAGAAAAATACAACAAAAATGTGCAAGATTTATATGGAAAATGATTATATTTTATTGAAGGACATGAAAGAAAACTTGTTTTTTAAGATTTTTTTGTTTTGAGACAGAGGGAGAGAGCAAGCAAGCATGAACGGTGGAGGGGCAGAGAGAGAGAATTCTAAGCAGGCTCTGTTTCTGTGCTGTCAGTCCAGAGCCCGATGCAGGGCTTGATCCCATGAACCATGAGATCATGACCTGAGCCGAAATCAAGAGTCAGTTGGTCAACTAACTGAGCCACCAGGCGCCCCCATGAAAGAACACTTTGTATAATATGTTCATAGATGGGAACATTCAGTACTGAAAAGATATCAGTTCTCCTCAACCTACAAATTTCTTTTAATTCCTAAAAAAAAAAAAAAAAAAAAAAAATATTACCATCTTTCTTCAAGAAATTTGGCAAGTTGATTCTAAAATATATATGGAGGATCAAAGGGCCCAAAATGGCCAAGGCACTTAAGAAAGAAAGCTAGGTTAGGGGACTTATAGATATCGTGACTTATTATACTGCTATGGTATTCAGTACAGTGTGGTTTTGATTCAGGGGTAGAGGAGCAGATCAGAGATGCAGAACAGAGAATCCAGAAATGGATCCAGGATAAATGGAACCTTGATACACACCACACCAACAATTGGTACAACCTAAATCTGTGTAGAAAGATGATCTGTTCAAAAAACCACATGGTTGTACAACTGAGTATCCAAGGCGGGGGGGTGAGGCGGGGGGTGGGGGGGAAATGGATTCGTAATTTGTGCCATACAAAAATAAGAGTTCCAGATAGGTAACTTTAGAAATCAAAATAAGGAAGAATCTGATAACGAAAACACACCAAAAACACAGACCTAAAAGAAAAGATTGAATAAGCTGATGATATTAGAATGAAGAACTGGTGTCCCTCAAGGAACTTCAGAAAGAAAAGTATAATACAAGCCACAAACTGGTATAGAAATTTAATTGACTTCGTATATTGATTTTACATCCAGCAAACTTTTGTCAGGCTCTTATTATTTCTAACAACTAGTCAATAGATTATTTGGAATTTTGCATATAGATAATTACTCCATCTGCAAATAACTATAGTTTTATTTTGATGTTTCCAAAGACACTGTAGTATATAATGAAATGTCATATGTCAGGTGCCAGATGTGATAACTCACCCTTTATTTTGGAAGCCATAGGTGACTGTGTGGGAGAATTGAGGCAATTCCTACCATAATAATTCCTACCCACTATGGCATTACATACAGGTTGCATCCTCAGAGGTCCTTGACTGTGCTTTACTTGATAGACTTTGGGCCTAAAACTAAGTCAAGTCTGGAAACTAGAGGAGGGATCATGATTTTTCAGTGACAGATATCAACCAAGAGCTTTTACTATTAAACTATAAGAAGCAATGAGAGCAGTAATTTTATAGAATAAAACACCAAAATACCAAAAATCAGCAGTTTCCTTATATATCATAAATAACCAATGAAAATGTAATAGAAAGCAGTCATCTTCATGAAAAAAAAAACCTATAAAAGAATACACTAGGATATAATAAGAAGCATTGTACAATAGCTATCTTTTTTTTTTTTTAATTTTTTTTTTTCAACGTTTATTTATTTTTGGGACAGAGAGAGACAGAGCATGAACGGGGGAGGGGCAGAGAGAGAGGGAGACACAGAATCGGAAACAGGCTCCAGGCTCTGAGCCATCAGCCCAGAGCCTGATGCGGGGCTCGAACTCACAGACCGCGAGATCGTGACCTGGCTGAAGTCGGACGCTTAACCGACTGCGCCACCCAGGCGCCCCGCTATCTTAAAGAAATTATAAAACTGAGTTTGTTCATTGAAGAAAAAATAAATACTGGAAATAAACATCATGCTCTTGGAATAGGAAGACCATATAATATAAAGATATCAGTTATTTCTAATATTCTATGCAATACCGAAGATTGATGTACAATATCTATTTTGAAATATCTTATTAATAAGATTTATTTTATTGGATTTGATTAGCTGGTCCTAAAATTTTTGTGGAAGTGTAAACGTGCAAGAGGTATAAATGAATATATATTTAGACAAATAAGGACTCATTTCATAGATATATATCCATAGTTCACTGCAGCATAGGTCATGATCACAAAATGCAATATTTTTGTGGAAAAACTTTGAATTAGCAAAAAAGTTGGTAACAGCCTAAAAGTCCTTAATAAGATCAATTAAACATTTTCATACTATGGAATACTATGCATTTACTTACCAAATTTAGGTAAATGCATGTGAAATGAAATAAAACAATCTCTAAGAGATATAATTAGAGGAAAAAAATCAAGCTGCAAAACAAGGGTAGTAATGTTTCATTTTGGTTAACAAAACAGGGCTAGATATAAATATGTATAATATATATGTAATTTACCTGAAATGCATAGAAGAAAGAATCACATGTTGGCAATGGTTAAGCTTTGGAAAGAAATGGATACAGAGCAGGACATACAGAGGACTTTTACTTTGCTCTATATTTAACATTTTTACAAATAGATTTTAATGTGCGGATTGCATAATTATCTTCAAAGGGAAACTGTGATGTACTAGTTAAGAAGGTTTAATTGCTTGTTGTCTCTCCAATAAATATTCTCTTCTTACCTCAGAAAAAGAATTTTTAACTCTCACCTAGTGACCCCGCTAAATCCTACTAACCAGGTGTGTGCAGGCAATTAAGGGCTGACCAATTAGATGCGAACGGAAGTGAAAAGGGCCGTTTCCGGCCCCTGCCTTAGAGTCAGGTATAAATGTCATCTCTCTCTCTCTCCATTTTCCTTTCTTCTTGCTGGAAAGCAGATGATGTGGAAGTTGCTGGAGCAGCCACCTTGGATCAGGAGATGAAAACCACAATCAAGAATGGTAGAACCAGGGGCCGAGCCTCCAATGCAGCTCAGTTCATGATCTTGGGGTTTGTGAGTTCGAGCCCCACATGGGGCTCGCTGCTGTCAGCTCCCAGACCACTTTGGACCCTCTGTCTCCCTCTCCCTCTGCCCCTCTCCTGCTTGTGCTATCAAAAAAATAAATAAATAAACTTTTTAAAAATATTAAAACAAAAAAAAAAAGCTTGCCGTTTGTGACATGGATGCATCTTGAGGGCCTTATGCTAACTGAAATAAGTCAGACAGAGGAAGACAAATTCTGCATGATCTCACTTATATGTGGAAAGAAAGAAAGAAAGAAAGAAAGAAAGAAGAAAGAAACCAAGCTCTAGATACAGAGAACAGATTGGTGGTTAAAGTCATGGGGATATAATATATAGTATGGTGACTATAGCTAGTAATACCATATTGCTTATTTGAAAGTTGCTAAGAAAGATTTTAAAAGTTCGCATCACACACACACAAATTTGTAACTATGCATGGTGACAGATGTTAGCTAGACTTATTGTGGTGATCATTCTGCAATATGTACAAATACTGAATCATTATTTTGTACACTTGACACTAATATGAAGCTATGTGTCAATTATATCTCAATTAAAAAAAAAAAAGAATGGTAGAGTCCACAAAAAGGACCCGAGTCCGTGATAATTGTAGCTACCATAAATCGCCTACTAGCATTTTTCCTTTGCAACGTATTCAAATCTATTTATGCCTGTCACATTCAGAACCAACCCAAATGTGCCTGAACAATTCAGTACTTTGGAGAAGTCGGTGACGTTTTGCTGATTTTATGTCACTCGTGAGAATAATTCCCTTTGGTTGATACAACTATAGTTTAGAGTAAGGGTCCTAAAACTTCAACATTTTAATAAGAAAATTAATTTAGCATGGCGTGGCTTGTTATTATTGCAATAATCCAGGATCCTAAAATGACCAGTGTTAATTCTTGAGTATCTATCGCCCTGTCCCCGAACCTCTCGCCCACCAAATCGTTCATTCAAAAACCCATTCTAAAATCTATTAGGGTTTTTGGCAAATATTTATCATAAATTTTAGGAACCAATTTTGTTCCTTTTAAAATTAAAAGCCTTTCCTATTCTCCATGATTTTCTAAACCCACATTTAATAAATTAATATTCAAACTCCCATTACACTAGAATCCAAATTACCCAAACCAGGAGATTTTACTTATTTAAAAGTATATGTTGGGGCGCCTGGGTGGCGCAGTCGGTTAAGCGTCCGACTTCAGCCAGGTCACGATCTCACGGTCCGGGAGTTCGAGCCCCGTGTCGGGCTCTGGGCTAATGGCTCAGAGCCTGGAGCCTGTTTCTGATTCTGTGTCTCCCTCTCTCTCTGCCCCTCCCCTGTTCATGCTCTGTCTCTCTCTGTCCCAAGAATAAATAAACGTTGAAAAAAAAAAATAAAATAAAAGTATATGTTAATTTACAATCTTTTTAGTGACCAATGACTTCAATTCTTTTCTTTGCAATTCTTGGTTCCTTCTTTCAATCTAAATATCGTCATCCCTAACTGAAAAGAAAGAAGTAATATCATTTTTCATTTTCATCTTCGGGCTCTAATCATAATTTTAAAAACCATGTATATGGCTGATGGTAATACATTTGCAAATTTCATTTTGTGCTTTTTACATTCCTACAAATATATATTATGTTCCCATATAGTCTTTTTGGTCTTGCACATTTCTCTTAAAATACATATTTCAGATCCACTTGTACTACAAATGATTTTTCCTACCACTTTTTTCACATATTGCCTTTTTCTTGACTCAGCTGCAGCTCTATAAAACCATTTCTCATCTATTTCTGAATTCCACTGCAATTTTAGTCAAGTGTAAAATTCTATAATTTATTATTTTCTAAATGCCTCCTGATATTTAGTTTTTTCCCTTTGATCATGATGCATGGTATTTACGTCCCTCATGTTTTAAAATCTTATACCATCTCTGTGGACAAAACATAGGTACTTAATAACTATTATATTTACCTAGAATACTCAATGACCCAATATATGACTTATTAATTAACTATTTTAATCATTAGATGTCAGTTAACCTAGTAAAATCAATATTAGTATTTTACTATTATGCATTATCATAGACATAACAATATATTTCATGCATATTTAATAATGCATGATAAATGTTGATGATTTTTATGTGTATTGATTATTTCCTTATTGACTATTTGAAGGCTTCTGAGCGAGATATTAAAGCAAACTGTGAAAATGTCTTGAATTGATAATAAACTCATCAAATATAATTTTATTTCATAATTTACTATATATGCTCATACTTCCATAAATGGAATCTATCAGCTAAGAATTGCTAATTTTTTAAAATTTTTTTATCTAAAAAAATTTTCTTTTAATGTTTATTTTTGAAAAAGAGGCAGCATGAGTAGGGAGGAGCAGAGAGAGAGGGAGAACAGAATTGAAAGCAAGCTCCAGGCTCATAGCTGTCAGCACAAAGCCCGATGTGGGACTCAAGCTCAGGGACCCTGAGATCATGACGTGAACCGGTGTCGGACGTTAAACTGAGCCATCCAGGTGCCCTGAAGAATTGCTTGTCTGACTTGTTTATATGACCTGTTTCTCTAGGTAATTGCATACTTGTCACAGAGTAAGAACCAATAAAATAATGATTGGCCTGATCATTCTAGGAATGTCCTTGTATTTTATTGCTTTTTGAGGGGGGAGGGGAAGGGATGGAGTCCTTAGGTACAGAGGATTGTGTTGGCCATACTCTTCCATTTCAACACTCTTTCATCATCTGTCTGTGCCTCCTAACTTTGGTGTTTATTTGCACTTCTGTTATTTGTTATTTATTTATTTACTCCTGTCATACTCCTTCACCACTCTCCTATTTCCCTCCCCCTGATGACAACTGTTCCAGTGTGTTACCCAGTCATCATTTATTTAGACGTATCCTGGTAAAACACACAGTATTTAAATACATATATTTTTAATAAAAAGGGTTGTGCTGTATACCTCATTCTATTTCTTTTGTTTTCGCATATAACACATTTTTTAAGTCCTATCCATTTTGCTGTGTGAACACCTGGTCTGTTGTCAGCAGTATATGCATTATAGTGCTCTGTGGGGAGTTACCCCTTTTTACTTATTCATAAGAAACACATTTTAAAGGTCTCTCTCATAGACACACACTAGGTCACATTTACAGTCATTTGTTTTTTGATTATTATTATTATTATTATTACTTTAATTAATTAATTAATTATTTTGAAAGAGACAGAGACAACATGATGGGGGGGACAGAGAGAGAGAGAGAGAGAGAGAGAGAGAGAGAGAATCCCAAGCAGGCTCCTCGCTGTCAATGCAGAACCCAATGCAGGGCTTGAACCCACGAACCTCCAGATTATGACTTGAGCTGAAACAAAAAGTTGGACACTTACAACTGACTGAGCCACCCAGGTGCCCCTAATTACTTACCATTTTGAATTGAATTTTATTAAGTCCAAGTTCCTAGAACCTAAATGTATTTCTGTTATTTTCTTAATTGGGTTGCATTCATAGTTGTTTATTTCCTCATGTATACGTTAATTTTGTGTGTGTGAGTTTATATTTGGCAGAAGATAATCTATGGGAATCTTGAGAGGTGGGATTAAGGGTGCTTTCTTCTAGAACGTATTTGGGATTTTTTTTGTTTGTTTTGGGAGTTTTGTTTGTTTGCTTTGCTGGTCAGTGGGGACACTTTCAGCCTGGGACCACTAGAATTATCATAGTGTGAGGTTTCCCTTGAGGTACTATACATTTCAATCCCATACATACATGAGGGCAGTCAGTGATTACAAATGCTCCGAAGAAACAACTATGTCTCTTGAAATGTGAGAGCTTTGGCAAGGCAGACATTTTTCCTCTTAACTCTCTTTGCCCAAGGGCAGATTTCTTTTATATCTAATACTTTCACTAAAATGTAATCCTTTTAAGAGTTGTAGTTTTAAGAAAAGGTTTCAGGCTTATCTCCTCCTGCAAAGTGGGTCCTAGGCCTAGTTTTCTTTTCTCTCTCCTCAGATTCCAAATCCCAAACTGGGAATTCCTGGTTTCAGCATCCGTTCCCAGACAACCCTAACTTTAGAGTTTTCCCTCCTTCTCCAGTCACAATTCCATGATGTTTGTCATGTTTGTGGTTGCTGCTTGTTTTTGTTTTTGCCTTTGGACATGGCTCTTACTTTCCAGAGAGCTCGGAGACTCATTTAAAAATATTGATTTTATTTTTATCCTAAGAGAAATGTCTATCGATTTGGAGAAGTAAGGGAGTGCAAACAGTGTGTGTGAGGAGAGATGAACATAATTTCACTTCAAAAAACTTCTTTGTAGAATGGAAAACAGATTGAGGGGGGAAGCTGAGAAAAATAGGTAAATGAAGAGGCTATCTCACCAATCTAGGAAGAGTATTATGGTAGCTTATTCTAAAGTACTGGAAATAGGGCTGTAAAAAGCATTAAATTCAAAAGCTGTTGGGAGATAAAAATGGAAAATTGGGTGGGGTTAAACAGGTTTCCTGGCACATGTAAGTGACAGGGAAACAGGAATCAAGGTAGATTAGTGGGAAGGATCAGGGTTCAATTCTGGGTAAATTGACTTTGAGATGTCTCTGAGATATTCAAGTAGAGATTTCAGTTAGGCAACTGGGTACAGGGCCTGGGTTTCTGAAGAGAAGTTGGTGGTGGACATAATCACGTATGAGCCTGTTTCGTTTCGTGTTTCCGTTGGTCATTGAAGTGATGGATGTTGATGAGTTCATCTTCTGAAGCATACAGAGGGAAAAAAGATGAGATTAGGATCAAAATTTAAGAAGCTTTAGTATTTAACACCTAGGTAAATGAAGATGAGGCTAAAAGAGAGGGTAAAATTGGTGGCAAAAGAGAGAAAACCAGAAGGGTATACTGTTCTGAAAGCTAAGAAGAAAGTGTATTTTCAAAAGAAAGGGATCTCAGTATAGTAAGGGTGTTATTTCTGTCTAAATTGAGGTGTAAGTTTACCAAAGGTTTTTGGTAAACAACCTTTGGTTTGCTTGAGAGAGAGAGGGGGAGAGAGGGATAGAGAGAAACAGAGCATGTGCATGCAAGCAGAGAAGAGGGCAGAGGAAGAGAGAGAAAGAATCTCAAGTAGCCTCCAAGCTCAGTATAGAGCCTGACATGGGGCTCATCCCAGGACCCTGGGATCATGACCTGAGCCAAAACCAGGAGTCAGATGCCCAACCTGATGAGGTTCTTGAGCAAATACCTAAGAAAGAATTCTTGAGACATCTTTGGTGCAAAAAGGTGATTTTATTAAAGCACAAGGACAGAACCCGTGGACAGAAAGAGTTGAACTGGGGTTGTGAGGAGTGACTCATTATATATTTTTAAGTTTATGGAGGGAGGAGGATAGAGATAAAGTAAGTTTCTAAGGAATTTGGAAGCAAGGCTTTCAGGACCTTGAAGGACTAGCTGCTGCTAAGATAAGGTTACTTTAATCTTTAATAAAACAAAACATTAAGGCAGTAAGGCAGCCGTGAGTTCCTTGAGGAAGGTCACGTTCTGCATGTTTTAAATGTCTATCAGTGGACTGCAGGCTGTAAGGAGATTTAATTTCAGCTACATTTTTCTTGCCTTTGTTTCCTTCATCAAACTGTGCCACCGAGGCACCCATGAGCCTACATTTGTGACAAAATTGCAAAGAAATAAGCACACACACACACACACACACACACACCTGAATGCATGTAAAACTGGAGAAATCTACAGAAGATCAATGGATGTATCAATGTCGGTATCCTGGTTGTGATGCTGTATTATAGTTTTGCCAGATGTTCCACTGGGAAATACCAGATAAAGTGTACAGGAGATTCGTCTAAGGGAATGAATAGGAAAGAAGACACAGAAGGAGGTCTCTAGGAATGGAGTCTCTCTGCCTCGACAAACTTCAGAGACTATTGGAACATGAAAACGCCTAGTTTGCATAAACGTACAAGAGAAGTGGGAATAACAACACGGAGAGATTAATGATAAGTACGTACTTGTGCAGCACACTGCCCACTTTGCCCCGTAAGGGTTAAATTGTAGTGTAGGGCTAACCTGTAGCCTTAAGAAATATCAGCTAGGTTTTAACACTGTAGATTAAGAGATAACAGCCTTGTCCTATCAATCAAGGGAACAAAAGTTGAGGGAAAATCAACTGGATTAGTGTTTGATTGGATTGGGGCAAGGGCATGTCTGAACTGTTTCCACCCCCATCTGGGAACTATTTCTTTGTTCTGTTCCCAGGTGATGTGGTCGGCTCTAAAAACTCTGTACCCCGGCTGTTCGAGACCGCACTCTGGTCAAGAGTGTTGGTCGTGATCGGTTGGCCTTGCCTCTCATTGCAATAAACTTTGCTGTGACTGTCACTGGTGCCCGTAGCATTCTGTTTCAGGAGTCGTGTGGATGCAAGATAACCACTTCCTGTTTGGTGCTGCCCCATTGGAATTGTTTTCGGCTCAAATAAACTCTTACAATTTTTAATTCTTTGTATTTTAGAGAGAAAGAGAGAAAATAAGTGTGAGCGGGAGGGAAAAGGGCAGAGGGAGAGAGAGAATTCCAAGCAGGCTCTACGCTGTCAGCACAGAGCCTACATGGGGCTCGATCCCATGATCCTGAGATCCTGACCTGAACTGAAATCAAGAGTCAGCCATTTAACCGACTGAGCTACCCAAGCACCCTTAAACTCTTACGCTTTAAAAAAAATTTTTTTAATGTTTATTTTCGGGATACAGAGAGACAGAGTGGGGGAGGGGCAGAGAGAGGGGGAGACACAGAATCTGAGGCAGGCTCCAGGCTCTGAGCGGTGGCACAGAGCCTCACGTGGGGCCTGAACTCACAAAGCACAGGGTCATGACCTGGGCCGAAGTCAGACGCTCAACTGACTGAGCCATCCACGTGCCCCAAACACTTGTACTTTTTGATATGCCTTAGTTTGTGTGTGTATGAGGGTTTTGTTTGGGGGTTTGTTGTTTTTAGCAAATTTAAGAAGGAAAGAGCAAATGGCAAGGAGGGCTGAAGATTGGGGGGGTGGGGTGAGGTGTGGTGCATTAGTGATAAAGGCACTGCACACTGGAGACTTTTCTTCTCAGCAAATCACCTCCCACTCTGTCTGCCCCTCCTGCCCTCATGCAGGTTTTCACCTGGCTGCAAAGCACTCCATAGTCTCAGGTTCCATTGGGACGCAGTCAGAACATCACCTTCTGGTCTCGTCTGCCGTGACAGCAAGGCAATTGTTAACAATTAGAACCAGGAAGCTCTTTTCTGCTCTCAAATAATTGGAGCATTGAAAATGACTACAAAAGTCAGGAGGAAAGCATTCTTCTCTGATTTTCCCCTTCCAAAATCTCCTCCTCTCAGGCCCCAGGCCCTGGACCAGACTTTCTTATCAACATTCAGGCACTAAAAATGTCATTTTGTGACCTTGACCAACTCTTTTAACTACAATGATCTTTTTTCCTCACCTTTATAATGCAGCTCAAGGACTTAACCTAAAGCCGGTGTACCATTTGCCTTCAAAGCTTATTTTACATGATAATCAGTTGTCCAGTGCTAAAAAGATCTTACAAGATAACACTCCTGTGGGAAACAGGAGAGCTTCATTTTTATCTTTCCAATCATTTCTAATTTGATAGATAAGAAATTGTATTCCCTCTTAAATATAACTGTTTGGTTGTAATTAGAATTTGCATTCTTTCCACAATATGTTTTCCAATAACCCACACTTTTTTATTAATTTTAATTAATTTATATAATTAAATTATTTTATTTATATAAATTATATATATATAAATTAAATATATATATAATATATAATATATATTATATAAATATATATAAATTAAATATATATATAATTATATAATAAATATAAATTATTTATTTATATAAATTAATTTATATAATTCCTGATTATATTCCTATCCCCCTTACTGAGCAGGTTCCTTCATGTTCCTCTGTGTGCCTTGCCCATCATGCACTGCGGGCATTCTACCCCCTTGGTTGCTTGCCTGTTGATTTCCTTCTTCCGTTCCTCCCACACCTTCCTATCTTTCTCTCTCTGAACTTACTTATTATTTTTTTTTTAATGTAGTGAGAGGATAATACCCCACAGAGCTGAGAAGTTATTTTTTTAACTTTATTTATTTGTTTTGAGAGAGAGAGAGAGGAACACAGAGAGAGAACCCCAAGCAGGAGCTGCAGTGTCAGCACAGAGCCCAGTGTGAGGCTCGAACTAATGAACAGAACTGTGAAATCAGGACCTGAGCCAAAACCAAAAGTCAGGTGCTTAACTGACTGAGCCACCCAGGTGCCCCAGTTGAGAAGTGATGTAATGAATGGACTCCTGTAAAGTATTTAGATCCTGAGATCAATATATGGTAACTATCATTATGCCTGACCTATTATTAATGTCTCATAAATAACAACTTGGACTAGAAAATCTCTAAGAGGTGTTCCAGCTATTATTTTAATCTAATTTAATGGTGATTATTTCATAATTTTAATGAGTTCTTACATTATAATGAGCTCTCATTTTTTTTTTTTAATGGCAGGTTATTAACCTGAGAAGATAATGTAATAACGTTAAAATGATGCAGTGGTGGTGGGCTTCTACAAGGACGAAACTGGTTTTATTAAGTGCCCAAATACTCATTTTAGTAGAAACTGTGGTTATATAAAGTAACTTCAAAATTAAATGACTAAAAGAAACAGAAAAGACAAACAGCAAAACAAAGGTAGAAAATATTTTTCAGTGAATATTAAATCTTGGATATATTTATTGTCATTGTGACAGTGGCATGCTTTTACAATTTTGAATAATTTAAAATAAATTTTACCTTGATGAAATATACCTAACCAATAAAAGGAGAAAGATAGTCTGTACTCTCCTATAGGTGGAAAAAAAAAAAAAAGTCTTATCACACCTACCGGTCTTTGTGACATTCATGACTCATGGCAGGCTATGGCTAAGCATTCAAATACATTGTCCAGATAGAAAATATTCTCAGTAGTATTCTCTACCCAATGTACTTGGTTACAAATAAAATGTTGTCTAAGAATAAAAGAAAACAAAACAAACAAAAACAAAAACAAAAAATGCTAAGATTGAGAATGGTGTTATTATATTAAGAGAAATATAATGCTGTAAATAACTAATTTTTTTTCTCCAACTTTTTCTTCCATCAGCCTCTTTCCCTGTCTCTTAAGGCCATTAAGAATTTGAAAACAAAAAGCAAGCTAGCACTGTAGTCGTTGTTTTTAAGTTTTATTAAAGGCTCATTTCCTCTTACTTGGTTCACACCCTAAGAGAAGAATTCCTTGGGAGGAGACAGTTGAGCAATGTCCTTGAAAATCTTTGTATAATCAGTAGAATTGTATTCCCCTAGGAGTGATTCTTTTCTTTTCTTTTCTTTTTTTTTTTTTTATCATGCAGAGTTTACTTTAGTGGATAACAAATGCCCATACAGCCAAAGTTATCAATGTCCAAATACTTTTATCTTGTAACTGAAATTGTTTTATACACTCTAAAGTACAAATGTTTGCTTCATACAACTGTTTTGTTATTATCGTAACCTAAATTTGCCCTTATCAAAATAATTTTATGTTTATCATACATAGGCAATAGATATACTCCTCAAAAGATAATTATAATATCTTTTTAATACAACATGTGAGTTCATTACTTAAAGAAACCTCTAGAGGATTATTTTTGGTAAAGTCATGATTCATTTTATACTATAAAAAATCAAGCAATGAGTCGTATTTTAGAAACAAGGTAGATATCTATTACATGAGTTCATATTATATATTTACAAATTTTTAAGTTTTTATTTATTTTAAACCTATTTAATTGTATGTTTTAGCTTGTTAAACAAATATATGTTATGAATAATATCTTTTTAAAAGCATACATGAGGGGTGCCTGTGTGGCTCAGTCAATTGAGCGTCCGACTTTGACTCAGGCCATGATTTCACAGCTCGTGGGTTCAAGACCCACATCAGGCTCTGTGCTGACAGAGCCTGATTCTGTGTCTCCCTCTCTCTCTCTGCCCCTCCCCTGCTCATGCTCTGTCTCTCTCTGTCTGTCTCTCAAAAATAAATAAACATTAAAACATATTTTTTAAAAAAGCATACATGAAAAGCAGCTTATCCCAAATTCATTTTGAGTTTCTAAAAATGTTTTGCTACATAAATTATATGACATAGATGATACCCTATAATGTAGAGGATATAGCCTCAGCTTTTTTGCACATAAGCACTGAATGCATGAGAATAGAGCATACATACAAGAAATGAAGTTGTGCCACATTGAAAAGAAACTGTGAATTAGTGGTGTTAAAGGAAAACCTTTACATTACACATTAAAGTTAATTAAGTCCCAATTAAGAAGAAAAGTGTTAAGTTTTTAACATTCATTGAAAAGAAGCTAAGCAAGAGCAAAGATGTGTGATACCATAATGTTTTTATTAGAAATTAACATTTAAGAGTAGTATCCAGTAACACCCGTTACCAAAATTATAATCAAGGATGCGAATTACTTTTTTTGCCTTTCTCACATGATTTCAAAGTGGCCAAACAGAACAGAGGATCTAAAAGTGGGCAAAGGATGCTGAAACACTGGTACAACAGGAAACAATTGCAAGAAAGTTTGTATATTCTATAGTCACTCTTTTCAAAATGGTAGCCAGTTTTGGCCATTTAAAATTAACTAAGGTAACATTACATTAGAGGTTGAATTTGTCAGTCACACCAGCCACATTTCCTGTGTTCAATACCTACATGGAGGCTGGGGGCTGCCATATTGGGCACCAAAGGTACAATTTCCATCACCATGGAAAGCTTTATTGGATAGTAGTGTCCTATAATTGCCAGATTTGGAAAAAGCATCCATGAAAATGTGGATTATTTTCAAATAGCCCCAGGGCTATTCAGACTTTATAAAGTAGTGATGACATAGTAGTGTTACGGAACTTGATCTGGAGCACCTGGCAGAAGAACCAAGTGGCACTTGGAGATCGTGGAAGGCAGAAGGTTTATTTCTGGCGGGCTCAGAGGAGATCACTCTCCAGAGGTGGAGCCAGGTCTGTGCCACCAGAGCTTAGGCAGAGGGGACAATTTGTTGTCTGTTACTTCTGCATTCCTAGTAATTTGGCACCTGAGGCAAGCGGGGTAGGAATGAGAACCTGGAAGGGGAGTCTTCGGGAGGGGACTGGAATTACCCTATCATGAATTTTTCCCTATCAGTAGAAATAAGCACCTATAGTATTAAAAGGTAATATAGTCTTATGAGAAGAACACAAAATTTGGCCTCAGATAATTCTGGATTCAAATATCACCTCTGGTAAATGACCTTAGACCCATTGCTTTTAGTTTCTAAGTCTTTATCTTTTTATTTCCAAAATAGGATAACATGATGCTTACATCATAAGAAGTTTATAAGTATTAGAAAATTATGTATGGAAAGTGCTTCCTATAGTGGCTGACACATAGTAGGTATTCAACTATGGTAGTTATTATTTTTATTTAAAAATGTTAAAAGAACAATGCAGCTGATCATACACAGAAATTATACCCTTCAGTAAAATGTGAGTTTCTTTGCTAGGAAACGTTTTTTTATAAAGCCTCAGTTAATTTCAGAAGTTTTACACCAAAAAATATTTGTGATCACAGTAATCACAGGACAGGGAGGAAATGACCAAGCCAAGACAGGAAGATACATAACCTCAAAGAAATCAGTGAGTCTGGAGGAGGATAGTGAAAGAATAAACTGGTATGAAAGGAAAAGTAAGCGATGATAAAAGAAGGGTGCATATATCCAGGGGCTGAAAGGAGAAAAGCTAATCTCACATGAAGTGTCTCCCAGAAATATACCAGGAATAAGTATGAAGCATAATGACATAATCAAATAAGGAAAGAAAAGTCACTTCTCACTTACATGACTGTGAGGAAACAGTTTTTCTATAAAACTATTTGTCCTGTGCCAGAGAAGCAAATGTGTCTCAACGATTCAACAGAAAAAAAGGTGGCAAAACTGCTAAAGAACATCTACTCCTGGGGTGCTTTATAATTTTAAACAAGTCACTCAAAATTGCTGTGCCACTGTTTGTAATACACAGATTGCATAGGTTGGACCACATGATGCTTAATCCCTCTAGATTTAGTAAGCAAAATTTACAGTAGGTCATTTGGTTCTGAAACCAAAATTTGCATTCTCTGAGACCATTCATCGGAAAGAGGCATTCCAAAAAAAGGCATATAGCCCAATGTCTGGTGGCACATATGTTACAGATAACCCAAATGTCACTATGGCCAAACCATATTCTCCATAGTAGAGAATAAAGGAATCAAAAACACAAAATTTCAGAGCTAGGAAGGGATCTCCGGTGTTGTCCGTATATTCCATGGAGAAAGCATCCAGCGTCTGAAATTAACCTGGACACTTGGAAAGACAGGATGTGTGGAAGAGGAAGAAACTCACTTCTGTCACAGAAGACTGGGGCTTTTTAATGCCCACTAGTAGTAGGAATATATTGAATGAAATGAGAAACAAGGTGAAGAACTTAGAAAACTGTTGAGGTGGCCCAGAGGCCTCAGAGTCAGGAATCAATTTCCATTTGATTCTGAAAAATGAAGTCAAGACTATATAAAGACAGTAACAAAACCTTTTATTAGTATTCAACATCTATACACTGACCACCCACGTGTGCCATGCATAAGTAGTGGTAGGTACTCGGAATGCCATGATGAACGAAACAATTACAATCCCAGCCCTTTGAAACTTAAAAACCATCCATGTCTAAAATTAGGGCATTTCACTTGTCACAATGTACACAGTCAGTTTAATAAACAAATATATTTGTGCCGATAAAAGCATTAGTTTAGAAAAGTCAGCCTCATTAAGGGTCTATTGGTAAACCTCATCCACCATGTGATGAAGCACTGGGAGGGGTTGATGAAACTGACCAGAAGAAGTTGATGAAACTGACCAGAAGGTGGCAATATAGAACTCCTCTCTCTCTGCTGTCCAAACTACTGTGGCCAAAAAAACCACATTGCTTGTATCTAGCCTACAACACCCCCGTTACAAGTGCAAATCATACTTTTCATTTTAGTCATTTGCATTAGGCATGCTATGTATATTTTTATCACCAGACAGTATAGGCATTGTCAGATTTATAGTTTTTTACTGATAATCAGCTAGCTTAAAACTGCAATGTTATAGGGGTGCCTGGTAGCTTGGGTACATCCAACTTTGGCTCAGATCATGATCTCACATTTTGGGAGTTCAAGGCCCACATTGGACTCACTGTTATCAGCACAGAGCCCACTTCCAATCCTCTGTCCTCTTCTCTCTCTGCGCCTCCCCCACTCATACTGCCTCCCTCAAAAATAAACATTTTTTTTTTAAAAGTGCAATGTCATAAAAATCTCAGTTCTCAAGGCCCATAGGAAGACATCTTTTGCAGTTACTCAACCTCTTCATCCTTTATCCATTTTCAAAAAGGTGCAGAGCAAGATTTATGAGCATAAGGTAGAATTCTCCTATCAAAATTAGTTGCTTATTTTTTGAATTAGAATTCTTGCCTTGAAATGCAGTTATTTGCTTATTGCATTATACAAATTTTCCAGTATATTTTATGTTTCCTGAAAAAAGTTCTGGTTTTGGCCTTCATTAGTTATGCAAAATAAGTTTACCTCTCCAACTGAAATTCAACATAAAAATATTGCAAAGTTGCTTGCTCTACTTTTTCCCATGGGACCAGCTAAACATTCAGCTGCTCAATTTTTAATCAGCTGGGTTTACTTGATAATAGATATAACACTGGTAATTTAAAATTATGAATTGGTCAGTCTCATTCATAAAAATGTGGGAGTACCTTGCTCTCTATCTAAGCAGCATAAGTACTACTCACTACTCTAGAAATCTAAAAGTAATTGGAAAATAAGGATTCATATTTAATTCCAGATGGTGCTATGGTTGCTTAAAGTTAAACCTCTGATAAAAAGAAAGACATAATAAAAACTGTAGATGTTTGCTTTTTGCAGAAGTGAAAAATACACTATAGCTCCTAGTAGATAGGTCAAACAGGCTGTTTGTCAAAGATCAATGTGCTAATGATCAAGTTTAGGAAAAGGACCAAATAGTCAAGGAGAACCATTGTATTCTTTCTAAATTCATCACTAAAATATATAAAAAGACTAAAAAAGAAAATTTAAATTTCAGTAATATTGAAATTTAAGCAACTTCCAAAATCTAGGAGGAATTTTATTAGCTATAAAGGTGATGGAACTGGGTAGGAAATGGAATCAGTGATAAGCCATGTTCTGCTACACAAAGAATAGAAAGAATATTTATTCTCCCCTCTACTAGCTGAAGCTCTCCTTTTGTGATGAATCCAGAACCCAGACATGCATTGATAATGGGAGTAATAATAATAATGGCAAGAAAATTTTACAGGTTTGAAAAAAACTAGGTAGATCAAAAGTGCATATTTTTTACAATTGCAATCCAGAGGTCCTGATTTTTAATAATATATATATATTTGGATCATTAAGACTAATATTCCATATCAGGGTGCCTGGGTGGCTCAGTCTGTTGAGCATCCAACTTAGGCTCAGGTCATGGTCTCATGGCTTAGGAGTTGAAGCCCCACATCAGCTTTGTGCTGACAGCTCAGAACTTGGAGCCCACTTTGGATTCTGTATCTCTCTCTCTCTATCTCTCTGCCCCTCCCCTGCTTGCATTCTGTCTCTCACTCTTAAAACTAAACATTAAAATTTTTTTTTAAAAAAATACTAATAATATTCCATATCTTGGAGGTCTGTCCACACCACCTCTAATCAGCAAAAAATCCATGAATTTTATGGTTTTCCCTGCTACAAATATTTCTAGAAATCCTTTAATACATTTTCAATTATAGGGGCACCTGGCTGGCTCAGTCAGTTAAGCTTTGGCTCAGTTCATGATCTCATGGTTCATGGGTTCAAGCCCTACGTCGGGCTCTGTGCTGACAGCTCAGAGCCTGGAGCCTCCTTCAGATTCTGTATGTCCCTCTCTCTCTGTCCCTCTCCCACTCATACTCTGTCTTTCTCTCTCTCAAAAATAAAACAAACATTAAGAAAAAAACATTTTCGGGGCGCCTGGGTGGCGCAGTCGGTTAAGCGTCCGACTTCAGCCAGGTCACGATCTCGCGGTCCGTGAGTTCGAGCCCCGCGTCAGGCTCTGGGCTGATGGCTCAGAGCCTGGAGCCTGTTTCCGATTCTGTGTCTCCCTCTCTCTCTGCCCCTCCCCCGTTCATGCTCTGTCTCTCTCTGTCCCAAAAAAATAAATAAATAAACGTTGAAAAAAAAATTAAGAAAAAAACATTTTCAATTATAATCTGAATTCATAAATCATGGTGACTTTGATGAGCAGTCTCTATCAATCTTTATATAAGAGCTAATAATTCAAGTAATATACATTTATAAAATATCTAAACATAAACACTAATAAAAAGAATACAATTAAATAATATTGATTTGAGTAGGAAAAGTAGGGGAAGAAAGAAAGAGGAAGAACAATAAATATGCATTGCTAATATTTAAGAGTCAGTAAATACCATCTAAATGTATAGAACATGCAGAGACACTAAATTGTATTAGAAGTAGGTACTGGTATAAAGACAGCCACTAAAATAAAAATATGAAGCTATCAAATTAGCAATTAATTACACATACATGAAAAATAAAAGAAAACCAAGCTGTATAATGAAATATATTAACACACACACAGAGAAAACAAGGAGCATAACAAACTATGATGACAGAGTTAACACTAAACGTGTCTATCATATTGGGAAACACAAATGGACTAAACTCACCCATTAAGAAAAGACTTTCTGATCGTATCTCAAAGCAGACTCAACTCTCTGCTATGTACAAGAAATACATCTATAGTACAATGACTCTTAAAGTTTGAAATATTTTTACTAAGATCTAAAAATACCAAACAACAAGCATAAAAATAATAGGTCACATTCTCAATATCAGATGGAGTATGTTAAAAGCAAAAAAAAAAAAAAAAAAAAAAAAAGAGAGAGAGAGAGAAAGCATTTATATTGTTTAATTTTTTAAAAGAGAAAGCATTAAAAAAAGCATTAAACCACTTAAAAATTATAGAGAACAAATGCACACTAATAACTGGATATTTATCAACTATCATAGCATACAAATTCATTTATCAACATGTGAACTAAAGGACATCCATCCAAAATTTGTTTCCAATGTCAAGACTGATGATACCCTTCCCCCCAACGCCCCGCTGACATACCAAGAAGGTATGAAAGTTTTATCACTTAAAAAGTGAGGTTTTCTAGGTAGAGCAAAGTTTCCCAGGAGTGTCTAAAAGAAGTCAGAACAGACAGGACACAGGTTTGGGGGTTTCAGTGTGGCCAGAGATGGAGTGGAGCCAAGGTGAGGGCTCCCTGGAGGCAGGAGTTGATGCGGTTTCAACTTCCCACCAGAACTAAAGGAGGGAGCACGGGCTTTCTTATCAGCTTGTCCGGATTCAAGCAGAAGGAGGAGAGGTAACACACACCAAAATGTATGCAGTCAGCCTCTTTATTGTAGTATTAAAGAACTGAACAGCTAAACCGAGCATCAAGGAATTATAAAAATGGCAACTTCAGGAAACAGCTACCACTTCTGAAGCTGGAGAAACGAAAGCAAGAAGTTGGAATTATGAAACTTAGATGCTTCCAAGAAAGGGTCCGTGGAGGGGCCCTGGGGTGGCTCAGTCAGTTGGGCATCGGACTTCAGCTCAGGTCATGATCTCACCGCTCGTGGGTTTGAGCCCCATGTCGGGCTCTGTGCGCCTGCTTCAGAGTCTGTGTCTCCCTCTCTCTCTGCCCCTCCCCTGCTCACACTCTGTCTCTATCTCAAAAATAAATAAACATCAAAAAAGAAAGAAAGAAAGAAAAAAGAAGGGCTCCGTGGGGCTGAAACTCTGAGTAGGGGTGTCTGCTTGACTGGTGCTGCTATCTCTCACCTTGGAGAAAGGCCATAGGGATAGTACCAGGACTTCCAAGAGAGCCAATAGGAATCGTTAGGTTTCGGCACCCTGGAATTTCTCTATTCTGGTCACACCTTCCAGAGAGGGACAGGGCTTACTATTGGGACAGCAAGAGGAAGTTGCAGCGGCTTCCACTTGATTCCTTCTACCATAATGTCCCTTCCTCCGTAGATCAGAGAGCTGGGTCCTGCCAGCTGTGCCACTTGCATATTCCAATTATGCATTCCATAAATGGGGAACTAACCACAAGATGAACCAAGGCGCCACTGTGATTCAAACTTGGGACAAAGCTCCATCTCTCATCTGACCGTGACCTTCACTCTGAAAGGTGGAACAAAACAGCATTTCGAATTCTTAGACATGAACATCAGTTTAGAGCTATGTGCCTGATAATTCTTGGAAAGCCAGAATATTTCCTTATTTCCCTGTACATAGCCACTCTGGCGAATGACTCGGGGGGAATTTTACAATATAATCTTGTGTCAGTTGTGCAGAATCCTTCCTTAGAAGAAGAGTCTGATCTCCCCTCCGTAAGAGACTCTGAGCATTGCAATCGCCTCCTAGGAAACCAGATTTAGAAATACTTTTTTCTGCCATTTGGATCTAAAACATGTAAGTAGGCTGTCAATCTATTTTAGTCCGAAGGACACTGTGATCAAATAGCTTCCACCACGGATCCCTTCAGGACAAAATGTGCTGAAACTTTGAAACCTGGTATCTATTAGGGTAAATGTGTCCACCTTGTCTTTGGTGATTAGGAGCTGCCCCAGCCTCTGCCGCTCCGCCGTCTCCAGTGAAATGAATGAGCCCACCTCTCACCATCATATTCACTGGACAGAGAACAGCCGTCACAGAGCTTTTCAAGGTTGCTCCTATTCCCCTCACTAAGGTGTTTCTCAATGCCTTAGTGAAGGTCCTCTTATATAACTGGGGCATTCAGGCAGCTCAACCTCATTAAATGTAAGTCACCACTGAATCTAAATTTTTGTCAACCAACTAAATGTTTAGAGAAAAGTGGGTTACAGAGTTAATACCTTAATGTTTAAGAACCTTTCCAAAAACAATAACATGCCTTCTTTGAAACATCACCAGAAGGTCATCTAGATCGCTACCTGCAGCAAAATATTTAAAAAAAATTTTTTTAATGTTTATTTATTTTTGACAGAGAGAGAGAGAGAGACAGAGCATGAGCAGGAAAAGGGCAGAGAGAGAGGGAGACACCGAATCCGAAACAGGCTCCAGGCTCCGAGCTGTCAGCCCAGAGCCCGACGCAGGGCTCGAACTCACAGACCGCGAGATCATGACCTGAGCCAAAGTCGGACGCCCAACCGACTGAGCCACCCAGGCGCCCCTGCAGGAAAATATTTTAAAGATCTTATTTTTCCCCTTCTTTTTTTAATATGTTGAATTCAAAGAGTAAATATTGTACTTTCCCCACACATAATTACCTTCAATAAACAACAACAAAAACACAGGCACTATCAGGGATACAAGGCTCTTATGTTGCCTAAGAGGTCCCAGATTACAAATCTGAGAAGAGAATAGTACACCTGAAACTTAAATAGTTTATTAACTCGCAAGCCTATGTCAGTCCGTGACAGAGCAAGTGGAAAGAAATAATAAGGTATATTAGTCTTCTAGGGCTAATGTAACAAATTGCCACTAACTGGGTGGCTTGAAACATGAAGAATTACTTCATTCTCTCAAAGTTCTGGGGGCCAAAAGTCCAAAATCTAGCTATCAGCTGTGTTAGTTTCTTCTGAGATCTCTAGGGGAGAATCTATTTCATGCTTTTATCCCAGCTTCTGGTAGCTGCCAGCAATCTGGCGTTTTGGGCTTATAGACACATTACTTCAATCTCTGCCTCTATCTTGAATTCCCTTCTTCTCTGTATCTCTGTGTCTTTCCTGCTTCTGAAAAGGATACTAGTCAGTGGACTTAGGGCCCATGGATAATCCAGGATGATCTCATCTTCACCTCCTAAACTGTTACATCTGCAAAAACTCTTTCTTTTTCCCCCCAAAAGGTCACATTCATAGGTGTAAATGACATATTTTGGAGGGGGTTGAGGACCACCATTCAACCACTACATGAGAAAAGTAGAATTCTGTATTAGGTGGGGGGGGGGGGGGGCAAGGAACCCAATCAGTTAAAATAAGCAGAAGTACAACGAGCAATATTCCTTTTTTTAAAAATGTAATCATGCTAGTTCCAGTTGTGTTTTGGGGATGTAATCTCACTGCAGCCCATTTCTTCTGCTAATTATAACTAAAACTTTTGGTAAAATACCTGCCCGCCTCCAGCCAAAGCAACTACCTAAGGGCTATGAAAAATACTGACCAGAGAAGTAAGAAACAGAGAGAAACGCATAGAAAACAACAAAATGGCAGACTTAAATCCAACTATATAGCTACATTAAATGGTAAGGTTCTAAACAAACACTGCCAATCTATGTCATTCAGAATTTCCTAGCAGTCACAGTAAACAAATAAAAAGAAACCCTTATCATGAAATATTGTAATTTCAACATGCAATCAATAATATAATTTATATATAATATATAATAATATAAATTATATATTATATAATATATAAATGATATATATTATACATAGCATAATTTATATTTCTAATACACAAAATATTAATGACATATATCACATTCTTTTTTGGTACTGTCTTTGAAATCTAGTATGTATTTTGCACTTAAAGTATGTATCAGGTCAGATGAGGCTTAATAGCTCAATAGCTATGCGTAGCCAGTAGCTACTGTATTGGACAGCAGAGCTCTGAACATACCAACTAAAATTGACATCCACACAGTTGATTAAAAAAAAAAAAAAAGACCTTATCGGTCTTTAAAAATACTTGCACCAGAATAATCATAGCAGCTTTATTTGTAATTGCTCAAACTGGAAGCAACCCAAACGTCTATCAACTGGCAAATGGATAAACAAGTTGTGATGTGTTCATGCAGCTCAGCAATAAAAAGGAACAAACTATTGATATAAACAACAATGTGAATGAATCTCCAAATCACTATGCTGTGTGAAAGAAGCCAGGCAACAGATGATACGTATCATATGATTCAACTTCTATCAAATTCTAGAAAATGCAAACTAATTCTTAATGATTAAAAGTAGAACAGTGGTTGCCAAGAGAGGTAAGAGTGGATTACCAAGGGGCACAGGAGGAATTGTTTGGAAGTAATGGAACTATTTGTTTACCGTGATTGTTGTGAAGGTTTGACATATGGGTATGTCAAAGTAAACCCTATAAATCCGTGAAATCTATCACATTTCATTTAGACTCTAATGAAGTTTTTGAAAAATTAATAAGTAAGAAATGAAACTAGAAATAAATAACACGTCAGACATCAAAATACCCTGCCACCTGGCAATTTTTATACTCTTTTAAACAATGATTCTGCCAAAAACAAATGTACAGGGCGTTTGGAGAAACCTAAAGAACAATTAGATAATAATTATTACAATAATAACAATAATTATTAAAAAAATTTTTTTTAATGTTTACTTATTTTTTGACAGAGAGAGAGACAGAGCATGAGCAGGGGAGGGGCATAGAGAGAGGGAGAAACAGAATCCAAAGCAGGATCCTGGCTCTGAGCTGTCAGCACAGAGCCGGATGTGGGGCTCGAACTCACAGATTGCAAGATCATGACCTGAGCCAAAGTCAGATGCTCAACCGACTGAGCCACCCAGGCACCCCAATAATAACAATAATTCTTATAGAAATGATGACTACTGCCAGATGCTGCATACTCTGAACGTTAAAAACTAAGAGGAAAGAAAAATGTTTATCCCATCTTTCATAAACAGACTATCTCTGGGTAACCCCAGCTGAGGAAGCAAAGCTTTTCTTACAGAATATTTCCAAGTACTCAACATAGAAGAAATGATAGAGTTTTTTTTTTTTTAATCACCATTTTGTAACACCTAATGAAATAGTTAATTAAGCACAGGTTATCACTGAGTAGACTCAGTGAAACACAGGTTAAAAGGGAACATTACAATAAAGGTATTGGGCTGTCATCACCAGAGCCCCCTAAGCAATTTAGCATCATGAAAAGAACAACCGAACACACGCCTCCTAGTATGAGCCAATGTCAAGCTCTCCATAGCACTAAGAATTCCTAACAAGAAAGTGTATCTGGGGCATCTGGGTGGCTCAGTCCAGTTAAGCATCTGACTCTGCTCAGATGTTGATCTCTCCTGAGATTCAACCCAGCATCAGACTGCACTGACAACACAGAGCCTGCTTGGGATTCTCTCTCTCCCTCTCTCTCTGCCTCTCCTCTGTTCTTGTCTCAAAAGAAAAAAGAAAAAAGAAAGCGTGCCTGGATTTAATAAAAAATGTTAGAATGAACTCCCATTTATATGAAGTATGACACCATGAAAAAACAAAGAGATAAATCTAGAATGTCAGATGTCATGTAAGACAATTGGCTCCATTTCAGTAAGAAATCAATGGCAGGAGAAATAAGGGGGGAGGGGGAGGACAATTGCTTTAGGTATAAATACGCTTAAGAGATTTAGCAATTAAAGGCCAAGTGTGGACCATGTTTGAATCCTGAGTTCTAAGAAAGAAAGAAACAAAGAAACAAAGAAACAGAGAAAGAAAGAAGGAGAGGAAGAAAGAATATTGTAAGAAATAATTCTGGGGACAATTTTGAGCATTTAAGTATAGATTGATATATTGAATATTAGGTGCATCAAAGTGCTATTATTGATTTTGTCACTGACAATGTACTGCAGTTATGTAAGAAAATGTCATTTTTTTAAAAGACATGTATACTAAAGTATGTAATTATGAAATAACTTGACATCTAAGATTTTCCATAAAATAGTTCATCAAAAGAAAAATAATGTTTAAAATATTGGATAAAGCAAATATAGCAAAATCTTAAAAATTGATAAGATAGATGTGTATAAAATTAGGTGAAGCATTCTGTCTACTTCTGGATTTGTTTAAAGTTTTTTCCATGTGAAATGTAGAAAGTCACAAATAATATCTTGTCAATATAACAGAAAAAAGTATCTAGTTCAAGACAGCAAACAGCTCACTCATTTGTCTTCCATCCATCCACGCTGACCCTGAATAAAATAAAAGAATAAAAAGAACAAAACAAGCACAAAAAAAGGATGACTGCAAAATGAGACAGATAATAGGAGAGAGTATCTTTAGTATAGGAGAGACTGTAACAGATTTCTGGAAGACCAAAGGATGTGTGTTAATGGATGAAACCAACAAAGAAAACCAGAGCAGAAATACCCTATGTGGTTTCTATAGAGCAAACGAGATACCCTATAGGGATTCCTGCCCCAAGTCAGGAAGGTAAGCAGAGTAGGGGAGAGAACTAGTACTGGAAAGAGGAGGTTAATTGATGATCTATATGTACAACAAAGACACTTCTTTGCTTCTTTGCCATCTCACTGAGCTCATGTAGGTAGCCCACTGAGGGTCACTGTCTGTCCCAGTTTGCCTAGGACTGAAGGGAGGAGCAGGGGAAGGGAGGAGAAACAACTGTTATGACTCTTCCTAAAGAATTTTAATAAGCCTTTCGGAGGAAGCTATGGTTTCTAGTGTCAATATTGGTGCCCAAGAACAAAGTTCTCCTCAAACTGGTAATTGAGTAACCTGGAACTGGACAATCACTCGAAGTAATGGCTGTTCAGTGACACACAGCCCATGCTTCCTCACAGAGAGCTCTCAGTAAAAATTACCATTCAGGAAAAAGAGTAGCAAGAATAAAGACATTTATATTCAACAGAAAGGAAACCCACACCACGTCTTCGGTCTCTTTTCTTCAATGTAAAGAATTTCCAGCTGTTTGAGAATGAATTTCCAGCTATATGAGGATTGGCAGTTTAAAGTAGAAGAACCAACATAAGTACATAAATAAGCAAAAACTGTGCTCAGAGGTGACCAAGATAATTCAGAAGGCCAGATTAATATTCGGAGAGAAGTTTAAGAAGTTATTGTGTCTATAAATAAAACCAGAAGAGCATGAAAAGCAAAATGGAAGAAGAACGCTTAAAGATTAAAATTACGATTGCTGAAATAAAAAATTAAAGACCAAAAATAGCGTCAGATAATCTTGCAGAATGTCTGTTAAAGAGATTTTAAAAAAAGAAAAAGAAAAAGAGCAGAAGAGACACAGAAGCCAAGCAAGCAGAAGATCTAATATTCAATAAATATACTACCAGGTATAGGGAACAAAGATAATGTAGATGTGTAAGTGTTCAGTAAAAAGGTAGAATAGAACGTCTCAGTAATAAGAAATTAAAAAATTAATTAAAAAAATGTATTAAATAAATACATTATCCTGTTGAAATTCCAAAAGATTGAAGAAAAAAGAAAAGATTTTAAATGTTATTTGAAAGAGGAAACAACACCCACAAAGAACAGAGACTCAAACTAAGACTGGAGCTTTATTAGATTCCTCCTTTATGTTACAAAAATTTTTAAGACAATTTATTTCAAAATTTCATGGAAAAATTACACTAAGAGAAATGTTTTAGGTGTGTTGGGCAGAAACATAATGCAGTTGCCAAAGTGGGGATTCATAGCCTCGTAATTAGTTTTCAAATCTAAACCACTTTGTTAACTCTGAGTCTTTAGACTGAGAGTCTATAAAGGATATCTTTGAAGAAGGGCCTTTTACGTATAGTTGGCCATAAGTAAAAACTGTGAATCTTTCCATGAAATTTCTCCAGAGAACCTGAGGCTATTTACTCCCAAGATTACTGGAGAAAGTTGAATAGCCAGTCCTTCCAGAAGAGATTTGATTCTGTCCTGAATCTGGGGACCCCAAAACACTTGATCCCATAGTCAGAGCAGGGACTTATGGAGTCAGTGACAGTCTTGTCTATGTCTATCTTCGAGGGCATGATAGATATACGGGAGTTTGCTCTACTTCTGTATATATTTATAAGCTTTCCTAACAACATATTTAAATATTATCCCAAAGTTCCAAAATGTCCAGTGGAAACAGATATAATTAGCATTTGGTAGAATCTCAAACTCATTCCCTGATACATGGAATGAAGTCCATTTTGGAAGAAAAGGAAGACTGGAAAGTGCTGGAATTGAATGGCTCCCACATCCTCACACTCTCCTCCAGGATAGTGAACAGTAGGAATGCCACGTACCTGGAGAATCGTCAAGATTAGTGCCACCATTAAAGACTTGCGAGGTGCAAGGCTAGTGATTCCTACCATATCCTCATCTAACAAATCTGATTTAGCTGAGCAAAAGCCAGATGGGTTACACAGAGTGGCAGTAGGTTATCGCTACTTTAACCAAGTAGCAAAACCAATCACTGCTGCATTTCCAGATGTGGTATCTGCTGGAGCAAATAAAAACAGCCCTTGATATGAAGGTACTGGCTTGGCAATTTTTCCCATCTCATCAGTGAGGGAAGAGTAGAAGCAATTTGCATTTATATGGTACAAACCAGAGTATACTTTTAATGGATCTTATCCATTCTTCTGCTATCATAATATGTAACTCAAGGGGACATTGATCATTTAGATATACGGAATACCTCATTGATCCATTACATTGATGACATTATTCTAATCGGACCTGGTGAGAAGGAAGTAGCCAGCACCTTAAATTCCTTAGTAACACCTATTAATTAGCCTGAGATGGGAGATAAACGTTACTGTAAGCTCTGCGTCCTGCCTCACTGGTTAAGTTTCTATGGGTCCAGTGATATGAGGCACATCAGAATCTCTATTCTAGAGTAAGAGACATGTTGCACAGCCCAATATGGAGCAAGGAGAGTAATATGTGCTGAGCCTTAGATTTTAGAGGTAATACACATCTCATTCAGTCAAGCTTCTCCAGCCCATTTACTTTATGTAACCTACAATGTTGCTTGTTTTGAGTAGGGCTCAGAGAAAAAGAAGATCTACAGCAAGTCCAGGCCATGACAGTTGCCCTGATCTGTGAGCTTTATGGTGCAGTAGGTAGTAGAAGTATCCAGGGCTGACAGAGATGCTGTATGGAGTCTCTGAAAAGTCCCAGTAAGTAAGAATGATAGTGCAGACTCTTAGGGTTTGGGAGTAAGGTCATGCCTCCTTCTACCAACCACCATTCTTGATTGGAAAAGAATTTTCTTGGCTCTGATAGAAACTGAACATCACACCAGGGGACCAGATATGTACAAGGTTGAATAGTGTCCCCCAAATCTGTGTCCTTCCTAGACTTCAGAATATGACTTTACTTGGAAATAGGGACATTGCAGATGTAATTAGTTAAGATAGGGTTATACTTGAGCATGGTGGATCCTTATCCAATATGACTGGTGCCCTTGTGAGCGGAGAAAAGACACAAAGACACACAGGGAAAAACACCATGTGACAGCAGAGGTAGAAGTTAGAATATGTGTTTACAAGCCAAGAAATGCCAAGGATTGTTGTCCACACCAGAAGCTAAGAAAAAGGCATAGAATAGATTCTTCTTTAGAACTTTAAGAGAGAACACGGCCCTGCCAACACCTTGATTTGAAACTTCTTATCTCCAGACTCTGAGACAATACATTTCTGTTTTATTAGGCCACCTGGTTTGTGGGTGTTTTGTTACAGCAGCTCTAAGAAACTAATACTATAGGCAAGCACACAATCTGTTACACACCTTGGATGAAACCGTAAACCTGCGTATGAACAGCAGCATGTCATTGTAAAATGGAAGTGTTATCTGTGAGACAGATCTGGCTCCAAGAGCTCTGGAGGGCACTGTCAAATGCACGTGGCTCAGCCTCTCATTCCACCTGCTCCTATCGCTTTGCTGTCTTTTCCTTATCCCACACCTATGACATCATGGGGAATTTTCTAACACGTTAAAGAAAAAACTTGGGCCTACTTCCAAGATCAATTCCTGATATGCCAGCACAGGTGAAAGGAGCAGCCACTGTACTTAAGCCCACTCAGGGGGGAAGGAAAATCCTCCCCGTTGGCAGACATTGGAGTGCTACATACATTTGCTTTGTGTGGAAGGAGAGATGGCCTGGGCTGTCGAACTACACTGATTTATGGACAAATGAATAGATTGGTCAGCTGGTGTGGAACTTGCAAAGAACCAAGTTAGACAACTGATGACTAGAGGGATGCCTGGGTGGCTCAGTTGATTAAGGGTCCAATTTCAGCTCAGGTCATGATCTTGCAGTCCATGAGTTTGAGCCCCATGTCGGGCTCTGTGTTGACAGCTCACATTCTCTCTGTGTGTGTCTTTCTCTCTCAAAAAATAAATAAACATAAAAAAAATGATGACAAGAAAATCTGGATGAGAGCCATGTAGATGAATTCTTTGGAAAACCAAGAAAGTGTGAAAGTATTTGTTTTCTACCAAATGCCTACCAGAGGGCATAGCTGGTGGAGAAGGTTTTCAGTAGTCGAATAGACAAAATTGGTTTTCCTGTGGAGGTAGTGAGTCTCTTTCCCTTGCCTTGTGCTTGTTTAATGATCTATTCGATATGCAAAGTGATCAGATGGCAGAAAAAGAGGCTATGCATGAATGCAACAGCATGGGCTTCCCGCACTAAGGCCAGCCTGTTGACTACAACTGTTGAGTGCCTAATCTGCAAACGGCAGCAGCCAACTCTGATATCTCTGATAAGTCTGACACGGCATCTGTGATTAGGGGGCACAATTTGTAGCAAAGAAAATTGATAATCCCTTCATACCCATTAAATCCATTAACTTTCAATGTGCTTCATCACCCAAATGTAGCACTTTTTTTTTTAATGTTTATTTATTTTTGAGAGAGAGAGAGAGAAAGAGAGAGAGAGTGTGTGAGCAGGGAAGGAGCAGAGAGGGAGGGAGACACAGAATCTGAAGCAGGCTCCAGGTTCTGAGCTGTCAGCAAAGAACCCAACGTGGGGCTCAAAGTCATGAACTGCGAGATCATGACCTGAGCCAAACGCGGATGCTTTAACTGGCTGAGCCACCCAGGCACCCCCCAGATGTAGCTGTCTTGATCAAACAGTGATATGAAATGCTAAAGTCCTAGTACCACATGAGCTGGGAGACAATATCCTGAGACTGAGGTATTGTCTTACAGAATGCAGTCTATGCCTTAAACCAGAGATCAACAGATGCTACATTCTCCCTTATAGCATAGCCATGGTGCACAGGTCTGGAAATCGAGGCAGCAATTCCCCTTACTATAATCTAATTTCCACTGAAAGAATTTCTGCTGAAAGTCTTTATAGCCTTAGATACTGTTGCTTTGAAACTCTTATGGCCTGGAAAAAGAAAGTGTGTACGAGGTTGTGATATAATGAACTGGAAACTGATTACTGGCCATTGTGGGCTCCTCATGCTTCTGTGAAAAAGGGGCAAAGAAAAGGGTTTCTCCAACTGAGCATTATAATTGTCCCAATTCCAGAGGGCATTTGGGTTTCTATTATTCAATGGGATGTGATGAGCTATAATTGGAACCTAGGAGGGGATTTACTGGAATCCTTTAATACACACTCACCCAGTAGTCCTAAATTGAGTCCTTCAGCTGGACAAGACAAGCCCATCAAGTACTCAGATTCTTCAGGAATGAGGGTTTGGGTCACCTTCCCGAGAAAAACCCATCCAGCTAAGGTGCTGGCAGAGGAAAAGGACTTAGGTCTCATGGCCGTAGCAGCTATGTTACCAAAGCTTCTTCCCCTACTTTTGCCCCCCAGGTACTTTTTATGAAGAACACAAGTCTAGCTAACACTTAGGTTTCAGAAGAGTCTGACTGGATTGACATCACCTCACATTCAATATGGTAGCAGGTGGGATACCTGATTCATTTGTCCACATTGAGAGGAGATTTAGACTCTTGGGCAGGGAAATCTGGCTGTTGAGGCTGTGAAAGTCTCATAAAAAATAAACAAACAACAACAAAAAAACAAGCTAACAGGGGGCGCCTGTTAAGCTTCTGACTTAACTGCTCCAGCCCCGCATCGGCTCTGTGCTGCCAGCTCAGATCCTGCCTCCCTCTCTCTGCCCCTCCCCCATTCATTCTCTCTCTCACTCTCTCTCTCTCTCTCTCTCTCTCTGTCAAAAATAAATAAACATTAAAAAAAATTTTTTTAAAAAGCTAACAAAATATCAAGGAAATTGTTGATTCCTGAGAAACCAGGGAATTGTATGGGGAATGATGAGTAGTCACAGAGTAATCTATGACTCAACTATATACTCCATTCATCTGGTCATAGTAATATAAATACTGGATATTTACCAAACTAGAATTAAGATTATACGCCATTACGAACGTGGAAGACAGGAAGTGTATGTGAATATAAGAGAGGTGAAAACCTCTCTAAGATAGAGTTAAATGCTCATTTTCCATGGTGAGAAGTCAATAGATAATGCCCCAGTATCCAAATCAGGAAGCATGTTATTTAAAGATATGAAGGTACGTACAAATCACACATACCTATAAGTATTCCAATTTGATGCCTTTGGGGAGAGAGAATAACAGGAAGTTATACTTCTGAGGATTTGAGTTTTCTTTTCATTTTGCATTAAAGGACACAGGACATTAAGCAGGAAATAAAGGTATCTTCAGACTGTAGGCTGATTTGGGTGATTCCCCTCACACTCAATCGAATCAAACATCCTGGAAAAAAAACACATGCAGTTGGAACAACAATGAGTTTCAAAGTAATCATTTGGCTTTTACTCTTTACCAATGTTTGACCCAGCAAATTTTCAAGTTAGTCCAACCGTATTCATTTTTATGTTTCTCTCCTAATTTGCTAAGTGTTAATGGGCATCGATTTTGGTATAACAATAGAAAAAGAAGTTAAAATTAATTGTAAGATTTATTATCAATGTTAATTTCTCATTGTAAACCCCTATCAAATAAACACACAGGTGGTTGGATTGGTTTAGATGTGAAGTTGGGACTTACTTATTAATTTTTATCTTTAGTTCCTGACGAACACTAGGTAAACAAATAAGTATTTTCGTATGTCTACTGTGATAAGGATTTTCAAGATATAATGAGAAAGTATTTTTACCAATGTTCAACAGGTTTTAAATTTTTTGTTGTTTTGTTGTATTTGTTTGGAGGTCTGGATCTCATCTTGAACTCTATTGGCATGACATTTTCCCTTAAAATTACCTATAGATGTTCCCATTTCATCAAATTCAGATAGCAAAGTCAACAGAAGATCTCATCTGTCCTTTTTTATTTAAAAGAAACTGTAATAGTTTATGGGGCGCCTGGCTGGGTCAGTCAGTTAAGCATCCGACTTCAGTTCAGGTCATGATCTCACGGTTCGTGAGTTCAAGTCCCTAGTCGGGCTCTGGCTGACATCTCAGAGCCTGGAGCCCGCTTCGGATTCTGTGTCTCCCTCGCTCTCTCTGTCCCTCCCCCGCTTGTGCTCTCTCTCTCTCTCTCAAAAGTAAATAAACATTAAAAAATTTTTTTTAATTAAAAAAAAATGTAAAAGAAACTATAATAGTTTCAAACCTTGTCAGATCCAAATCTGCA
The DNA here is from genome assembly GCF_007474595.2 of Lynx canadensis. NCBI lineage: Eukaryota > Metazoa > Chordata > Mammalia > Carnivora > Felidae > Lynx > Lynx canadensis. The sequence continues at coordinate 138,115,887 of NC_044307.1, read as the reverse complement.
TTGTCAGTGTTCAGCTCTTATGTGGGCCAAAGAAGGTATGGTTGTCCTCTTTAAAAGTGGCTAGATGTCCTCATCACCTGAGTTTATTTAAAATACAAACGTCAATACCTTATCTAAGGCCTGAAGAATCAAAATGTAGGAGGTTGGGGGACAAGAAAATGTATTTTTAGCAATAAATAAATTAAGATAGAAATTGTATTATTCAAGTGTATTTTTCTAAGTTTTGTGATTTACGTAATAGCAATGATTTTAAATACTGTATACTCACTTTGGGGAACTGAGTTCCAAAAGCTATACAGTTTGTAAAGTAGTGCTTTTTTAAAATTTCTGTTATGTTTCCCTCCTTCAAAATAAATTGCATTTAAAATAATCCCTTTATGGGGTGCCTGGGTGGCTCAGTAAGTTCAGCATCCAACTCTTGATTTTGGCTCAGGTCATGATCTCATGGTTCATGAGATCGAGCCACATGTTGGGCTCTGCGCACTGACCTGGAAGCCTGCTTGGGATTCTCTCTCTCCCCCTCTTTCTGCCCCTCCCCCACTTGCACTCTCTCTGTCTCTCAAAATAAAAATACATACAGAAGTAAAAACAAAAGCTTTAAAATGATCTCTACACATGCACATCATCAAGTAATAACTCAGACATGGTGATTCTCGAGGGCAGTAATTGAACCCCCAAGAGAAAGGGCACCAGAAATGAGCGTGGAGGAAGTTAACCAAGAAAAACAGACAAACAGCAAACAAATGAAGTAATCAAAGCAAATCACTGCAATGCCTGAAAATGTAGGAAGAGGGACAGAGCAGGGCACAGTGGAAGTGACACGAAAGATTAGTTTCCTGGAATTGTATTGCAAAAGATTAACTTAGTGGAGAATGTCAGACTTTCTGCTGCAGCTGCAAATTGGAGGAGACGGGAGGCAGAGAAAGAAATAGGAGTGGTGCTGGTATCCAGAGAAAATGAAGGAAGGACAAAGTGAAAGAAACAACCACATGTAGAAAAAGGCCTTCTTTTTGTTAAAGGACAATATTATTCTGCTTGTCACTCAGGCTCAAGACTTCTGATTTATTGATTCTTCTCTCTCAGCCTCTATATTCAATCAGTTGCTTAGTAATTGTGGCTTTTCTCTATGAAATGTCTTTTTTAAAAGTTTATTGATTTATTTTGAGAGAGAGAGAGAGAGCACACATGAGCAGGGGAAGGGCAGAGAGAGAGAGGGAAAGAGAGAATCCCAAGCAGGCTCCATATTGTCAGTGTGGAGCCCAACATGGGGCTTGAGCCCACAAACCATGAGATCATGACCTGAGCTGAAGTCAAGAGTCAGACGATTAAGTGACTGAACCACACAGATTCCCCCCAAATGTCTCTCTTATCCATCTTCTTTTCCTTGTCACTACCAGCACCTTAGTGCAGGTCTCAATTTCCTCCTACCTAGACTCTTAGAACAATATTCTTGCCTTTGATTTCATACCCCTCTGTTATGGGCTAAAATGTGCCTCCTCAAAATTCGTATGTTGAAGCCCTAACTCACATGACTCATGTCATTTTGGAAATAGGATATTTCAAGAGTAAATTAATGTTATATGAGGTCATGGGGGGGGTCCCTAATCCAATATGATTGGTGGTGTCCTTATAAGAAGATGAGGAGATACCAGAGATGAGTGTGTGTGTGTGTGTGTGCGTGTGTGTGTGTGTGTGTGTGTGTGTGTGTGTGTGTGTGTGTGAAGACACAGTGAGAAGGTGGCTGTCTGCAAGCTGAGGAGAGAGGCCTCAGCAGAAACCAGTCTCGATCTGGAGACTTCCAGCCTCCAGAATTATGAGAAAATACATCTCTGTTGTTTAAACCACCCAGTCTGTGGTGTTCTGTTATGGCGGCCTTAGATGACTAATATGCCTTCACGGTGAAGGTGGAAAAAAACTTTTTAAAATGTGACACCTATGGTTACTCTCCTTCCTGCAAATTCTTAATCACTCCCTATAGAGATGTCTTACTCTGGTCTTTAGGGGCATTCTTCCCGGGTTTACCTTATGCCTTTCCCATGTTTCAAAAAGCAGGTCTCCTCACCATTTCTACACATCCCAAATAATGTCTCATTTCCATGTCTTGCACAGTCTGTGCTTCTCTATCTGGGAAGGCACACCTTTTCTCCAACCCCAGTAACAGGAACAGCAGGAATCCTGTCTGAAGAAGTCCTAGGGAGCAACCTCCAGTATAGTGACCAGACTCAATGCTTCATCAGAAAGTCATTGGAACAGCCCCTTAAGCTACAGAGGCTACAGAAGATCCAAGTAGATAAAAAACACCTTCTATATTTTATTATTGACATTCAGGTCCTGTTAGCACTTGAGTCTTTGACAGAGATAGCCTCTGGGTGCATTGTTTCAGGGTCTTAGCTTGCCTGGCTTCCAGTCATATAAACTGCTCTACTCCTCAGTTGAGTTTTGCCTCCATCTCTGAGACCAGCTCTGGCTTAAGAGACGTTATTCTGACTCTCCAGAATATCTTGGTGATGTGTTAGTGCCTTGACTCTCTCTAACTAGATCCCACTCTGAACCAATAAGTTGCTGCCTTCTTCCACAATGATCAGATTACTGCCCAATATGAAAGCCCATTAGACTCCATATTATGATCCATGCTCCTAGGTATCCCTGATGCCTCTCTGTCTAGATCTGTGCTGATCATCTGTCCTAGATCTGCCAATCATTTTTTCTCAGTCACTCTGGCACCACCTCGATTCACTTTGGATCTCATTCTGAGTTGAGAAACGTTATTCTATCCATCTTGATTGGCCCAGAATTTCACTTGCTACATGCCCCATGAAAATGGCCCACTTAGACCTGTTAGAACTGAAATGATGTTTTCATGGAATCCTTTGGAAACACTCTGCCAGTCTTAATGTGTCTATCTCTCATGTGTCAATAAATCCTATCATCTCTCACTTACAGATATATTCACAGCATCTGCTCTGTCATCACCATAGTCCAATCCACTCACAATCTTTTCTCACTGGTGTTACTACAATGGCCTCCTAATTAGTCTTCCCGCTTCTGCCTTTGATAATTCAGGCTACGATCAATGTATTAGCCAGGATTTTCTTTAAATTCAAGTTACATCGTACCATTCTTGTGCTCAGGACTCTCCAGCGGATTTCCACATCATCGAGATTAGCACCAAAGTCCCTGCAATGATCTCCCAAGTCTAACGGATCTGTCTTTCACTACTAGCTGCTATTTCTCTGACCTCATCTTCTATGACTATCCCCATCACTCCTTGAGCTCTATCCATGACAACTTCCTTCCTATTCCTCAAATAGAACAGGGAGCTTTCAACCTCAGGGCCTTTTCATTTTCTCTTTTCTTTCCCCACAATATTTTCTCCAGATATCCCTATTCCTTCCTCATTTACTTCCTTCACTATTTTTCTCAAAAGTTACAGTCTCAGTGCTGTTTTCTCTGGCCACATTACCTAATATTTCAACCATTTACTGGACACATTTTTGTCTTTTCTCTGCTTTATTTTTTTCTCCTTAGCAGCTATCATTGTTCAATGTGGTATATATTTGTATGTGTATCATTTATTGTCTGCTTTCCTTTCTGGAAGATAAACGTCATGTATGCAAGAATGTTTTCTGTTTTGTTCACAGCTCTAATTAATGCAAAGAATATTGCATGGAATGTACATAGTAGGTACCCAGTAAACACTGAATGAATGGATGAATGAATGAATGAATGAATGTTATGAGACTTAACTCTGCATATCTGCCTGGATTTTGAGTCCTGCCTTTTCTGTTCTAGCCTATCATTCCATGCTTGTGTCCTTGTCATGACATATGAAGGCTGGAGGGGAATCTGAGGACCTAAATGTGCAGTGCAATGCCTTGGTGATCTGAATCACTCTAAACTAGCTCTAGGTGAAAATGGAAAAATAGTTCACTGGCTCTACAACCAAAACAGCTGTCACTCTGGTAGTCACCCTCGGACACATTCCAGCTCTGTGACTGGAGAAGCAAAATCAATTTTTTATATCCATTCAAAGACTTGTTGGTTTTCCGGTTTATCTTAGAACATAGCAGAATCCCAAAACTGTGCTCAAAAGCATTCAACAGGGAAAATACTTTGGAGTTTAACATATCCTAGTATCAAGAAATTCTCCTTCTAGTTAATCTAAATATTTTGCGCTAATAGTAAAACATAGTTATTTTATGCTCAAGAAAGAAAATAGGAGATCTCTGTCATCCACATGATAATCTTATATGTGAAAAATTGTTTTGTCTAGGAAGTATTCCTAGAAGTTAAACACTTTGTCCCACCAAATAGCTCTTATTCATTCTGTCTGTAGTTCTTAATACAGGTGATGACAATAAATATGGTTAATTAAGATAAATAGTTGGTTCATGCTACTAGTCTTAGGTAAGAAAATACTCATACACATATAGTGATATGTGTATGATAATGATATGATATGATAAGTATTTTTCAGAGGCTTTGTCTGCCTTTGGAACACAAGTGGCTGCCTTCAATATCTTAAGAGTCTTTAGTAATATTAGTGAGCAAAATACTTCTGGTCTGTAGGAAACATTGTCTGCTCAGGATTTATCGCCCCTCCCCCACCTTCCTCACAGTACCGAAATTTTGATTCAATTACTGTACAGAGTACATGTCATTTATCTCCCCAGCTCTGTTCTCTGCCCTCTGCCCTGGAAGGCTGACCAGCATGGACCACATCAACGGGGCTCTGGCATCTTCAGGTTTCTGGTTTGGTTGGAACAATGACGAGCTACAGTAAAAACAGCAGAAAACAAGAATATAAGATTCTTACTTTCACGAGCTCCCTCTCAACCTCCTATGAAATGATCTGTGTTCCTAAATTGGTCACTGCTCTTTTTAACATGCTATCCTCCACAGGACTCCTCTTTCAGGTTCTAGTAATCTCTCTGTCCTCTTTTCCCTTTGGGTCTGAGATTGGTGGTGGTTCTGCTGTTGCTTTCTCCAAGTTCCTGTGATATGCCTTATAATTCGAGTATACCCCATCCACACCTTTGTAATTTGGCCCTTTGAGTAAAACAAAAACAATAGCAAATATATCTCACCTCAAAATATCCTAATTTAGTATGTATGATTTCTTTAAAAAATTTTTTTATGTTTTTATTTTATTTTTGAGAGAGAGAGAGAGAGGAGTGAAAGCATGAGCAGGGGAGGGATAGAGAGAGAGGGAGACACAGAACTTGAAACAGGCTTCAGGCTGTGAGCTGTCAGCACAGAGCCCGATGTGGGGCTCAAACCCACGAACCGTGAGAACATGACCTGAGCTGAAGTTGGACGCTTAACTGACTGAGCAACCCAGGCACCCCTAGTATGTATGATTTCTGATTCCTTCGGAATGCTGACAAATACAGACATCTATAACTTGTTCATGTTAGCACCTTGCTTTGGGAAAATATTGTGTCAAGTAAAATGCCAGGGATGGGTCCTGATTGGTTAAAACCAATGAGCACATTTAATTCCTCTTGGCTTGGTTGGAAGGACAGCATTAGGCACATAACCTAAGATGATTCAATTGGAATAAATATTATAAACTTTGCCTGGAACTTTTGGACACAAGTACTTTCTTTCCCAATGGGTAAGCCAAGAAGTATGTAGCCTATTATTTGTTAGCTGTCCTACAACTATAGGGCAATCAGCCTTACAATGAAGCCAACATGTGGGCAGGATAATAGAAAGTAGAAGATTGAAACCAAATCCTTGACTGAAACTTTCAGTGAATCCGGAAATCTATTTTTTCAGACTTTCATGAGCTAATAAATCTTCCGTATTGTTTTTGCCAATTTCAGCTGACTTTTCTGTAGCTTGCATCATAATAAGTCAATGAGTCTAAACTAACACATGTTCCCACAGAAACTTGATTCTGATGACTTCTCACAAATTTTCCAGCTGCAAATAGGTATGGGTAGTGAAATAAACCAGGAAGAAGAAATTGACAAGTAAGGATCTCGTTTCCTTTTTGGGGGCTTCTTGAAGTATTTCCAAGTAACCAATAAAACTGTGTGTACCAGTGAGTTTATTCAGCCACTCTGGGACACTCTTTGTAGGAATCCAATTAAGAAGTTCTTCAATCCACATATCTTTTCCCAATTGCAAACTCGTCTACAACCTGATGTCATTACTGGCACAATTATCTTGTAAACAAAAGCTCAATTCAAAACAGTATTTAGGAAAATCATTACACACAAGTGAGGCAGAATGGTGGTGGCCAATGACATTAATTTTTAAAGTATCCAGAAACTTTTAAGGTCCTTTGAAAAAGATAGAAACAAGGACAGAGAAAAGGTAGAAGATATTAATATATGACGAAGAACAGACTCCAATATGCCTAGACTGTGACACAAACTCAAATGAAATATGAAAAGAGCACAAAATATCAGAAGTGAATTTATTAGGAGAGTTCAGAGATCAGAAGCCATTTCAGACCAAAAAAGGTATATCTAAATAAAGCAAAAGTACAGTAACAGAAGAAATGCTTTAGAGTAGTTCCAAATTTGTGAACCAGTAAGAAAAGATAGAATTAAGAGCTGAAAAGAAAGAAAAACATTGGTTTTTACCTCTTTCCATCATGAAACATAGAGATTATCCTGTGCTGGTGACCCATCGACGATCCAGCTGTTCTGGAGACTTGGGTAACCCATTTCCACTGGGTTTGATTATAACACATCAGGTATAATTGTATAATTGATGATTTGTGGAAATCCATAAGGGATAGTAAGATTGGTACATTATCCATTTATCTACTCAACAAATACTTATTTGGTACCTTTTATGTATCTGTTTTAAACGCTGAGAATATAAGAGTTAAGAAACACAAAACTGGGGCGCCTGGGTGGCGCAGTCGGTTAAGCGTCCGACTTCAGCCAGGTCACGATCTCGCGGTCCGTGAGTTCGAGCCCGCGTCAGGCTCTGGGCTGATGGCTCGGAGCCTGGAGCCTGTTTCCGATTCTGTGTCTCCCTCTCTCTCTGCCCCTCCCCCGTTCATGCTCTGTCTCTCTCTGTCCCAAAAATAAATAAACGTTGAAAAAAAAAAAAATTAAAAAAAAAAAAAAAGAAACACAAAACTATCTGCCCTCATGGAGTTCCATCCTAAGGGTAGACAGAAAATAAACTAGGTAAGTAAGTAAATACATATACAATGTTGGTGCCCAGTGCTGGAGAAAGAAAAATGGAGAAGAAGTCTAGAAATGTCATTGCAGAGAGGAGGGTATTTAAGAATTTAATATAAGGCACCCAAGAAAGGCTTAGAAGAAAGTGACATTTGGTAAAAGACCTAAAAAAAAACTTAAGGGATAAGCCCTGTGAATAATTTTCAGAGTTGTATTTCTTGGCAGAAAGGATATTATATGGAAAGGTCCCAAAGCAGGTGCTGTCTGGTTCTTCAGGAGCACCGAGGAGCTCATGTGGCCTGCGGTACAGTGACTGAGCAAAGAGTGGTATTTGAGACTAGATAACTAATGGGAAAGTAGGAGCAAATCATGTAGCCCTCAGATCATAAAGTAACTTGAGTCTTCCCTCTAAGTTAAATGGAATACTATTGAAGGGTTTTGAGCAAAGGGTGACAGCACCTGATTTATGCTGTAATAAGATGCAATTGGCTGTCATATTAAGAATATACCGGTGGGTAGCTCAGTCAGTTAAGCATTGGACTGTTGATTTTGGCTCAGGTCATGAGCTCACAGTTTGTGAGATTGAGTCCCAAGACGGGCTCCACACTGACAGTGAGGAGCCTGCTTGGGATTCTATCTCTCCTTTTCTCTCTCTGTCCCTCCCCCACTCGTGCTTGCTCTCTCTCACTCTCACTCTCTCTCTCTTTCTCAAAAATAAATAAAAATAAACTTGAGAATGTGCTAAAAAAATAGTCAAGAGATGATTATTTATGGTGGCAGGTGTAGAGCTAATAAGTAATGGATTTTAGATATTTTTTTGGTAATCCAGGGAAAAATTTTAAGAATATTGCAGGGAGCCTGGGTGGCTCAGTCGGTTGAGCGTCAACTTCTGCTCAGGTCATGATCTCACGGTTCATGGGTTTGAGCCCCGCGCGGGGCTCTGTGCTAACAGCTCGGAGCCTGGAGCCTGCTTCGGATTCTGTGTCTCCCTCTCTCTCTGTTCCTCCCCTGCTCTCACTCTGTCTCTCTCTCTCAAAAATAAATAAAAATTTAAAAAATTAAAAAAAAAGAATATTGCATAGAACTCTCATATAATTGTTTGCATTTTGTCCCATTTACTTTCTCCAAATCTATCTTTCATCACATTTTTTTCTTTTTTTTTTTAATGTTTATTTTTGAGAGTGAGAGAGAGAGAGAGAGAAAGAGAGAGAGGGAATGCAAGCAGGGGAATGGCAGAGAAAGGAGACAAGGAATCTGAAGCAGACTCCAGGCTCTGAGCTGTCAGCACGGGGCCTGACAAGGGGCTCGAACTCATGAACTGGGAGATGAAGACCTGAGCCGAAGTTGGACACTTAACTGACTGAACCACCCAGGTGTCCCTCGTCACATTTTTTTCTGGATCACTTGAGAGTATGTTGGGTACACCATATCCTACTACTAGTAAATATTACAGAGGTTGGTTCTGAACAACCATGGATAGTTCTATAGATATATATGTTTAGGATGGAATCAACACGATTTGCTGATTGACCAAAGGTGAGAAATGGAAAAAAGAATTGTTAAGTGTGACACCAAAGCTTTAGCTTGAGCCACTGAGAGGATGGAGTGATCACTGACTAATGTGAGGAAGGAAGAATCAAGAGCAAGTCTGGAAAAGAAGATTACAAATTGTGGGCATATTTTATTTGGGATACCTTTTAAACTTCCCAGTGGAGATCCCAGGTAGATGATTGGATATTCAAGTCTGGAGTTCAGGAATGAGGTCCGGGCTAGAGACCTGAATTTAGGAACTCATAGTAGCTACGTGATACTTAACAGTATGAAATTGCTTAAGACCCCCTAGGAGCTGGGGTAGCTGGAAGACAGAAAAGTTCCAAGGATGGAGCTCTTGGTCCTTCAAAGTCCAGAGGTGGGGGTGGAGGGGATGACAAGGAAGTAGCAAAGGATCCCAAGAAGGAGTAGCCAGAAGAAGCAATAAGATGAAGGCAATGTGTGGTGGGTTTAGAAGGTAAGTGAGGAAAACATTTTAAGGAGTAGAGAGGAGACAACACTTGCCAAATGGTTCTGATAGGCCAAGAGAGGAACAGACCATTTAATTTAGCAAAGAAGAACTAGATAAGTGGGTGCTGTGAGTTCAAGAACAAGGGGACAAGAGAAATGCCAGCAGAATATAGACAACTCTTTCAGAGTTGACTTAAAATAGGGGTGGTATTTAGAGTTCAGGCCATGATCAAGTTGTTGTTGTTGTTGTTGTTTTGTAATATGAGATAGGTAGCAGCATATTTACATGTTTATGGTAATCAACTAAGAAGATAAAATAAATTAATGGTTCTGAGAAGAGAGAAAGTATCAAGAGAGGAGTTCATTAGTAGCAATAAAAGACAAGTTTGCATATTATACACGGCACTGATGCAGATAGTGCAGACGGTGGTGGGAGCCTCTCAAAATTCTCTTTTGATTACTTAAAATGTTCAAGGGAAAGAGGAAGAAAAGTTAGCAGTTGAAAATTTAGATGCGGGGAAAGATGTTGGAAGTTTGAGGAAACAGGAAAAAGTATGAAATTTGCATAGGAAAGTGGAGAGGTGTACTGGTTAGAGAAACAGAGTATTCTGGGGCATTTGATTTCGTGATCGTGAATACAAAAGTCCAGTCAGGATGATGGAGTTTTTCTCCAGCCACGTTCAGCAGTGTGAGTGTAGGCACTGAGTAGGCAGAGTTGAATTTAACAAGGTATGTGGTTTAGCAAAGTGAGTAGAGCAAAGTGAGGAGGAAAAGTAGTTGAGGATAAATGCAAGGAGGTGAATACAAGGATTAAACATGGAATTTAGACCAGTTTAAGAGCAATAAACATAAAAGGGACGATGGGCAATGAAAAACAATGGTGGGATCCACATATGGTTAATATCATTTATGCACTGTATATACCTTAGAGTACCCCTTTCAGGTGTGTGCCATTAATATCTGGAATTGTATATTTATTCTAATAATTTTCTGAAGACGGCACTCAAATGTCTTGTTTTATGAAACATGGTTTATTATAGCAGTTTCCAAAAGATTCAAGTGAAATATCTTGAAGACTCACTAATTCTAAGACATCATAGGGGCTAGTAGTGGCCCTACCAGTGGATATGAGGTCCTGCTTGATTAAGGGATTATTGGAATTGGGGCACTGGAGGGTGTGGGCTGGAAACAAAAGAAGTGGTCAGAAAGTGGGGTGTTAACAGCTGAGATTATCATTACGGGATAGTTGTCATTATTGATAATGACAAGGTCAAAATTATGATTCTGGGAGTGGATGGCTAACGTAAGGGAAGCACAACAATGATCTAAGAAGAACAGCTTCTGAAGGAACCATTGGGAGAAAGTGACAAGAAAATCATATTTGGGAATTAATGTTCTTATCTTAAAATGTATCAGTAAGCTAAAGGTTTTATATTTTTTTTAAAAATTGTCTTAAAATCCTAACTTTTAGAATTCTAGAACAATATTAAATATGAGTTAAAATAGATTCAGTGTCTTAAACTGCAATTTTTCTGAGTTTTGATCGAAATAAATGTTTGCATTCTCCTGTTTACCCCAAGTCTGTGGCTATATTGAATACTGTTTTGTTGGCAAACAGCCTTCATTCACAATCTGTTCTATGTTCAGGGGCTGGAAGTTTGGGAATTACATTTCCCAGGATCCCTTTCCTTGGGGAGGATGGATGAAATTTGCATTCTGCCAGTGATCTCACGTGAGATCTGAAAGCAAAGGGGACACACAACAATTCCCCCTCCAACCTGGACGGGAATTAGTTCCACAGTGGCTGGTGGAATGCCAAGCTCCACCACCAGGAGGAGCCTCAGAGCAGGGGCATTGTGATACTGCTGGCCATTTGCGGCAGTATCTTGACCTCTAGGCGGCAGCAGCAAGTTGCTGAGTTCTGGGCTGCCCCTGCAGGGGTGTCATCTGACATTAGTCATGCTAATGGTGACTTCTCAAGCTTTACCAACAACTTCTGAGCCCCTAAATCCCTGTGTCAAATCCTCACGTTGTTTTGATTTTTCTTTAACGAATCCTGATCGGCACAATATTTCACACCAAGACTGTTCCAGACCCACAAAGATGGGAATCTCATGTTGTTTAGTTGATCTGGTTGGGTTTGCATACAGTGATGATCTCTTTTCAATGCAAAATAGAATTCTAAGGAGACAGGGCATGCAGTGGCTAACTTACTTAAAGTATCACGTATCGATGCCTCAGGTTAAGGGCCTATTGAAGTCAAGAATTCAGGAACCCAAGTTGGCTACTGCTGTGCAATAGAAAAGAGAATAGAGGACTATGGAGTATGTCAGCTACTTTTGATTACAATCGAGACCATAGAGAAAGAAAATGACAAGCCCAAGAACTTCACAACCTTGGATCAAGGCATGGCCAGAGACCCATAAGGCTTCTAAAGGACCCTTATTCTTGTAGCCACATTGTTGGTACAACCAAAAATCAGACCTAAGGTCTGTTGTTGCAGGCTGCAGCTTTATAATGCAAGATGAATTCGAGGCCTTGCTAGGTCTCTTACATGAAAACCAGGGCTTTTATTGTGAAAGTGGGCTATGTGAATTGGGAAAGAACCATTTTGGAGGATTTGGGTGAACTTAGTACTTCAAACCCCAAATCCTTCTGAGGCTTCCTTGCCAGCAGAAGTGAGCCCTCCCTCCCTGGTCTGTCCTTCATCCCTTGTTAGAAAACTCCACCAGCAGAAATTACCTAGTAAGGGGCTGCCAATCTCTTAAGACCCAACCAGACCATTACTGACTGCCTCGAGACCTTGACTGTAGCAAGTCCCTTGACCTTTGAAAAGTAAGAAAGCTGTTTGGTTTAGAGTTTTCCCGTTCGTACACAGAAGTGTGTTTTAAAGAGACTTCAGACTAAGGGAGGGAGGTGGAAGGGAAAATCCAGTTTTCAGTTGCATATGTTCTCATACCATAAAGATACACTTCTTGTAAGGCCCTCTGCTGATCCTTTTGACAAATAAACGACATATTTTAATTATGGCAAGTATTAGCACACTTACATAAAAGAGAAATGATAGAAACGTAAATGATTGTTTTCAGATTTCATATGGGTACCAGAACTCTAAATTTACAAATACATAGACACAGTGATGCAGCCACTGGGGTAAAGCTGAACTGAACCCAGTCTGTGAGTTTTTGCCATTCTCTGGCACATCCTACTAATGGAGAGAAGGGATATTGGGGGTCTAGCTGCCAAGCTGCATGGGAATGGGACTCCATGTAAACTGAAAGAGTATGAAAAGAAGACAGATGAGGAGGACAGGCCTTGGCCTTGGTGGAAGAGGAAATTGGAGATTGCTACCCTGGCAACTGTTTCTTGGCCTGTGATGGTCCTGTGATTATATTTCTCTGCCCTTAGGAACTGGTGTCCTAAAGCAATCAGCCTGTTGCAAAGTGAAGTAGACACTGTTTTCCCTTTATTTGACAACCTCAGAAGCATCTGGAATAGTAGCAATAACTATAATAATGATGGATTGTAATTATATTGCATATCCTGACCACATGCCAGGCACTGAAGTGAGAAGTGCTTTCCAGGTATCAGCTCATTTAGTCCCTGCAATAGCCCTATGAATGAGATATACTGTTATAATCCCACTTGTGGGTTTGTAAAATCTGAACTTGAGAGAGGTTAAATTACTAGCTACACATCACATTGGTAGCTAATGATGGAGCTGGAATCCAAACCCAGGCCTTTCTTGCCCCCAAACCCAAGACTTTAACCCCTGTACTATTCTGATTTCCTTTGGCCACACATGGCCTTACGTCCCATATATTTTAGCTATTAAACTGCCCTCAAACCCACCACCATTCTTCTAATAATGAATGCTATGATCTTCCTAAAGGGTCACTGTAGCAGCTTTCTAACTCATCTACCTGTACTCATTTTGGCTCCAATGCCCAGCCTGTTTTCATATTACAGCCAATGGGAAAATTTCAGAACATGAATCTGATCATGTTGCACCACCCTACTGAAAATGCTTTAATGGCTCCACGTAAAGACTCATCAATGCAGGCTGCTCTTTCAGGCCTGCACGGTGTGTCCGTTCCTTGGAACCTCCTGGGGCCCGTTGTTCCCGAAGCTCCTTCCCCTCCCTTGCTGTCTCTTCCGCAGCTACACTGGTCTTCCTCGGTTCTCCAAATGCACTGTGTACTTTTCTTCCATGGAGCCTTTCCAAGAGCTCTTTCGTTTGGCATGCGTTTGCACACCACAACCCACCCCTTTTTCGCCTAGTTAATACCCCTTCTTCTGCCCATCACTTCCTACCAGTCTTTCTGATCATTAAACTAAGTTAATTTAATCCCTTAATTAAACTATTCTCCGAAGGCTCTCGTAACACTTGCCTTTTCTTCAAGGTTGGGGTTTTATAGTTATGCGTGTGGTTCTTTGATGCATGTCTATATTCCTGATCATGTTGCCTCCATGAAGGCAGGAACCAGGAAGTAGCCACAGTACTTAGGACAACATTTGGCATTTGATAGGCGGTTAAGCCAAAGTTGTTGAATAATGGGGCTACAGCAAACCTCTACAGGGGGATACGAGAAAGACGAGCCTTTCCAAAAGTCTATAATGTGCTTGGCCCTTGTGTGGAGGATGAAGATCAGCTGAGAGTGGAAGGTCAGCTCATCAGGCAACCAGCGCCGGCCAGGTGGCCCCAGATTCTCACCGCCTGAGCCTAGGAAGAGAGTAGCTAGGTCTCATCAAGGAGTTTCAGTTGGTGGGAGCAATGTTTGTCTCACAACTTACTTCTCAGGTGGGTCAACCTAAAGAGGCAACTGCTTAATCCCGAAGAGACTCTTAAAAGAGAACAAACCGAGGGTTGCTGGAGGGGAGGTGGGTTGGGGGATGGGCCGAATGAGTGATGGACATTAAGGAAGGCACTTGTTGAGATGAGCACTGGGCGTTATATGGAAGTGATGCATCACTAAATTCTACTCCTTAAGTCTTTATTACACTATATGCTAACTAACTTGGATTTAAATACAATTAAAAATTAAAAAAAAAAAGGAAGCAATTGCTTAACACACTGAGCAGTGAGTATGTAAAATACCTTCTTATCCTGTCTTCAACAGGCTTCAGGGTGAATTGGTTCGATAAAGGTAGAGACTGAGAGGAGAACCGAGTCTGATCCTTTCCTCGTGAGTGGTAGGCCCGGAAGTTGGATCTAAGTCTGGTGACCACACAGGAAGAGGGTGTTATCTGAAGACTGGGCTGTGGTGGGTTATCTCCATGATGAGTTCTGGGATGATGGTCACCCAGAGGTAGAGGCAGGGTATACACTGAGAGCGATTCACCCAAACAGCGCCCTCTCCAGACCCAGCTTCCTGGTGTAAGGAATTCCACCATTCGAAATTCTCTGGTCTCTAAAAAAATGTAAATACAAGGAAAAACAGCACATCAGATCAGATTCCTTTCAGATATTGTGGTTTTGATGGGGTCTGGAAGAAGAAGGAACTTGAAGAAAATACACAGCTAAATCGTGGAGTGTTGGTGGCAAGTGAGCAAAAGGCAGGAAGCAACGAGAAACTTCATCAACTTAGGACAGTCCCTGCATTTAGCAAATTTAGAGAATAGGAAACTGTTTTGTTTGGATTAAAAATCTGAGGGATAATTATTATTAAAAATTTTTTAATGTTTATTTATTTTTGAGAGAAAGAAAGAGAGAGAGAGAGAGAGAGAGAGAGAGAGACAGCACGAGTGGGGGAGGGGCAGAGAGGGAGGGAGACAGAATCTGAAGCAGGCTCCAGGCTCTGGGCTGTCAGCACAGAGCCCACATGGGGCTAAAAGCCACAAACCTTGAGATCATGACCCGAGCCAAAGTGGAACACGTAACCAACTGAGCCACACAGGCACCCCCGAGGGATAATTGTTATTTTTAAGATTCTTGCAACATAGTTTTCATTGAGTTGCCATAATCCTGTTGGACTTGGGTTTTGTTGGTGGTGGAGGGAGACTGTGTTTGACTTTGCTTGGAGACCATAAAACCACAACAAAATAGATTCTCCTGGATGCTACCTAGGCAACACCAGGACCTCCTCTACACCGTGAGACAGACTTGTGATGAAAGACACGCGGCTCCACAACGAACGGCATGGATACAGTGCGTCTGAAGAAACTGAAGGTGGTTCTTCAGAATCATCTTAACGAGTAACCAAGAATATAGAGAATTTAAGATGTCAAGTGCCTTCTCAGGAAATCCAAGCTTTATAAACAACAACAAAAGCCTCTAGTCTGACCAGTCTCCCTAAAATTATTTGCCACTGTTCTGACAGCCAGAAAAGTCAGCTGTTATGATGTTTGTGAAAGTTGATTTAAAAGGAGCCTGCTAAATGTCCTCGTTGAACTGCATCACTTCCTTCCTGGGACCATCAGGGAACCTCCCCAGCCTTTCAAGACAGGTTCTGCTTAGAAAGGTCAACCGGGCAGTGGGAACCCCAGGCAAAAGTTAGCGGCTAGGGCAGCGCATCTCCTTCTCCGAGCTCTCGGCCATTCCTTCTCCTCCTCTCCCCCCGGGAGGTGGACCCCGTGGAAAGATTCGCCGAGAGGGTGGGTCACAGCTCGGGTTTGCAGCTGCGGAGAAGCGCCGGAGGCCGTGCATCTCCGGGAGGTAGGGGAAGCCTGCGAGAGAGCCTCCAGGCCCCCGCCCCCGGCCCTTCCAGCCACGGGCTCTTCCAGGGGCGCGGGGCGCGGGGCCGGGGAGGGGTGTGGCGGCGCCAGGGTAGCAAAGGCAACCTGCCAGGGGCGCTGAACCCCCTCTCCCCCCACCCCCCCCCGCCCCCGGGCCGACCTTCCCCTCCGAAAGGAGCACTCGTGCGGGGGGCGGGAAGGGGGGGGAGAGCGGGGGGAGGCCTAAAACCCCAGGGTGCATCCGAGGGGAGGACCCGACTGCAGAGGGAGGGCAGAGTCGCCGAGCAGCTGGGCGCAGGAGTGAGCGCGCGTGCGAGCGGCCCGGGGTGGTGGGGGGGGAGCGCGGCTGCGGATCTGCCGCGGGCGGGAGCCGGCCGGCGTGTTGTGCACTCTGTAACCCGGGCGGCCCGGCTCCCTGCAGCCCCGCCGCGGCGCCCGAGCTCCCGGGGCCCGCCGCTGGCCGCGCGCTCGCCTCGCTGCCGGGAACCTGGACGAGCCCGGGAGAGCGAAGGTAAAAGGAAAGAGGAAGAGAGATGGAGGGCAGGGGAGAGGGAGAGGGGAGAGAAAGCGAGCGGGCGAGCGAGCGAGCGCGCTAATGTGGGTGCTCGCCGAACAAATTGCAGAGGCAATTGTGAGCAAGTTTGTACTTGCATGCCGGGGTTGTGCGTGCTTCATGGGAGGGAGAGGGCGGCGATGGTGGCGGCGGTGCTGGTGTGCGTACGTGTGTGACACTCAGGGATGAGGAGATAAGGAGGTGGAGAGCGTCCTCCCTGCTTCTCGTACGTAGATATCCCTATTAATATCCCCCGCTCGCGTTGTCATTTCCGCTTGTGGCACTTCTCTTGGGCTCCAGTGATGCAGAAGCAAAAGGCAGCCACCCTCTTGTTGTGATGGCCGGTACTGTTGCTACTATCAGATGGGAGATGCAGGGCGTTGGGCAAATTCTAGGAGCCTCCCTTCCTCCACCCTCGACTATTTTAGGAAGGGCTGAGGGGGGCGGGGGGGGGGGAGGGGAAATAGGTAGCCCCGGCCGAGGGCTGGAAGACCTCGCAGAGGCCGGGCTTCAGACAGTCACCTTGCAATTGCTTCCAGGCAGAGCCTACGCTAGAGGGCAAGATAACTTTCATCTCCTCCCCGGAAAGACACGTTTCAGAAATTTTGCATTGCTGCCCGAGGAGTTCTGTGAAATGGTGGTTCACAGGGCGGCAGGTGCATGGCGAAAGGGCAGGAAAGTAGTGCAGAATAAAGCAGCTCTCGGCCGCCAAGCAAAGAAAGCCCGGTGGGAACCGCGGTGAGGTGTGCCGCCTGGGGTGCCAAGAGCTTGGAGGCTGCAAGTTCAGGCCCAGCCCAGGGAGAAACACCGGCTGTGAAACCGGTGTTAGCATCCTGGAATGTTCTTTCTCAGCTTTGCAGCTTGGGGTGGGAAACCTGTCTGTATCTGAAATTCATCTGTGAACGTTAAGAAAGTTCTAAACGAATTATTTTTCTCTTTTTGAGTGTAGTTTTGTCTTCATCTGAGATCCGCTTTACTAAAGGAAGTATTTGTAGACAAAAGCCAGACTTGTGCAAGAGAAAAATGTAGTAATTTTCAGTTAAGCAACAGTTATTAATATGACCCACATCTGCATAAAATGCTGATTTAATTAGTCGTGAGGATTGTTTTTTAAGAGGCCTGCTGTTCCCCATGATGAAAAAGATTAATAGTATGGGTAAACAGTTCCTAATATTGCTAGAACATTGTAATAAAACACATAGCTATTTTTTTTTTTCTTGTGTTTTTGAGTCTGTTCCTTACTTGGTGGCAAATTGAGAACAAAATGTACCAGATCAATGCTAATTTAATATGTTTCATGCTGAGGATAAAGGCACATCTTCAGACTGACTCAGATAATAATATTGCTAGCCTTTGAAAATATTTGCTCAGCTATTACATTATAGACTCATTGTTATCTTTCTTGACTAATGATTTTTCACAAACTGGTTTGTTTCTGTTCTCACTGTCCCCACATACACATTCTTGTCCCTGGATTCTTTCTTGCAAGGGAGCCGAGGTTGGGAAAAGGTAGTTTACCATTCAGGATTTTTCAGGACTTGCTTGTCTTAAATGTGGAGGGCACCACACTGGGACCTGCTCTCTAAAAGTAGGCAACACACATAGCTTCTTGGCAACGACAGGCGGTGTAAATTGAACAGGATGTAGGAAGCCCCTGACTGGGCAAAGTTGCTGGCATTTTCTCAGCTCTAGATACTGCAGCCACACCCCGTGGCCTGACCTTGAGAATCACACAGGGCCCAAGACTCCCCTGTGAGGGAATCGTGTTTCTCCCCCTCTTCACTGTCTGAGGCGTCCTTCCTTGTGATCTAATCCAACCAGAACCAGTGTTTGGCAAGAAGTGCCACATATACTCTAGCAAAGTATGGGAGGAAGGTAATAGATATCTTTGGGCCTGATTTATACTGCAACCTTCCCCCAAAAAGTTGAATCATGACACGTCATATTTGTCATACTGATCCGCTCTGTACTTAGTCTTTTGGTTACCTGTTTCCATGTTTGTTCTTCCAGAGAAAGGGCCAATTCTTATTTGTTCCCCTGTACATTTCATAGTAGTGAATAATTAACAGTACTATTCACTGATAGCCCATACACATACATTAGTAATATATCTATATTCACTCCAGATGTCCCTTTTCTCCCTACTGCTTAGCCATCTTAGTGTTTATTAATTAGTACCATTGCTAAAGGATGAATAGAGAAAAACAATAATTAACTTTAAAATTAGACACTTACATGACTCACTCCAGCAAAGGACTTAGAAGGGGTGGATGTGTATTTATTAGCTTTTTTATTTTTGCTTAATAGTGAATTTTAATAGGGGCTCTGTTCTTATACATATATAGATGTCTACTTCAGTAATATTTATATTTCATACGGCTGTGACCCTGTTTGTGTCTTATGGTCTCAGTGCATCTTTCTCGGTTAGAAATGAACCACATCATCTCTGGTGGTTGCAGGGTTTGGAATTTTCTGTTATCGTTTCCTAGTACCTAAAATTGTAGTTGCATTGCTTTAAGATGTGTTCTTAGGGCCTAGCAGTGTTCCTCCTAATGTTTTTCCTAACGCGTTTTTTTTTTTAGGAGCACAAACAAAAAACTGCCTTAGCCGCGAGTTGTCCATTCTGCTTAGAGACCAGAGAAGTCCAGGTTTGATGATTCACTCGTGTGCTTTTTTCACGGGGGCTGGTGTTAGAAGAGTGTGGTTCAGATAGGAGAATCCCAAATAGCAGACAGTGTAAATTCCCACTGCATTCTGCACAATAATTGCAGCAGATGGTTATCGATTGGGTATTCAGTTTGCTCGAACAGTTCCCTGGATTTCTCCATGAGAGAACTCACCCTGCTTTGTTGTCATATTATCGATTTCATCTCCCCCTCTGATGCGGAAGCTCTACTAGGGGCTTATCTGTCTTGTTTACTGCTATTTACTCAGTACCATTGTCCTTTACAAATAGTTTCTCAATACCCTTTTGCTGTATGAAATGTACTGGGCTCTTACTTCTCTGCCTGGAGTGGTGGAAGGCCTTAGCTACAGACGGATCTCAGTTCCTTCTCCTGGAAGGATTTGGAGACGGTGCCGGGACTGCTAATTCATACACAACCCATCAATGTCTACCTGCTTCTCTCTTTCCATCCCAGTACCGGTCCCCCTCACTGCCCACGATATCCTGCACCTATTAAAAACTCTTTTAATTTCCCTGGGAATAGTGAGCTCGTTGGTGCTGCTGGACCTTCCTCTGCCCACAACCTCAACTGCCCACAATCGCTCAGTTCCAAGAGTGAATTTCAAGCTTTTGTGACCTCTGACCAACTATTTTAGTGGTCACTTGTGCTGCCAGTGGTTTTGGACCTGGGGAGCACGCTCGAGGGCACCTCTCCACTTCTCATATTGCAGGTAGAGAAACTGAGGCCAGGGGAAGGAAAATGGAAATCAGTTATTTGCTGGACCTCTGCTACATGCCAAACAGTCTGCTAAGCATATTACATATTTATCTTTTTAAATTGATGCAGGATAAAATTAAACCAATAATTTAGCATAAAATGACTTCATTTTACAGATGAAGCCACAAGTGCTCGGAAAAGTTTACTTTTCTTCGGGTCACATGGATGGAGTTAAGACTCTGCCCCAGATCTTTCTTAGTCCATAGTGTGTGGATGTTGTGGTACCATACTCCCTGTGGTAGGTCGTTACTGGGGACTTCCAGCTCACACTCAGTCAGCTAGTTGGAACAAAGCTAAGCCTAGAACTCGTATCTTCTGACCCCCAGTTTCCTTTTCTTTTTATTTTATTTGTTTGATTAATTAGAAATTTCTTATATATCCCCCCGAGTGAAAGTATCAGTAAACAGCAAGACTATCAGAATTTCACAAAGGAGGAAATGCACATATGATGAAAACAAAATATTTTATCTTCTGTCTGAAAAAGGAAGGATATTGCATTTACTTCTTTTGCAGTGAGGAGGGAGGGGTTTTCTGTAAAACAAAAATGTCTGTTGAGGGCCTGGGATGTTCTCAGGGATCCATTTGGCATCGATGGTGAGATGTCAGAGTGAGAACAGTTATAGACTCTACCCTTGCAGAATGTTCACAGTCTACTTAGAGTGTGAGACTAACAGTGGTGGTGAATATAAGACAAATTATACTTATAATAACATGGGTTGTTAGTGCTCAGTGTGTACAGGAGCATTTAAGGATGGCTTCAAGCAGGGTGGGGGGCCTGGGCCAGGTATTTAGTGATCCTTGGGATCTGCTCAGCTAACAGTGCCCCACACAAGGGCGAAGTTGTTACCGCAAGCATATGAGTGCGTGAGGTGAAGATACTGGAAGTAAGATCTGCACAGCCCCTCTAGCTGCTGAGCTCAGTTGATGGTACCACGACCCACGCAATCTCCAGGCAGAATCCTGGGAGTTATCCGAGACACTTTGACAACCCCATTGCCCATTTCCTATCTCCCCTCCCTGACCAGTCATCAACTACTACACATTTGCCTCCTAGAGATTTTTCAGATCTTACCCTGTACTCACTGTCTTATTTTAGTCTGTCATCATCTTGACTCCTGAGATACTTTCCTTAGGGATCTTTCTGAATCTTTCAGTCTTGTCTCCTTCAAATACACCCTTAAAAACTGTACCTAGAATAATCTCAATTATACTTGGGCACTTCTAGCTTAAAATCCCCCAGTGGTTTCCTATTGCCTCCCAGAGAATCAGGACGAAGCTTCTGAGCATAGCACACAGGGCCCTCAACCGTCCGGTGCTACCTCCTTCTCCAGCCTCAGCTCCAGAATGTCACCTGGGAGAGTCCTTCGTGATCCAACTCTTGGTGCTTCCCACATAGAATCATCTGTTTCTTGTGTCCATGACTTTGCTCAAGTTATTCACTCCACCTGGCATGTGTCTTTCATATTTTTTTCCTGACTAGCTCATTTACCAAGATTCAGTTCAGGGGTGAGCTCCCTCCCAGGACACTTTTCCAGAACCTTCCGATTGGCTTAGTGCCCACCCTTTGTATTTTCCATCTCTGTATTTGGACTTGCCCGTGGTATTGTTATATTGTTGTGTTTTTTTTTTTAATATGTTGTATCTCCCACTATGTTCTAAGCTCCTCAAAAAATAGAAACTATGTCATATTCATCTTGGTACCCCCAGCCTTGACCTCTGAGACTCAGAATGGATTTGTTGTACTATAGAAGTAAGACTGAATACGTAACCTGAATTTAGACATAAGTAGAGAAATTCTGAGTTTAACATGGCCTTCAAAAGATAAATATATCATATATATATATGTATATATATATATCTCAAGTATTTGTATCAAGTATATATATATTTATATGTATATATATGTATATACATTATATACATTTATATGTATATATATGTATATACATTATATACATTTATATGTATATATATGTACATATATATTTATATGTATAAAAGAGAGGGAGAGGAGAGTTGGAGATTAATCTATTATATAACATGAATGTGAACGAGAAGAGGGTAGAAACATGGTGATCTGTAATGCAGTGACTTACAGAAATCCTTTTTAATTCCATAATTCTTGATTGATGGTGGGAGTCATGACTTTTATGAACTCCAGGGCTGACCAGAAGCTGGCTTGGGATAACTGAATTAACATGAATTTCTTCCTTCATCTCTACTTAGTATATATGTAGTTTTCTAGCCAGCTAGAGAAAGTTATATTCTTACATTTGGGGAAGTTCACTTTCTAACAGTTTAAAGGACCCATTTGTAATATCCTCAAGGCACTTCCCACTGCTTACTAGTCTTCAAACTATGGTAGCTTTTGCCTGTGGGCAAGTGGAATATTTTCCCCCAGGAGACGAGGGCTGCTAATAGGCACATAATTCCAGCAAGGCTAAAGGCCTTGATGCATGCCAGGCCAGCCATAAACAATTATTTCTCCTCTGAGGATCCCTTGGAAAGCCACCCGTTGAAAGGTACCTCTCTAGCCCAGAAGCTGCCAAGTTTTGGGTCCTCCTTCTACTAAATATCCTTTCAAGTAGCCAAGAGAAGTCTGCCTGTGTCTTCTTACCAGTTAAGGCTACTTCACTGTACCATCTCACCCTAACTTGTTAAGTGACCAAGTACATTCTTCTCGCTCCATTATACCTTTCGGATGCTTTTTCCATAGGGCAGCAGCAATATGCAATGTTTTGCATCCTTTTTGAGATAGTGTTCTAAAACAGGTGTTATCAGCTTTGCATTCATGCATTCTAACCGGATACCCATGCATGCTAATATTAATAATGCCATCTTAAAATTAGTCGTAATTTATAATATACTCTATCACACAGCCTCTGTCTCATAAATCATACTGTTTGAATGACCACACATTCAGGTTATAATATAGTTGTCGATAGCACTCATCGATTCCTCTTGGTTTCTTTTTTTTTCCTTCTGGCAGGGGCCCTTCCACATGGATGTGCTTTCCCTACAGGTGTGTCTGTACCATCCTTCCCTGCCCCCGGCCCGTTCTTTTTCTTCACCTTCCTCCTCATAATGCACAAGTGTGCATTAATGCCTTGGTGTGCGGCCCCTTGGTTAAGTTTCTGTCTCTGGGTGCATGTTCAACCTCCTCTCCTTTCTTCATTATTTATCCTACTTCTGGCGAAACCTTCTCTTCACCTAACCTTAGGGTTAGGAAATCCTTCTTCAAACTAAATGTCTCAATGTCAGGATTTCAACTACCCTCTTAACCTTTCTGTCTCCTTGCCCAGTCCAGGATGATGAATTAAACTTGACCAAAGCTGAGAATTCAGGATGGGGTTAGAAAGAAAATGGCCTTTCTGCTCAAGCCACCCCTAACCCTAGCCTTACAACCTGTTTTGGAGTCTTTCTGTATGGGAAAAAAAGAAGCTAAATCAAATCCATGTTGACGTCTGAAAACAGAATATTTGAAACTCACATTTTTAGAATGAAATACTTTTCCATTTATACTGTTTTAACTTATCAAATAGTTATTAGAAGCTAAGATTTTTTTTAAGTTTTTATTTTTAAATTTTGATCCCAGTGTAGTTAACATACAGTGTTGTAATGGTTTCAGGTGTAAAATACAGTTATTGAACAATTCTGTACATTACTCAGTGCCCATCTAGGAGCTAAGATGTAATCTCATTCCTGGAAATTGTACAAATGAAACAGCAAAATATATGCACAAAGCAGGCTGAAATAGCATATATAAGAGAACTTGGGAGTATTAAGAAAGAAGACTCAGTATTGGACTTCATAGTACATTCACTTTCATAGATCAATGGAGAAAGATTATAGTTTAAAGAGAAAACATGGGATACGTGAACATTTCCTTTTTAGCAACCAACTTTATTATGTGTATCTCATGTACGTATTTATTTTGTCAAATATAAGAATTCCTAGCATTTGCGTAGTGCTTAGTAAATATTTTACCTGGCAATGAATTATCTATTCGAATTGAATACAAATAGTTTTCTTTTTAGCACTAGGATGACGTATGTAGTTTTTTTTTTTTTTAATATTGTACCTTTTCTATTTGTTTTTCAGATTCCTAAGAGAACAGTCTTAAAATAAAAGAAAGAAAAGAAGTGGCTCAGTCTTGGAAGTGCCATCTCCTTGCCAGCTGCTGCAAGCGCTGGGGATTCATTTACGACAGAATAGATCCAGAAAGCTCCAGTATGTTTTCGTGAGTGATATGGTGCTACATCGCCCGGGGACAAGAGTGTCTGCTGTCGGTTTCCTGCTGGGGGAGACAGCATGGCTGCCTCCAGGACGGCCTCACGGTCTCCCCGGGACATCGCCAATGTGATGCAAAGGTTGCAAGGTAAGGGACAGAAATGTCAGGGTTTGTTCTGTATTTTTAAAGTACACTTTAAATACCAACTTAACTCAGGATCTTTTCAATTTGCTTGCACTTTTATTCAATTTTATGAAACTACAGCAAGGGATCACAAAATGACATCTCTCATGCTAGCGTTTTCAGACTAGTCATGCTGTTTGAAGATGCTATCTTTTTCACGTAGAAAAGAGACAAAGACAAACCTCTTTGCTTGGTTTTATGTCTGCATTAGTGTGATCTTTAGTGGTTATTCAGTGTCTAGCTGGGAATTCAGTTATCGCCAAACTGCCCTTCAGTCACCAATGACAATACAGTGCCGTGACAGTGCACAAGGGTATCATGACGATGGTGACAAAAAATTGTACGCTGTGGTCAGATAAGTCAACTAATAGTTTAAATATCCAAACTAGGAAGCCCTCAGAGATCTAGAAAGTCTTTTAGCAAAATGAGGCAAAGAGGTGCAGAGGGTTTAAGACGTGACGGGATTAATGGCGAGTGGCAGTGTGTGGACTAGGACCACCTTCCTCACCACTGTTCTTTCTCTAATAGCCAACTTTTCTAGAAGACAATTAGCAGTGAAATGTTATAGCAGCTTATAGATTAATTCGTAATTGTGAATTACACACGCATTGAAACATGTATATTCTTTAAACCATAAAAATAATCATCTTAGAAGACTATGAAAATATTGCTTCCTTGTCACAGTCCTAATGCTACCTCTCCCCAACTTGAAACGGATATAAACATATTCAAATTTTATAGGGTTTTTTTTCCCTGGTATTTGTCGGGAGAGCCTAAAGTAATGTTACAGGTTGGCTTTTTGCTCTTCGAGTATCTCCAGCAAGCAAGCGATTGCTGTGGTTTTCCACCGCGACCATCATATTAATCTCTTACAATCCCACCTTCCTCATTTATAGTGTCTTTGATGTGAATAGCAGTCATTTCCAGGTAAGCCCTCTTGACTTTCAAATACAGGTGAAACTCTGGACATTCGTGGCCCAGGGCATGCTCTCAGCTACAGAAAGCCACGAGCTTAGTGGAGCTGTGCGTTTCTCCATGTCAGACCGGAGACCACCACTGTCCCTGACACCCCTGCAATCACAAGGCTCCCATGCGTGTAGATTGTCCTGGGCTGGTTTTTGATGCTTCAGTGCCAGTGGCACTTATTTCAAGTTTATTGCTGGAAGATCTCATCGTCACACCAGAAAGAGCTTGGTTAAATAAGAGAACAGATCCTTGCTGAATATGTGGGCATAGACCTCCTCCATAGGCCAAAAACAAACAAACAAACAAACAAACAAACAAACAAACCCTGATTATGTCTACACAATGCTAAGGATCTCCAGTTTAAATTGTACATCTTTTTTTGGGTAGATGGAATACTGAACTTACAGTTCCATTTTTCTGTCTGTGTCTGTCTTTGTTGTTTCCTGGGCACAAATTCCTGAGCCATGTTGTGCCTCAGTGACCTCATTTACAAAAAGATGGAAAGGAAACCAGAGTCCCCTTACAAAAGATAAGGAAGATAATTAGGTAATAAAGCAGATTTTCCTTTGAGTTTATTAAATATGAAAATTCCCTGGATCATATATATGTATATGTATATATGTGTACATATATATGTATGTGTACATATATGTACATATGTGTACATATACATGTACATATACATATATATACATATATACATATACATATATATGTACATACATATGTGTGTGTATATATATACACATATATGTATATACACACACACAATAAAGGGAAATTGTACAGGGTAATTTGAAAAAGATTAAATAAGAATCAGATTATGATTGTACAAAGTATTTACTTTTTATTCTTATTTTGCTTTGAAATTTTTTTAGTAAGGTAGTGGTTAGGTTACGAGGGGAGGGAAGAGTACTGTGCCTCAGTCTCTTATTATTTCTGTAGTGTATAGATATGTGGTTTTTCCTGAGAAGTGTGTGTAGTAGGGGAAGGACTGGAGCCCCTCACTCCCATCCCATGCCTGGCTTGTCCCAGTGGCTGTCCCATTTTAACATCTGTGCATTTCGAGACCCCACCTGTAAAATGCGGACTGCTCACACTCTGGATTGTTTCAAGCTCAGCAAGATGATGACAAAAAGTGCTTTAAAAACTCTACTCTCATCTAATGAGCTGTTCAAATAGCCATGGAAGAAAATTGGATGAAGAGGCATAGGCTTGATAATTTGTTGCAAATTTTTCTAGCCATGCAGATTTGAGAAGGAATGTTAGTAGTTTTATATATCCTGTGCTGTATAAAACTAGTAATTTTATTACATAATAAAGTGACTATACTCACTGTATTAATTACTTTTTCCTTTGTAGTAAAAGGAAGAATTATAACATGTGATAAGGGTATCTGACAAACTCAGAATAATAAACCTTCTACCATTCGACAGTAGACAAAATTCCTGAGCACTAGATATTTATCATTAGTTTTTAGCATCAAATATATATACACATGTAGTTTTTAGCATCAATTATATATATACATATATGCATATATACATATATATACATATCAATTATATATACATATATGCATCAATTATATATATACACGTGTATATATATGCATATTATATATGTATATATATAATTGATGCTAAAAACTAATGATAAATATCTAATGCTCAGGAATTTTTTCTACTGTATATATACATACATATATATACATACACACACACAAACACACACACTTACATTATTAATGGCAGCAAAATGAAAGGTCTGCACTCCCACAAGGTGCAGTGGACCTAGCCTACAGCAGTGGAAACAGAATGTAACAGAAGGTGATATGGTGGATATATCTGTTAGCATATTGATCTGTTGGGTTACTTGTGCTGAATTAGCTGGCAAGGTTTGTGTCTCCACTGCATCTCAGTTCTCATTGTGCATCCTGCTGATGCTTTGAGCCCAAACAAGAGTCAGCGTCCCCAGATAGAGGAGATCTATTTTCTGTCAAGGGTACTTAGTGTCTGTTTTTACCTGCTGGAACCTCCAAACCAGTGACCATGGTGCTAATTAACGGAGGGCTAGCATTATTGTCCAGATAATGAAGACAAATGAGAGAATATATTTGAGGAAAAATAAATCTGTTAACTTAAAATATAACCAGAGGGGCGCCTGGGTGGCGCAGTCGGTTAAGCGTCCGACTTCAGCCAGGTCACGATCTCGCGGTCCGTGAGTTCGAGCCCCGCGTCAGGCTCTGGGCTGATGGCTCAGAGCCTGGAGCCTGTTTCCGATTCTGTGTCTCCCTCTCTCTCTGCCCCTCCCCCGTTCATGCTCTGTCTCTCGCTGTCCCAAAAAAATAAATAAACGTTGAAAAAAAAAAATTAAAAAAAAAATATAACCAGAGTTGCTATTTTCAAAGTTCAAATCCATGAGGACATTTTTCTAGAATCCCCCCTTTTTTTTTCTTAGATAATCCAAGTAACTGTGTTATTTTTCCCCCTCTTGAGTTTTATTGTCCTATTGGATCTGTGTATAACTAATAAAAATCATGTAGCTTTGCATAATGGCAACTTGGCTTTGCTCACTTGCTTATTTAGTTTATAACCATAATTGTTGACTGTTTTTCTGCTTTTAATTTTTATTTCTAGTGCTAGGAAATTGAAACACATACACAGATTGCTACATAATTTAGCTGCTACTGTAGTAGTTCAATATTTCACCTTTGCCAATATTTGTGCTTGTTTGAGCATAATGTTTTAGGCTGGGATCCTGAATTATGGATGAGCAGACAGACTGCAATGCAGACTTTCATTTGCTCCTAAGAGTAATGAAGGTTTCTGTAACTTCCATCAGTTTAAATATAACCTTAAAAGCAAATACAAGACAATAGTATGATACAAGAATACTAAAATTTTAAAAGCACATTGTATATATATATCTTTTCGGCTCTTTAACAGCTAAGGGGTTCCATTTCACAGGTGGCTTATGGAGTCATTTTAGTTGTTAGTCACATCTAAAAAAAGATACATGTCTGAACTCTTAAGATTATAAATTTCTTTAAGACAATGACAGTATCTTTGTAAATGTCATCATGCTGCTACATAACATTAGCTTAAAAAAGATTTGTTGAATGGCTTTTATCAAATACATTTTTGTCATTTGAAGATAATCTATCAAAGTTTAAGGAGTTTTAAATGGACGTATCAGTGTTTGTTACTGTAAGCCGGGGCGGCATCAGTGTAAACTTATAAAATGAGTGGTAAATGCCAGAGAAGATTCAAAATGTGCATGCAAAGGTGTTGTGTAGAGATTACTTTGATAAAAAAGGAGGATTACTGATTGCAAGGTCAAGTTTTTATTTTTAAACCTGTGAATAAATTCAAGGCGAAAGAAATGAGAAAAGGGATAAATACGTACTCTTGGAGACGTATCTATGAAATTTGCTAACTGTTCAGTAAAACCTAATCATGCCTCCCTCTAAAATGGCTTTTATGGTTAAAGCCTTTTTTGGTTAAATATGACATTTCCTATAAATCTATTATACTGTAAAATAAAACCTCAGCTAACAAAAAAGTTAACTGAAAAGTAGAATCAGGGGCACCTGGGTGGCTCAGTCAGTTGGGCGTCTGACTTCAGCTCAGGTCATGATCTCACAGCTCATGAGTTCGAGCCCCACATCGGGCTCTGTGCTGACAGCTCAGAGCCTGGAGCCTGCTTCAGATTCTGTGTCTTCCTTGCTCTCTGCCCCTTCCGGACTTACACTCTTTCTCTCTCTGTCAAAAATAAATAATACATGAAATGAAATGAAATGAAATGAAATGAAATGAAATGAAATGAAATGAAATGAAATAATAAAATAAAATAGTAGAATCAACATTAATAAATAAATGGCATAATTTCCTTCAGTGTAACATTAAATAAACATCAGAGAAGGAAAGGTTTGTCATTTATGAGGATTCTCATTTTTTTACAGTGCCTTGAGAGATTAACTTCTAAATTTTATTACTCTGACTTAATGACTCTTCTTATATTGCCAAAAATCCATTTATTGTATTTAGGATGAAATTCCCTATTTGGTTTAATCTCTTTCTTCCTACAACGAATGTTGTGTGCTACTATCTCAAATTTAAATACTAAGCAAAATGCAGCACAAAACAGTGATCATTTATTTATGTTTTGGAACATCACGGTTAAATAAATCTTTAATGAATAAATGGATAAATCACAATCCCTAAATTAATGAATTGAAGATGAAATTAGTCAAGACATAATGTAAAAGCAAAGGAAGAAGCCAGTTAAATGGAATCCCACTGTATTTGCCCCTTCAAAATATTTTTTTTATCTGAATTTTATTTTTAATCAAACTTGGGTTATGATCATAAAATCATGTTAAGGACACACATCTAGCCGAACCAGTGCCTATGCCCAGCTCTCAGATGCATGTGATGTTTTTTTTTAACTTTCATGCTTTAAAGATATTTTTCCTTCCTAACGGCATATTACATGTTCATATTACTTTTAAATGCAATAAAGTGTATACGTTATACATTCATATAATGAATGCCCTGTCCTCCAAACCTGTCTGCAGAGCTGTTTTACCTATCCTGGGTTATGGAGAAGGTGCCTGAAGGCCTTCAAGATCTTCAAAGGCCTGCAAAAATATTGGCTCTCAAATAGAAAAAGAAAACTGCTAAATCAAAATTCACAGAGGTTTAATTCTCTCTCTGCCTCTCTGTCTCTCTCTCAAAAATAAATAAATAAACTTAAAAAAATTAATAGAGATTTACAAATGTATAATCATTTCAACTAGTCAAATGTAAATCAAATCAATTCAAAAATTATATACGGGTTAATATATTTAAATATGCAGTTTGGGTACTTTATATTGCTGTTGATATAGTATGTGGCTGGCCTCTAGGCCTAAGAGCAATTGAGGCCTACAAATAAAACATAAAGCATTCCTACACATTGCTTTCAAATTAATTCCTTTTAATATACCACTTACTTTTGTCACTCCCGTGATGAAAATCTTCCTTGACCTCTTGACCTCCTTATTAAATCCCAACTTCTTGGCTTGGCTTCCTTATTCAAACTGTGTCTTAACTGCCCAGCATTTGTCTCCTCTCGCTCCCCTACCTAGCCCTAGATATCTACCAAATGCCGCTATTTGCAATGCTTTCAAGATGCCCTGACTCTTCTGTGATCTTCTAGGGAGCTTTTGGGAATGAACTCTCTTGGCTCCTCCTAAAACCCGACTTATCTTCAAGTCTCAAATTCAGCCTCCTCCATGAAGTCTCTGTTGCTGATAAAATCAGAAATTCTGTCTAAAGCCCTTTAGCACTTTGTAGCACTATAATAGGAATTATCTAGTATTGCTTTGCGTTATGTTATGTGCGTGTGGCCAACCACTCAGAATATAAACACATTGAAGGCAAAAATTGGGTCAATTTCACATCAGTGCCCTACAGATTGACTAGGCAGTGCATTTCATAATGTGGATTCTTCATAAGTATTTGTTGAGTGAATACAATATAAATATGTAATATCATACTGATTTTCAATGGTGGAAGCAGGGCGACCCAGAAGGAGGTAATTTGGGTAAATCACCAAGAGAGATTAGAGTAGCTTGGACTAGATACTAAACAGTGGAGGGGGAGAAAAGTGGTAAAAATCTAGATTTATTTTGAAAGTAAAGCTGAAATAATTTTCTGATGGATTGAATGTGATGTATGAGAGAGAGGAAAGAAAGTTGGCCCCCTCATTTTTCATTTTGAAATGAGATAAGACAAAAGACTATTGGGAACAAGGTTGAGGAAACTCAAGAGCTTTTTTTGGATGTGTTCCATTTTAGAAGGCTGGTGGATAGCCCAAAAAGTGGCTGAGTATATATGACTGTAGACATCAAGGGAGAGGACACAGCTGGAGAAAGTATTTGGAGATCCTGAGCGCACAGACAGTATTTAAAGCTGTGGGGTTGATCGACACCACCTGGAGAACAAGGACACCTAGGGAACATAGGTTTGAAAAACCATCCACCGTTGGTCGATGAGGTGGTGAAGGAATGAGGAGGGTCTCATATATGAGATCGAGAAGCTGCAGCCTATGTGGTAAGAAAAAGAAGAAGGAAGATCTGGAAGCCAAGAGAAGAAAGAATTCAAGGAGGGAGTGATCAATTATGTTAATGCTGTTAACATTCTTTTTATGTTCATGCTTCCAAATGTTTATAGTATATAAAAAGATTATGTGTTTATATATATAAATATCAGGCCTGAGTGAGCCAAGTACATGTGCATATAGTTTCAAATTCATTTCTGGAAGAATAAAAGAATAGCCCTGTGCATTCCCCATAAAGAGTTGCAAGATTCTTGGAAGTTAATTGGATAAGAGCAATTCCTTAAGAATTTATTAAGTGTAATTCTGTACTTCATGTAGAGCCCAGTCAAAAATGCATCTTAAGAATAAAATGCCTCTCACTCTGGCTCTAACAAGTCCTGCATTCTTATGGAGCCGATGGTCCTCATGAGAACAGTGCTCCCACTGATGCCCTTTTGTGTGTGACTGTCGCATCTCAGTGCCTTCCTTCCTTGTGCACCTCCTGCCCTCCAAAATCTCCGCTTGCACCCCTTGACATCATTTTTCTAGGTTCTTTCCACATAACAAAGTTAATAGCATTCCTCTTGTGTTTGGAGAAAATCTTCATGGAGTCAGTGTCATGTATTTTCATTGCTTTGGTCATTGTTTAATTAGTTCCTCTAGGGCATAGTTTCTTGAAAAGAAAAGAGAAGGTATGACCCTGTAAGTGTTTGGGTTATCTGAAAGATGGGGAGGACTCTGGGATTTCTTCCCAGAAACCTAGGAGGTACCCTTCCCAAGACTGGAATGGTACCCTTCCCAAAAGGACTTGAATTTGGGAAAACTGCATTTGCATTGAGGAAAACTCACTGTGCTGGTGGCTATTTAACCCTGCTTGTGTTGGATCAGAATGGGTTCTTGGGGTAACCTCTTGCAGAAGGAGGAAGACCACACTGGTGCCCATGAACTTTAGTTCCATTAATGTGTAATTTAGGGTAATAGATACCTATAAAGGGGAAAAACATACTAGACTTTAAATTTCAAGTGATAAATTTCTCCTGTATCTTTTAAAAATGTTTATTTTTTATTTTGAAAGAGAGAGAGAGAGCAGGGAAGGGTCAGAGAGAGAGAGAGAGAGAGAGAGTGAGAATCCTAAGTGCAGAGCCTGACTTGGGGCCCAACGCAGGATCAGTTTCAAGAACTGTAAGATCTTGACCTGATCCAAGACCTGATCCCAAATCAAGAGTCAGATACTTAATTGACCGAGCCATCCATGTGCCCCTATCTCCTATATCTTAAGAGCCTTACAAAAATAGTTCATATTCTGAGCAGTTATTTTTCTCTTTTATTTTCTTTCTAATTGGGGCTGATGAGAATATTGACAGATTCTTTACATGGTATTCGCGCCTAAATACAAAGCTCCTGATCTTTGTATGACATCCTACAATTTAATCAAGCAGTCATTACTCAGGTGTTCAGGTAATCATGTACTCATTTGGACAGTTAAGAAGTTATGGTATAAGAATATATTCAGCTTTGTCATAATGTTGAGAATAGGCAAATCATAATTTTTTTATTTGTCTGTAGTCAAATGAATGGAAATATCTGGAAAAAGGAGAAATTGGCAACTGCCTAAAATAGGGTCTGGGCCAAATGATTTATGTAAGATTTTAAATTCCTTATATTGAAGTTTGCTTCAGTATTTTTAAAATGGTTTCTATGGTAACTTGTGTTCTTTTTTTTTTTTTTCATTATTCACAATGACCTCTTGCATAAAAAAAAAAAAAAAACAATTCCTTCCTCTACTGATATTAATCTTTCATGTTTAGTAAACACTGGTCTCCACCCATGTTTAAAACAAATTATTTACCTTGAATTACACAATAGTTCTCCATTCTTTCAGTTTCTTTCTCTTCAAGTGTCACCAACATTATTCACATGGCATTTTGATCCCTTTTATCTGTTTATTCCTTATTATACTATTGACTTGTTTACTAATTTGGGAAGAAGTTTCAGATTTCCAGGACTTATCTTGTGTTTTTGTTGTTGCTGCTATTATTATTTTATGAGCCGCAGTGTTTCTTTTGCTGAGAATTACGCTAGTTATATATTCATGGCCTACATTTCCAGGTCCTTTGCTTTTCTCAGACTTCTTGTAGATTGTATCGTTTTATCCAACTGTGGTTGATACGAGCATCCGTTGCCTCAGTATTGAACAGAAAATGTAGACTTCTTAGCCAGAAGCCTGGGCATTAAACTAGACTGCACCCTTGACATTGTAACAAGAGAGATCTTTCAAATACAACTCTGATTGTGTCCTTTTCCCTGTTTAAAAGCCTACAATGACTCATCGTAAACTTCCAAATAAATTCGTCACACAAAAAGGATCTTCATCCTCTGGCTCCTTCTCATCTTCCAATCTTTGTTTGGGATTATCTTCCACAGACTAAATTGTGGCGTTCAGTCATCTGAAGCGCTTCTAGTTTTGTTCAGGCAAACTTCTCTCTCATTGCCATGTCTTTTCGCGTCCTCCAGTGCACCCCCTCTCCCTTTCCTTTCACTTACCTGGGCTTCTACTCAGGCTGCAAGACTTAGTTCAGACATTGTCTCCTCAGTGAAGCCCATCCCAATACCACCAGCCAAAATGAAAGGATTCCTTCTTTGTACTCTGAACATGCTTCTGTTCAAGTATTGATTACAGCAGTCTATGATGGTTTCTTTCTTTCTGTGTCCCATTTGAATATTAGAACCTTGAGGGTAGAGGCTTTTATCTTCTGCCACTTTGGATATCCAGTACTGAGAACACTAACTTAACATTTAGTAGATACTCAGTTCTTTCAAGTGTACGTTCCCGCATTTAACTAATATGTTTTGAGCATTTACTGTGTCCAAGTCCTCTGACTACAGATGTGAACATGTATAGAGTTCCTGTCCTCCTGGGGCTGTAGTCTACTGGAGTGACGTGATAATTAATGAAAATTCTATAAACTTGGCGATAGGTATCGTGATAGTAAGTACGTGTTTGATGAGTAAATTTAATTTCCACAAAAACATGCAGTTGGAATTAAGTAAATTGACCATGGTAGCACACTGTTTAATGGTCTAAATTATTTTCATGTTATCTTTTACTCTGCCTGGGTTGAAAACCCTTAGTTTTTTTGTTTGTTTTTGTTTTTATGTATGTAGTGTCATTATTTAGATAGGAAAGGGACTTACAGTTCATAATTTGATCTTATTTTGTAAATGAAGTAACAGAATTCTAGAGCAGTGAAGTGATAAGCAAAGGTCCTAAGTAGGTATTTGAGGAACTCCCATCTCTGACAGAATTGAGGGATAACTTGATATTCATACAAGGTTATTCATTTGCACAGTTGCTAATCATCACTGGATCGTGATGGGTAGGAGGCAAGACTGGCTATGTGATTTTGCTATTTGGCCCCGAGTAAAATAGAACTGTGGCCCCTTTGTTCAATGGTTATTAAGAATAACTAATATGCAGCAGGGCATTAAGCCATGTGTGGAGCCCATCTTAGTGCAGAGCCCTGTGCGATAGTCAAGTCCCACACCCATGAGGCTGGTATGGATGGAGGAGACTTTGGAACACGTGAGACCCTGAAGACTTTAGGGCCATCATGAACGAGAAATTAAGAAGTGGGAAAGGATGAAGAGAGGAGGCAAAACATCAGAGAGCCATTAGCTATTTCAAAATAGTACCTGGGAACAATCGTGTCTACAAGGCAGGAGAGAAGAGGAGGGCTCGCTCATCCTCAGCTCAGTGCAAGGCTAATCCTCAGGCACTACTGTTATTCTTAGTCACCTGCTCTCTGGATTAACACGCTGGGGCCCAGGGAGCCTTCCTGTCACTTGCAACCTTATCTTTCTAGGTTCACAATAACTTCCCACCAAAATGAATCCATGGTCTTCTAGTGAATTGAATTTGCCCATACGTTTCATCAAAGGAAAGATCATTTTGAATACTAATTATTTTAATATCCAGTTTTCTACCACAAACATTTAGGTCATACTAAATAATTATGATAAGAAACTAGCAATTATTTTTCTTATTTCTGGGCATATACTCATGCCAATTATATCCCTTTAATTTCTCTGTCCTTATCATTAGTAACATGCAGTCATATTTGTAAGAAACGTGATATATGGCATACAAAAAGTTTTGTTGGGAATGTTTTGTTTTGATTGCATTTTATTCAGTGAAGTTGTGAAAAGTCCTTAAAGAGTGCCTTGCTCTTGTGTTTACAAGTCAAAAGGTGTGAAAACATTTAGTTTGTGAAAGCACTGCCAAGTTCATGGGTCTCATACAAGATATTAGAGTCTTAAAGAGTTAGATATTTTGAGATCATTTTCCATTTGAATGTTATGATACTTCTTTTTTTATCTATATTTATTTTTGAGAGAGAGACAGAGTAAGTGGGGTAGGGAAAGAGAGAGAGGGGGACAGAAGATCCAAAGCTGAGCTGTCAGCACAGAGCCTGATGCAGGGTCCAATGCAGGAGCCGTGAGATCATGACCTGAGCTGAAGTCAGATGCTTAATGGACTGAGCCACCCAGGCACCCATGACACTTCTCTATTTATATAATTTTGGTAGGTAGACACCTATGTCTACTTAATGAATTTAATAAATGAATATAAAGTGCCTTTACATCTGACTAGAACATGTATACACAAATAGCACTCTTTAACACTTTCTGTTTGGTTTTACTGTATCTGTTTTCTGTGAAATACATGCATCTCATCTCTATGACAGATGGCTCCTTTTCAAAATAATATCTTTCACCAGCACAATAATAGATAAAGAAGGAGTGTTATTTCTGATATATTTTAAAGCTTTTCATATTTTCATCTTTCAATACTTTGTACTTTTAAAATGAATAGTTTTATGACAATATTGAGTCTTTTTCTTTTGAATTTTTAAAAAAAATTTTAATGTTATTTATTTTTGAGAGAGAGAGAGAGAGAGAGAGAGAGAGAGAGAGCAGGGCAGGGGCAGAGAGAGAGGGAGACACAGAATCCAAAGCAGGCTTCAGGCTCTGAGCTGTCAGCACAGAGCCTGACACGGCACTCGAACTCACAGACCGTGAGATCATGACCTGAGCTGAAATTGGATGCTTAACTGACTGAGCCGCCCAGGTGCCCCAACAGTATTGAGTCTTAAAGATATTTTTATGAGTTTAATATAATGACAGCAGTGGTCACATGAAACTTCATTAATATCTATAAATATTTGGAAGATGGTTAGTTATAGTAAAAATCTAACAGTGGCTATTTAACTATTACCCATAAAAAGATCTGCATTTTTTAGGTTTCCTAAGCGATACGTAATAGTTGAAATCTAAGTGTTCTGGAAGACTTATAGAATCTCACAATGTTTGAGGGAAAAATCTTAAATGATCAAGTTGTTTAATTCTGATTTTAAAAATAAGTGTTTGAGATTCCTAAAGATTAAATGACTTAGGCAAAGTCATGCACTTAGTTGAAGCAAAATAGTACTAGAACCTAGATTATCTGATTCTCTCCAGAATTATGAAGTTTTGTGGCATTTTCCCCTCATGATAAAATTATATGGTTCATTACTAAGCACTGCCTTTTTAGCTTGGTTATGAGTTGAAAAGCAAGATTGGTATTTAGCGTATGCTTACTTTATATAATGTTATATGCTTTGTATTTACCTCTAATTAGAGCACTTAATTACGAATAATTGGAGCTGTTCAGAGCTGTAGCCAATATCTTTCAACTTGGCAAAACATGGTAAATATTCACTAAATATTTGTTGAATGGATGTCAGGTTAGTAAATTCAGAGGGTAAAAGAGAGAGATGAGGGGGGAGGAGGGAGAGAGGGAAAGAGAAAGAGAGAGAGGGATCTTTAGCTCATCACTTCACTTTTCAACTGTGCTTCAGTGGGTGTTGCAAAGATTTCTCTGTCGGTACAACTGACTTGCTATAGTCACTTGAGCTGATAAATATCAATTACTAGACTATAAAATACAGTGCTGTTCTCAAGGATGCGGTTTCTTCTGAAAATATTGCCACATGCTCGGTTAATTTATTTGCATGTGTGTGACCCTTTGTCGTGCTATGAATGCAGGAATGAGTGACAGTTCGGTAGATATTCCATTCGTACAGCAAATGTGAATTGAACACCTCCTGTGCTCCAGATACTGTGTTAAACATCAGAGATCTAACTCTGAAACTGACAGTGGTGTCCTGGCCCTTCAGGAACTTCAAAGCTAGTGACTAGGTTGTAGCCTCGATTGAAGAGTTTTGCAATGAGTCACTCTTGAACAGGGGGCGGAGGACCCTCAGGGAGTTGGTTGAG
Source organism: Lynx canadensis (assembly GCF_007474595.2). Lineage (NCBI taxonomy): Eukaryota > Metazoa > Chordata > Mammalia > Carnivora > Felidae > Lynx > Lynx canadensis. The sequence continues at coordinate 138,078,288 of NC_044307.1, read as the reverse complement.
ATCTTTCCTTCGCTAGCGTCAGGCGGTCCCAGGAGCCTCCCCGGCTACTGCTGTGCTTGTCCTCCGGCTTGGGCACTGGCCCTTCCTCATGTTAATTCGCATGCCAGGTTTTAGGAACTAGGCCACGTTCTGACAGAACTGCCAATGAGCTCCCCTTCTTGCCACACTCCAGATGGGCTGTTGGGTTATGGACAACAAACTGTGGCTCCTTCTCTCTAAGCACTGCCAGGCCACAGACTGTGAAGATGGTGGGTTAAAGGATGCTCACTTCCTTCCCCGTGGCGCATCCATAATGTTAGCCTATTCTTCATTATACTAGGGAAAGTTGGCTGTTGTTCCGGGTCCAAGAAATTTAGGAATAGTGATTATTAATTATTACTTTCCTGAGCTTCCTGTTTTAATTTTGGTTAGGGGAAGGTATGGACTAGTTGACTAGCACACTCTACCCATTTTATTTAAAACCAAGCACTACTCTAATAAACACACATACACATAGTTCCAAGAATAATTACAAAAAAAACAACAAATCTTTTTGAATTCGTAGAAGCCCCAAGACTTAATCGCAACTATAAAAATGTCTTCGAACATCTGCCTTTAGAAAAGTAAAATTGTTCTTACGTTCCATACTATTAAAGAGAGCCTTTCTGCCCAGAAAGCTCTGTATGGTTTCAACTTAGAATTGGTTTTAACTGGCTGAGTTACTGATGCCTCAAAAAATGGGGTTTTAGGGGCGCCTGGGTGGCGCAGTCGGTTAAGCATCCGACTTCAGCCAGGTCACGATCTCGCAGTCCGTGAGTTCGAGCCCCGCGTCGGGCTCTGGGCTGATGGCTCAGAGCCTGGAGCCTGTTTCCGATTCTGTGTCTCCCTCTCTCTCTGCCCCTCCCCCGTTCATACTCTGTCTCTCTCTGTCCCAAAAATAAATAAACGTTGGAAAAAAAAAAAAAAATTTAAAAAAAAAAAAAAAATGGGGTTTTAAGAGAGAAATAAGGAATCAGACTTAAGTGCAGACCACTGAACTGAAGTGCTGTAATGCATTTCTTCTTGGCATACTTGCTTTACAACCAGCTACACATTAATGTGAGCTTTTGTGTGTTTGATAAAGAAAACAATTTCCTGTTATCCAGAATAGCTTCTAATGTGGGTCAGATTATTGATGCAGAACGTTAGACACCCCCTTTTCGTTTCAAGGACAATCGGTACTTTGAAGTACCAAGTGGCCTTTGTTTCTAGTTTAAGGAAGGAGACACGAGTCCAATTTTTCATTGCTAGTTAGCTGCTTAATAATTTAACATAGAAAATATGATGCCTAGAAAATAGATTTTATCATTCCTTTTTTTAGCCACGTAGGCTAAAAGCAATGACTCCAAATGGAAAGCTAGTAAGATTTCTGTAGTTAAGCAAACATACATATTCTTCATACACTATAGTGGTTGTTTTTAGCATTCTGTCAGTGAGATTAACTAAAAAAATAGATAGGTTTCTGAATTGTTTTCCAAAATTTAAATAGCTTGATTTTCCCAAATTATACAAATAACTGTTTATTAAAGTTCACCCAACATAGAAAAGTATAAAGAATGAAGTGATAGTCTTTTCAGTGTCACTACATAGATAGATAGATAGATAGATAGATAGATAATAGAGAGAAAGAAAGGAAGAAAGAAAGAAGGGAGGGAGGAAGGAAGGAAGGAAGGGAAGAAGGAAGAAAGGATTTTGGTGGACATTTCCCCCCACCCCACTATCAATGTACTCACATTCAAATGAGGGGAAGGTCTTTTACTGTGAATGCTGTTTTATTCTCTATGGGGTTTTTAATGGGGCAATATATTGCGCACATCTTCACACATCAGTAATCTACAGTGACATCGAATGGCTAAAGAATATTCTGTTTTAGATAAGCACTGCTGTTGGTTTAACCAATCTTCTACTCTGTCTAGCTTTTCAGTATTTTAGGTAAGACTGATAATCCTTTAAAACAGGATGCTTTTCTTTCTACATTGAATTTTATTTTAAGAAACAGTGAATATGAGGTAGTTTATGACTTTTAAGAATCAGTTTATGGGGCGCCTGGGTGGCTCAGTTGGTTAAGCGTCTGACTCTTGGTTTCGGCTCAGGTCATGATCTCATGGTTCATGAGTTCATGCCTCGGCTCTGTGCTGTCAGCATGGAGCCTGCTTGGGATTCTCTCTCCCTGTCTCTCTGGCCCTCCCCCACTTGCACTTTCCCTCTCTCCCAAAATAAATAACAAACTTAAAAAAAAAAAAAAAAAGAATCACGTTTATAATTAATTTTAATGAACAAGTTCCCCCCCACCCCCAAAATGAGATTGTGAAAGTCTAATAATCATTATCAGTGACTTAAAAGTTTGAATATAAGTTAGGATAAATTTTCGATTCCTTGTGGGGCATTTTTCCAATGAAGTCCCCACACTTTTTTCCCCAGAAACGGTCACACTACCTAACCTGAAAGCATAGCTCTGGCGTCTGCACCCACTCAAAATGGGAACGTTTCTGTCAGGAGCTGACGCTTCCTTTCCTTTGATCAGACCAATTCCCATGGAGCTAAGGGCAGAGCCGTCAGCAGCATTTCATTTAAAATGACACAAACACTGGTGCAAAATAACACCACCTGTGTTGTTCTGAAGCTGAATTTAGTCCTTCCGTGCAGAATGAACACTGAAATCAAGGATGCTGGCCCAAACAAGTCTCCAACTCTGATGTGATAGGCATGTCAACTAACTGTCTGAGCTCTCAGTTTCATGCTGGGAGTGGGAGTGAGAAGTTGTGGGAAGTCATGAAAATACTAGGGGCCAAGATGCTAACGTTTTGCCTCATGTTCCTGGCAACAGTTGTTTCACCTGCAGAATAGTTGCTTTGGTCTGAAGTACACGGATCCTCTCCCCTGCTGGCCCTGCTGCGGCCGCCCCTGCGTTCTGACCTCTCTCACGTTTACTTCTTTTTTGTCCCTCAGCTTATGATTAATGGTCACCAAGGAGGCGACTCTCCCTCCAAGTTAGCGCTCATAGTAGGACTCGGTCCTCCCTCCCTTCCGTCTCTCCAGATAGTAACTATTTAAAGCTCGACAGGTATGAACAAAAACAAACAAACAAACAAACAGCTCTGGGTCTGGTTTCAGATCATGAGGAATCTTTATTTATATCCAACTTGTTCCAGATAGGATTGAAAATAACAAAAATGCATACAACCAGATGCAGTTTGCTTTTAAATGAGGAAGTGAGCAACTTGGGCCCGTGGAAAGTACTAATTAACATTGCCTTCATTCTTGGCTTAACACAGACGTGTCCAGATTTTTCTAAAGCTGAGAGTTGAGAGAGTTGGGGTGGTGGAGGAATGGAAGGGGAAGAAGATCCACTCAGTATCTTATTTCCAAGTTCCTTACTGCTGACTTTGACATCAATCTAAGGCGCATAAGCACTGACCAGAAGGAGTGGGAATCAAGGGGTAAGACAACCCCAGACAAACTGAAAGTGGCCAGAGAGCACTGGAGATGAATCTCCAAAGTACGAGTAGCTTTTTGCACACAGCATGTGACTGATTATAAAGGGGATGGTATGGCATGAGTAAGGAACAGATAACCCATCACGCATACACGCTCATTTTTGACATGTTCTCACATTGCCCAGTGCTTAGATTTCATTCTGTAAACTATTTCTGCCAGTGCTGTTTACATTCCATTCTTACTGGAACTATTGCTAAGTCTAGTGACTCTCAAATCACTTGAGGTCATGATCTGTCATCTTTTCTATGGGTGTCCAAGGTGCCCCTCTGCTCGTGGCTTGCATTTCATCTTTACTCCGTAGCAGTTCAGCAGGAAGGACTGTATCTCCAGGTTCTTTGTCCTTTGGGAAAGGAAAGCATTTACATCCTTATCCTGCTGTGGTTTTCTGACCTAGTTGAGGCTGTTGTCTTTTATTTGCTCCTGTTGCCCCTACCAGAGATCTCAATGGCATTGGTTATCAAAATTCCACCTCAACCCATTGCTCCCTTTTCTGTGGTTTGTCTAAGATTAAGGATGATTAAGGATGAATACCCACTTAGGCGAACCTCAGTTTCTTCAATTAAGTTAACCCTGGGCCCAGCTAGGTCTACTGTTCTTGGTGTTGACAGCTGGCACAACAATTATCCGTAATTCTGTCTTGATAATCAGCACATGCTTGTCTTCCTTCTATTTGAGACATTTAACTCCCTATTGAACTTCGTTCCTGTTTTTGGTATAAGTGAATGCTCCCTAGCTTGGTGTAAATCATTAGAAGATTCCTCGTATGTTAAATGAACAGTTGAATGAACAAGGCTTCCTCACCTTGGACAGTCTCAGATAACCTCAGGCCAATGATGACCCTCTTATTCACAATTTCTCTTTGGCGTCTTAGATTTGGGAGGTGAACATATCCTCCCCAATTATTTGATTTTCGGCTTGCAACTGTAAGGCCACATAAATACATGGGAAGATTCATAGTACAGTTTCTATTAAGAGGGAAACTATTTGTTCATACCCTCCCTGGGTGGTGTGTTCCTTAGTGAATTATCATTTTGATACTTTACCATGGCTATATTTAAGTAAGAGCTTTTAATGTCATGGTGTGTCAATTCATATTCAGAATTTCTGAACACTTTACAGATTACATTTTTTTTTCCTTTTTGAAATAAAGAGCCATCTAGAGAGAAAAACTTTCCTCCATTGATTCCAACTCCTTCCCCTCTCAATTTCAAGGAGAATTTAGACTGCTAGAAGGCAAAACCAAGAAGAGGGAAGCAGTCGTAAGAGATGGAGCTAAAAGATTGTCATCAGTTCAAAGAAAAACACAGAGGCAAACTTTCAGCAGATTCATTTGCTGCTGCTGCTGCTTCTTCTTCTTCTTCTTCTTTTTTTTTTTTTTTTGAACTATTTGTCAGCACTTTTCCCACAGAGGAGAAAAGACCAGAAAAGTTACCTGATCACATCTGATTCGAAACTTCTGCATCCCATTCTCCATACAAGATAAAGGAGATGCTAAAAAGAGATTTTCGTTTGTTTTTGGTTTCTTATTAGGAAACATTTTTATTTTACCCAATTATTCCCATTTACTAGCCATTTAAATAAAAATTATTGCTTCGATGGTACATTTTGTACTCTTGTGTCTGAAAGAAAGCTATGCAAAGGTGAGATTTGTTTGGACTATCAGTTCCTTCTCACATGGGTGGTAGCAGCTGTTCCTTGTTGCCTCTCGCCATCTGTTGTTTTGTTTTGTCACCTCTGCTAAGGTTGATAGGGAAAAATCTATTACAAGATGGCCGACAGGACTGATAGGGGATCTCCAGTCCCTGCCTGAAGACGCCCCTCCTGGGTTCTTCTTCCCACCCTGCTTGCTGCTGGCACCAAATTACTACTAATGAGGAATGCGGAAGTTAGAGACTGTAAATTGTCCCCTCTGCTTATGCTTGAGGCTCAGGCCTCTGGAGAGCGATCTCCTCTGAGCCCACCGGTGTAAAATAAACCCCCTGCCTTCCGAGATCTCTGAATGTCGCCTGGTTCTTCCGCGGGCTGATCCAGACCAGTTTCCACAGCAAGGTTTTCACCACATCACGTCTATCCTCTTGCTGTTAAACTGTTCGTCTTTGTTGCTATATGTGAAGTCTCAGGGCTTGTCAACTGCTACTCCATTTAATATACTGGTCAGTCCTAGGTAATATTACTTGCCTAAGGAGAGACATTTCAAATAAGTAACGGAATCTTCTCAAGCCCACATTATTTTGGGATTCAACCCAACTAATACTTTCCATTATCCTATTGGTTCTTATGTCTGTACTTACTTTATCTTCCACTTTTTACCTACTGGTTATTGTTCCGCCTATTTAGCACTCATCTGTTGACCTGTAATACCTTATTAGAGTGCCAAATACATGACTGAATGCTTGCTGTTGCTTTCTGGGGATAAGCAGACAATAGAAGACATGGTGATAAATAAAAATAATAACCCTAGATACACTTACTTGACTCAAATGAACCTGACCAATGGATTTTAATTCTTACCATAGACAAGCAGTAGAAATTCAGTTATGACCAAACCTCATGTAACTATTTGCACTTTATTCATCCTTTCTGCAAATTCAGAGGAAAAACACTGATGTATCTGGTTGCCGTAAATGATGTCCAGAGTACTAATGCCAAGATGCATGTCTGTCTGATGTTGAAAGATAAATTTACCTCCATATGCTTAAAGGGAAAACATCATGTTGTTCAAAACTCAAAAGTCTGTTGGTTTACTAAAATATCTAGAATCTTCCAGCACAGTGCATTTAAATGAGATCCACCATTTCACATTCAATTTAATAAAATTCCTTGTCTTACTCCTTTAAGAACCCAAGGTATTTTTAGTTCTTTGATCTGAAAGTGTCACCTGTGTAGAACTGCGCTGTATGTCAAGAGAGGGAAGTTCTGGAAAGCCTGTGGGTGTGTGATAACCTAAGGGCATCAGATAAGTAGATCCAAATAAGATTGCAAAAACAAAACAAAACCAAAAAAACCCAAATCCCCAAAAACCCATTCTTCCTCTGTATTCCAAGCACTTAGTATAGCAACCCACAGTGATGTTTTCCTTGGCAGGCATACAGAGCATTTATCAGTCTAAAATTTATGACCGTTCGAGAGACTCACAAGGGTGTGGACTTACAGCTTTAAATAAATTCAGAATGATGTTTTTTGTCCCCTAGGAATTTTCATTATTGAAATTATCAAACAGTAAACTTTCCTAGATTGGGTCATTTATTTATTTATCTTCTATGAAGCTTGAAAATCAAATCCGTATGTTCTCTTTTTATTTTTTGAATATCGTGGAAGACTCAGAAGAGGCCTCTGATCTCTTACAAAAGACTATGACATCACTTGAAATAACTAATTATTCTGCTTCTCTCTGTGACACAGATGAACAGCAGCAAAACATGTGGGTTAACAGAGAACAGCTACATGAGCAATAACACTGTTAATTATCTTGTAAAACCTCTTGTTGGTCAGAGTCTTACCTGTCAGATATGGATCAGTTATTGAATGTATACGTATATATTACTGTTTCTTGGTCTACCTGATTCTCTTTCTGTGTAAAGAGCAGATTTACCCAGACTCTTAAAAGCTGTCATTAGCTCTCAACAGTGGTGAGTCATTGATTTTCCCTTCCTCTTGTGCTCTACAAAGAGTAAGCTTTCTTTTAACTTTACACATTCAGAGTATAACATGTCCGCACGATGCTATTTTGAAAATACTGAGCCTGAAACCATGTTTATTTTGGGGAGACACTGCTAAGAGACCACTGAGTTGGTGAAAAATTGACCACAGTGATTTAATTAACTAAGTTGTTTAAAGAAGAATAATCTTAAAATTTCCATGTGTACATTCAGTTCCTGAATCTGAGCTCCAAGCCTGAGCTTCTTCCTGGAAGGTGTGTGATAGTCTAAGGCTAGGAAATATTTTCTGTCTCTTATTTTGTTTGATTATAATAAAAGGACAGTGCATTTGTTACCACTTCATGAACCCAGTGCTTCTACTGAGTTGGAGCTCATGGATGAAGTCTCAGTCTCAGGAAAAACAAGACAAAACAAAAAAAAAACATGCATATAAAAGAATCATCTCCATATAAAGTGTAAATGATACTCAATACCATAGTTGCCATTGGCACTATGAAAGAAAAAGGAGAAAAACTTTCCATTTAACTGCAAATTATATTACATATTCAAGCATGTATTTTACGTTTTTTCCCTTCTGACTATATTCATAATAATTACAACAAAAGAAAGAATTCCTCGCATGTGGCTGGTTTCTCATTAGACACCCACTCTACGATTGGATAATAGTTGATGTGGCCCCTGGAGCTTATGCACACTTTCTCTGACCACAACAGCTGTCTGAGCTACTGAGTTAAATCCGGCTTAACAGGTATTTATCTTGAACTTGCTAAACCATATTAATTTATAAGATAGAAAATTTGAGGGAAGGGAGGAAGATACTTAGTTTAATTATTGTAGCATTCATGTCTGTGTATTTGATGTTTAAAGATAAATTTGCCTGCATATGCTTAATGGGAAAACATGCTGCTCAAAACTCAAATGTCTGTTTCTTCATTAAAATATATGGAACTCTCCAGAACAGTGCATGCAAATGAAATGCACCATTTTACATTCAATTTAAGAAAAAATCATCCAGGGGCACCTGGGTGGCTCTGTCGGTTAAGCATCCGCCTTCAGCTCAGGTCATGATCTCACCGTCCGTGAGATCGAGCCCTGTGTCGGGCTCTGTGTTGACAGCTCAGAGCCTGGAGCCTGCTTCAGATTCTGTGTCTCCCTCTCTCTGCTTCTCTCTCTTTCTCTCAAAAATAAATAAACATTAAAATTTTTTTTTAAATCATGCTTCTTGTACACTTTCCTTTTCTGCCTATATATAACACTTACCTTGAGTATAACTACACAGTTAATTCCAGGCACCATATGTAGTGGAAGGCTTAAAGAAATAATAGTGAAGGAGAATCAAGTTAAAACTATATATAACATTTTTAAAATAAGAAAATAATAAAAAATATCTCTTCATGCAAAGTTGGCCTTTAGGTATATATTAACAATTATTTGTTTTTGTTTTTTACTGAAGTATAATTGACATATGACATTATATCAGTTTCACGTATACAACGTAAACGATTTGATATTTGTACATATTGTGAAATGATCACCACAGTACGCCCAGTTAATATCTATCACTATACAGAGTTACAGAATTTTTTTCTTGTGATGAGAACTTTTAAGATCTACTCTTTTAGCAACTTTCAAATATACAATGCAGTATTATTAACTGTAGTCACCATGCAATACATTATATTCCCAGGACTTATTTGTTTTATAACTGGCAGTGTACCTTTTGACTCCTGTTGGCTCACTGCCCAACCCTTGTCTCTGACAACCACCAGTCTGTTCTCTGTATCTGTGAGCTTGTTTTGGTTTTTGGGATTTTTAGATTTCACATGTAAGTGAAATCATGTGGTATTTGTCTTTCTTTCTCTGGCCTATTTCACTTAGTGTAACGTGCTCAAGTTTCATCCATGCTGTTGCAAATGACAAGATGTCATTCTTTTTTATGGCTGCATAATATTCCATAATATTTATACCACATTTTCATTATCCATTCATCTGGTTTTGGTTTTTGTTTTTAAAATTTTTTAATGTTTATTTATTTTTGAGAAACAGAGAGAGACAGAACATGAGTGGGGGAGGAGCAGAGAAAGAGGGAGACAGAATCCGAAGCAGGCTCCAGGCTCTGAGCTATCAGACTTGGGGCTTGAACTCACAAACCGTGAGATCATGACCTGAGCTGAAGTCGGATGCTTAACCGACTAAGCCACCCAGGAGCCCTCATTATCCATTCATCTGTTGATTGGTATTTCAGTTGTTTCTGTATCTTGGCTATTGTAAAAACAAAAAAAAAATCAATAATAAATTCTTCTTTATGGAAGACCCAGATCAGAGAATTTTTTTGTTTTGTTTTGTTTTTTTGTTTTTGTTTTTGTTTTTTTAAGTCCTCCTTTTGCTCCAGGTGCACCCTTTTGGAAGAGAAGCCCAAGGAACACTGAAAAAGCCCGTTGGGCCCGCCTCAGCTCTTTACCTGTGTTGGCCATGATTAGGCCAGCCAGCTCAGCCCCTCATCTCATTCCAAGGTGCATATATATAAGCCAAACTCCCCAGTTACTCAGGCTATAAAATCTTTAAAGCATAAAAACCTAGAATTTCAGAACTGGATGGGACTGGCGAGATCACGGACCCAACAGCAGCATCTTACAGGTGAAGCAAAGCTTAAGCTTTGTCAAAACCTAACCTTTGGGTGAGCTGCTGCTATTACACCCCCTTTATAAAGTTTCCAAAGTTCCCACTGGGGGCAAATACAGAGCCAAGTACATTTTTCTGCAACAGCTCTGTTAACAGATTTCTGCTCTAGTGATTCCAGCTTCAGGAAAGAATATACAGTTTCTGGCAAGACAGTTTGGAATAGCTTGGGCAGCATTTTTAAGTATGATGATAAAAAGAGATCAGTGATTGCTCATTTATTCACTCGCTCACTATTTAATAAATGTCTACAATGCTACTGGAGATGAGGTTGTCAGCGAAGTCTTGTGTAAGAGTTAACATTTGATCAGAGACTTGAATAAGAAGGATGGGTCCTTGAAATGCAGAAGGACATTCCAGGCTACAAACAGCAAACATCAAGCTTTGTGGAACAAGTTTTGCCAGTATATTTGGAGGCATGGAACTAAGTCTTGTGCTCTAGAAATGTTCATGTTGAGATGTTATGAGATATCCAGTGGCAACATTGAAAAAGCTGTTTCATCAAACAGACTGCAGCTCAGGGGGGAATTCAAGACTGGGGATAGATGTTTGTGATTTAGGCGCATAAAGATGACATTTATCTGGAGGAGATCTCCTGAAGGAAAACTGTCAGCAGAGAAAGAAGGGATCATTGCTCATTTGGTCCTCCGAAGTATTTGTAGTTTAACGAAAGGACAGGAGATAAGAGTGGAAACAAGAAAAGAAGGCAAGAAAACACAACAAAACAGGAGAGACGACTTGGAATCCATGTCAATAGAATTTCAAGAATCAGAGTATAACCATCAATGCTAGTGTGCTGAGAGGTCATGTAATCTGCTATCTGTGAATTCAGCTTAGGGTTTGGTAGGTGTAGGTGTGGCACTGGTAAGAATGTTTTCATGACACTACTGAGGATGAAAGTCTGACTGGAGTAGGCTCAAGAGAGACTGGGAAGTAAGGAAATCTGGGTTGGTGTATTAGAAATTCCTTGGAACTTTTTCAGTGCAAGAGAGTAGGGAAAATTGGTAACTGGAAGGAGACATGACATCATGTCATGGGAGGTATTTACTTAACGGATTTTAGTTATTTTTAGAATAGATTTATTGCACGATTCAATAATTTAAAATAATGACTCTGGTTTGTATAACTGAGTCCCATGCATCACCAAACACAAAAAAAGCTTCTCGAAGATGTCATAGATATATTTATTGATATCAAGTTTAATATAAACCTTACAGACAGTATAGTCTGATCTCTTCTCAGATCAGCAACTCTGTCAGTAAGGCAACGCATTCCATCTTTGGATAGACTGAACAGTCAAAACCAAGTTCTTCATGTGTACCCAGCGGAAATGTCTTCTTATAACTTCATGTGGGTGCCCTGGTGATCCCAACAGGCCACACAAACCTTGTCTAGCTCTTACTGCATGCACATGAGGTCCTGGTCTTTTTGGTATTTCTTTTTTCCAGGTCGATGCTTCCATTCTCCCTGTCCACTCCTTGTATAATATTCACATCCCTTTTCCAATCTGACAGCAATTCATTTCCAGTGGCCTCCGTCCCCCATAAAACGGTATTAACAGCAGATTTCCTGTGTGGACTTCAGCTCCGGAAAACGACTCCCTTATTCAGCCCGTTATGCCTCTCCAGAATCCAAGTGAATAGCAATTGAGCAGAATGCAAAAAAAAAAAGCATATTTTCCTGGTCCAAAATATTGCTAAAAGAAGTTAATGATAAGGAGAGTTTGGTGCAGAGGAAGAGTCCCTGTTGTCTTCTGACCTGAGTGATGAAAGAATACTTGTTTGTGGAGTCTCACTTTATGTATATGCTGAGAACACATCTAGGCACTCTGCTTAGCGGTGTCCTACATTTTCTCAGTGCTCTAAGCAGGTTTGTCTATCCCTGTTTAGTAAATGAGAAAATAAAGGCCCAGAGACTCTAAATAAATTGTCGAAAGCAACATTATTTGCAAGTGGCCCCTTTGACATTAAAACCAAAGTCTGTTTGACCTCAGAGGTTTCTTTTAGGCATGACCTGGGTACTTCTCAATGTACGCAGATCCCAGGAGCTCCTTGGAAGCTCCTTGAGCTCCTTGCTCTTTGAAGATGGTTCTTGAAGAAGTGTCATTTCTTTTTTTTTTTTTTTTTAATTTTTTTTTTCTAACGTTTATTTTTGAGACAGAGAGAGACAGAGCATGAACGGGGGAGGGGCAGAGAGAGAGGGAGACACAGAACCGGAAGCAGGCTCCAGGCTCCGAGCCATCAGCCCAGAGCCCGATGCGGGGCTCGAACCCACGGACTGCGAGATCGTGACCTGAGCCGAAGTCGGACGCCCAACCGACTGAGCCACCCAGGCGCCCCAAGAAGTGTCATTTCTTAATACATTTCACTATATTATACTTTCCATTATAGTGTGATTTTCATTGTACTATACTCTTCAGATGTTTTATTTTATAAAATATTTTATTATATTGTATTCTTCTATTGAGTATCTTCTCTGGTCTGGTACTATTCAAGGCTTGTTAGAAGATGCTAAGCTGGGAAAAACTCAATTCCTGTCCTTAAGAAGTTGATAGTTCTGTAGAAAAGATAATATAAATACACAAATAATTACCTAAGGTGAAATATGATGTGTGATCGGGCAGAGAGGCACTAATAAATTCTCTGGTCTCTGGATCTATGCATGGAATTGGGAGAACATGATCAACTGGAAGTTCTTGACATTCTTGACATGAGAAAGTTAAAATGTCAGATGAATGTGAAAGCATGAGTGAGTAAGATTGTTCACAGGAAGATACATTATGCATCTTGTGAACAGCTTAAACAACAGGGTGGAGGAAGGAAAGCCTAAGAAAACTCAGAGGACAGTTTGTGATTTAGTTCAGCCGGGGGAAAGGGTGCCTATGGGAGAGATCAATGGCAGACCAGTGAGGAAAGCCAGGATCATATTGACCACGGTATGACTTTTCTTTTGCACCTGGCAACAAGGAAGCCATTCAGGATTTATTTTTTAAGAAAAGTAACAATTTTGCTACATGTAGGAGGCTAATTTGGGACGGGGGGGGGGGGGGGGGGTTGGTTCTGTTTTGGTCGTTAAGAGAAATTATATTTGTAATTATTTTAAGAGTAGTTAATTGTTTTTGCCTGTTTGATACTGTGCAGAAACCATTTAACATAGAAGAACAGGTAATATGCTACAACCTATTCAAAGTAAGACATATTGGGAATTGATGGATTTGCCCCATGAGTTACTTAATTTATAAGCTTTTTTCCCATATGAGACGTTGTTATATCTTCAGGTGATTAATTTATCAGATGAACACAATTAACAAAGTTATTGGTAATAAAAAATAAGTGAAATTTTAGAGGAATTAGTTCTAATTCCCCTCTTAAGCAAAGTATGGTTTTTATATATCAAGACTATGAGTTTAAATAAACAAACAGACTGGTGAAATATGAAAGACTGTGTATAAGAAAAAATAATCGATTCAACTAAGATTAGCTAAGTTATTATTTCATTTTGAGTTAATATTACAAGTGAATAAATGTAATTCATGTTTAGTTTACAAAGCTCACACTAGGTTGTCATACTGGTCCTTTGCTGTCCCCCTGATGTCCCTCAGGATTAATGATTCTTGCTTGACTCAAAGCTGTCAAATATTAATGCTGATATAAATTGATGGATAAAATGTGCACTGCGGACTGAGACAAAAAGTCCCCCTTCGGTTCTATTTTTGTACTTTTCACATGGTAATTTATGCCCTGCACTTCTATCTATTTAGACCCATTTATTACCCAAACTCATTTTTTTGATTGATTTTCTGGTAAGAGGATGAAATTTTTTTCACATTAATGGGTTTTTATTTAAAGCTCATGGAAACTAAATATTTAAAAGAAACTAGATTTATATTAAAATTCCTAGTACTGAATGGCTTTCTGAGATTACTAGTAGTCTTTCCTAGATAACCAGAACTATTAATAGAATATTTCTTTATCACATATTTCTTCAATAATCCCATGCTAACAAATAGCTAACAAATCTCTTGTAAAAGGAAGGATTGAAATACAAGCATTTAAAACTCTGGGTTTTCCCAGTTTTGCTTTTGCAGTCTACTAGCTGAGTAACTCTCCTCCTGTGTAGCTGCAGAGGGGTGAGCCAGCTGTCTCAGAAGGTGCTGTTAAGTGCTGGGTGCCCTCCCAAGGACCTTGCAGGGTGAATCTTTCCAGGACAGTGGTCCCCACAGGCCTATGTGGATGCAGAATAGGGAGGGGGAAAAAGTCAGCTAGGAAGCTTCTAAAAACCTGTGCATTATCTCCTCCTGTCCCCCCGGAACTACCAGGGGAGGGAGGGTGGGCATGTGTGTTTCAAAAGAGCTTTGATAAGTCTGATATAACTAACCTACTTCTCCCTCCTCCCCAGTCACTAGCATCCATGATGTAGGTGTAGCCAGGCCTTCTGAGAGGATTCTTTTTTCTTCTCCAAGTTTAATCATGGCCTTGCTTGTCTTAAAACCAAGTCAGCCACTGGCCAGGGGTGTCACTGGCTTGCCAATTTGTATCTACTCAGGAGCTGAAACCATAAGAGAACCTGGAGAATAGTTCCTGCCTTTCTATAGGGTACCGTATCACTGATCATTTCAATCTTGGAATATTTTACGTGCTGCAAATTGTCAACTGTATGTTAATGACCTATTTAACACAGGACAGTGTAAGACTCTTCTAGGCATAGATTATGTAATAAACTTCTTTGCCCTTATTGCCTAGCGCAGAGCCTCAACTTTGCAGTTTTTGAACAGTTTCTGTGGTTCTTGTTGTCGACATTGATCTTGTTTTACTCCCTACTGTCTGCCTTAGCCCTCCATCTAATTTGAGGCATCTGTATCTGATGAGGTAGGTGGAGGGTCAGTGTTGGAAAATCTTGAAGACCAGCTGCACGGTTTAAGTCTCTAGGTTCTTTGAATAAAGGAAAAATGAAACATTTTAAAAACTTGTGGCCTCTATGTCTAAGAGAAGTGGCCAGTAAAATTTTGGCATCATTATTCCTAAACAGAACAGCATATACAAGCCCAAGGTAGGAGTTTACCTCTTTTATTCAGAGTGCCTATCCACCTGACTTTATATTGATGTACTATTATCATAATCATAATTTATGGTAGTTGAATTCCATATCATGAAAGGAATTCACTCCAGACAACAGGTCTGACCTAACACACATTACTAATGACAACCCGAGTATTTTAGCATTGAGTGAGAGAGGTGTTCTAACCCCCCGTAGCAGTATTGCCACAGAGATTCTGTATGAGAGAGGATGTGGGAAGGAAAAAGAGAAGAAGACACTAAATAAGAGGAACTTGCTAAAGAGATGAAGTTGCCTTTTTACTCCTTTCTTCCTGAGCAGCTCTTAAAAGTAGCACACCTTTTTCATTATTCTATAGGCATCCTCTACTTTTCTGGTACTCATTATTTTGTGTGATTGAATTGGATTTGCTCCAATCCTGGTCTTTCTAAAATTTCTTCTTTTCAGTGATATTTATCACAGTGAACATTTGGAACAACCTGAATGCCTACAAGTAGGAGACTGTTCAGACAATTAATACAGCCATACCCTGGGACAATGGACAGCCTTTAGAGCAATGGTGTAGGGGTTCTGGTAGTAGATTGGGAGAAAGGGTGTTTTTATTTTATATGTCTCCCTGAGATTTATCAAAAACAATGAAAAAGGATGAAAAAATGGTGAGAAAAAAAAGTCTTCTCTGGTGATGAAATTTGAAGTGGGGTTTGTGAGCGAATGGCTAAGAAGGAATTCTTGAGACGTTTTAGTGCGGTGAGGTTTTATTATAGCACTTCTCCAAAGCTCAAAGAGAGCTCAAAGAGGACTCTATATTTAGTTTTTCCCCATGATTATGTTCATTTAGAAAAATATGCATCAGGTAATATACAGAAAAAAAAATTTACCAAAGAGTTACGAGACAACATTGATTCTATCAGACATTGGGATATATTTAACAACCACAGTAATTTAGACAGATACGTCCTTGGAGCAGAATATGCAGTTCGAAATAAGCCCATAGACGTAGGAGATGAATATTCACAAAATCATTTGGAGACAATTGGATGACCATGGGAACGGGCAGGGAAGCAGCTGACTTATTACCACATGTCCTCATGTCTCACACAGGCATAATTACACATATTCTCTCTCTCTCTCTCTCTCTCTCTCTCTCTCTCTCTCTCTCTCTCTCTCCCACATACACACACACACACACACACACACACACACAGTTTCAACTGGACCAAGAATTAAATATGTTTGTTTGAAGTTGACATTTTGTAAGCTAACACCACTTGATTATTAGTGATTTTACATGGTTTAAAGTGTATTTCATTTATTTAATTTTTAAAAAGATTTATTTATTTTTGAGAGATAGAGACAGAGCATGGGGCGGGGTGGGCAGAGAGAGAATCCAAAGCAGGCTCCAGGCTCTGAGCTGTCAAGCACAGAGCCCTATGTGGAGCTCGAGTCCATGAACCGTGAAATCATGACCTTAGCCAAAGTCAGACACTTAACTGACTGAGAAACTCAGGCGCCCTGGTTTAAAGCATATTTTAAAACATAAAACCACAAAATTAAAGAAATTATAGAGGTTATTTTTTTCTCCTTTATAACCTGGTAGTGGGGAAATCCTTCTTGGCTTGTCAAAAACCCAGAATTAAAAAGGGATTGAATTGTACATTTGTAGATATGAAAACATCAATGAGACAAAATGTATATATAAAAACTAAATAAAAGACAAATGAAAAATTAGAGAAAAATGGGTGTCACATATATGACACAAGCTATATCATTTTTTTTAACGTTTATTTATTTATTTTTGAGACAGAGAGAGACAGAGCATGAATGGGGGAGGGTCAGAGAGAGGGAGACACAGAATCTGAAACAGGCCCCAGGCTCTGAGCGGTCAGCACAGGGCCCGACGCAGGGCTCGAACTCACGGACCGCGAGATCATGACCTGAGCCGAAGTCAGACGCTTAACTGACTGAGCCACCCAGGTGCCCCAAGCTATATCATTTTGTAATAGACAAAGATCTTTATAAATCAGTAAGAAAGAAAATCAAACAGTAGAAAATCAATGGGTATAAGAAAACACCTGTATGTAGGCAGCATTCCTCCAAGTGAAGGTGCATCCAAATGTCCAGTCAGTTGTTTTTATCCCATGGATCTATTTGCACTTGTATGCAAAACTAGATTACAAAGTTATTGATTGCAGCCTTTTGGTAGACACATATATATGTTTTAAACCTAAAATCATCCTAAGCTTCCCTATAGGGAACACTTCACAGATAGTAAAATGCATCCATACGATGAAATACTATGCATCTATTTAAAAAAGTGAGGAAGATTTATATGCAGTGCAATATGAAGATGTGAAAGATATATATACTTCATTCTTAAAGTAGTCTCTGCATATGTAAGAATGTGTGAGCATATATAAATATTAACTCATTACGTTAAACATTACAGTAAAAATGTAAGGATAACCAAGAGGCTATTTTAACATTTAGATACATTTATCAAGATAAATCAAGTAGAAAAAAGATAAAATATAATATGACCCTATTTGTGGTCTCAGTTTTCTTCTCTCTCACTTGCTCATCAAAGTTATTAACACTGTGTCAGGCACTATTAAGTGCTTTACATGGATTCTCTTGTCCAAACCTCATGACAACCTTAAAGAAAGCTTTTGTTGGTTATTGTTGTTGTTTGTTATCATATGTCCCCACTTTAGCCAATGAGGATATTGAGGCATAGAGTTTCGGACTTTGCCAAAGATCACAGAGCTAGCAAATGCCACAGCCAGGAGTCGAAGCCAGGCAGTCTGGGCTTCAAGAGAGCTTATGCTCATAACCTTTGGGCGGTGAGGTCGTCCTGTACATAAATGCATGGACATACGTCACACAGATTCACATGTAAAAAGTGTTTGGAAGAATGTAGCGTGATAGTCTCTGGATAGGATACTGTAAGTAATTGTTTTAACTTCTTGTTTTTCTATATATTTTGTTCCACAACACGTGCATTTTCAGCATGACATTTTCAGTAGGGTGGTTTGATTTAAACCATACTTCCGTGTGTAAAGTATACCTCCTGTGGCCATTATGCAGTTTTACTGTGCTACAGAGTTTTGTCTTTTAAATCAGGCATTTCAAATCCCTCTATTGTATACTGTAAAAAACTGATGCAGCCGGGCCTTCCTTGTCCTCTAGTGGTGAATTCTAGTATGTTACCTGGCAGCTCGTTGCGGTATTTTAGGTTTATACTTGACACGAAGAAAGTGATCAGATCAATGCCTTCTTATGTTGGCATTCCCATATGCCTTTTATCAGTCTCTGTTTTCTTGGGGAAAAACTGCACAAAAAACAACTGTCTCCCTCTTAAGGGTGTCTGGGAATGTTTTTGTTGCTTGCTTCAGGCTGAGTTTTATCCTTACTAAGTGTTTAGACAGTCGATGCCAAGTGCAGTTTCCTTAATTTATGTTTCTGCCTATACTTCGATTTTTCTCGTTGCTCACCATTCCTGATTTTCTAAAAATACTAATTTTAACTTTGAGACTCAGTGGGATAGAAACATTTTGATTTGTTTCACGTTCGTACTGCTTTACAAGGCCTGATGACGGACCCATCTTGGTTCATCATTGTCAAAATTATGTTTATTGGCAGACATTTCTCTGTGTTGTGATTTTCTGTGATGATGTATAGAATGTTGTCAGAGGTGGCAAAATTTCATCATTTAGAAGTCTTATGCCCTGGGGCGCCTGGGTGGCTCAGTCAGTTAAGCATCTGACTTCGGCTGAGGTCATGATCTCAGTTTATGAGTTTGAGCCCTGCGTTGGGCTCTGTGCTGATGGCTCAGAGCCTGGAGCCTGCTTTGGATTTTATGTCTCCCTCTCTCTCTACCCCTCCACTGCTTGTGCTCTCTCTCTCTCTCTCTCTCTCTCTCTTTCTCTCTCTCTCTCTCTCTCTCTCAAAAATAAAATAAACATTAAAAAAAAAAGAACTTATATTTCCAAGTTTTCTGGACTGTTTTACAGATGAACTCCTTCCTGACCGTTTCCTGGGCATTACTCATAGCCAGGGTGCTACTGGTTCTTGCTCACATTACTCGTATCCAGAGATCTTCAAAACTTCTAATCTTAGAGGAAGTATTGTAGGAATTCCATAGCACGTGAATTTTTTTTTTATTATTCCAGTGGAATTATTATGTAGTTATTTTTAGATGAATTTTTGAACTTTAGATTGGCACGAAGATAGAAGCTGTGTTTTTGCTTGTCGTGGAATATGTAAAGCTACTTTTCATCTACTTCAAGCCACTTTGTATTCCAAAAGCTTATACTGATTCCGTAGCAGGTACCTAAAGGTATGCCTGCGTGGTTGTAGCTTGAGTCTTATACTTGGCTACACATCATGGGTAATACTAACTCAGTGTTTGAGACAAAATCATTTTGCGTCACAGAGCTACAACGAAGTGTTGTTTTATTTGTTTGTTTGTGTATTTGGTTGGTTGGTTGGTTGTGGGAATGAATAGCTGGCCAGAGCCATATGTCCATACTAATGTCATGTGTTTATTTTTTTAAAGCTTTTATGAATTCTTACATAATTATATTACATTTTTATACCCCAGGAGGAACTAGAAGGGAATCATAAATAGTACCCCACTGGTTGACAAAAATATACAAATTTCCCCCTTCCCACAGTTTTGCTTTCTGCAGTTTCAGTTACCCGTGGGCAACCACGGTCCAGAAACAGATGGTCCACCTTCTGACAAGTGTCAGAGGCTCAGTAGTAGCCTAAAGCTTTATCACACTGCTTTTGTCATTCACGTGACCTCATCTCATCACGAAGGCATTTTATCATCTCTCATTGTCCGAAGAAGAGTACAGACGGTAGAGTAAGATATTGTCAGAGAGACACCACACTCCTGTAACTTTTATTACAATATATTGTGATTCTTGTTGTATTCTGTTATTATTATTATTAATCTTTTGTGGAGCCTAACTTATAAATTAAGCTTTATCATGGGTATGTGTGTATAGGAAAAAACATAGTTAAATAAGGTTTTTTTTATATATAGTTTCAGACATCCACTGGGGGTCATGCAAGGTGGATAAGGGGGAAGTACTGTAGATGTTCTACTCCAGTCCCAAGGAAAAGTTTGAACTAAATACAAAGTAACTAAATAGAAAACAGACAGTTTACTTAGGTAATTTGTATCAATCTTTGAAGATCAGTTTTTAGCAGGTGAGAGAAGCTTAAATAGGAAAATAAATAAGTAACATGGATCTTTATAAAATGCCAGTACATCATTATTATTTTGTTTCAGAAGTTCTGTATGTGTAAGCCATACTTCTGTGCTTTTCCTCCTGCCTTTTCTGTCTCCCCAGTGTTAGAGGGGTACCACAGGGTCATGGTTAAGAATTCAGGCTCTGTGGCCATCCTACCAGAATGTGACTCTGTCCTTCGCTGCTTAGTTGCACAACTTTGGATGAATTAGCTAACCTCTCTTTACCTTTGTTTGGCCATATAAGGCACGTGTGTTATGTTAAGGGTAGACTTCTTGATTTGTTATGAGGATTAAATGGTTATCTGTGTCAAGTACCTGGAACTCGTAAGCACTGTGTTCAATCAATGTTGGCTACTGCATTACACGGACGCAAGTAAATTCAGCTGTATCCATTGAACACTCAATGGTTAGAAAAAGGAGGATGGAAATTTGTCCAGATGTTTTTGCATTTTCCCTTGGCCCTAGAGCATGTTAGAGAAGAATTGACATGGGAGCCCCAAGCTGACTCTTCCCTTAGTTGGTCTTGACACCCACCCGCCTCCCCGGGCAGGCACCTCACCTCCCTAAGTATAGTTCTAGGCTTAAAGATCAGATTTTCATGTGAGGTGGCTAACACAGGCTAAGTGTATCAGTCTATGAAATTGCCTTCATGTGACCATTTTGACCTACAAAATTGGCGGTTTCGTATGGTTCAACCTAATAAGTTATTGAGTGCTCAGCTGGAAAATTCTTGGGTTTTATTTGTCTTGCTTTAGAATTTAATTACTAAGAAAGATAAGATACTATGTATATTTTTCCTCACTACTCCCCCCCCCCAACCCCCACCCCCCGGCTGCCCAGGGAGTATGTTTTATGTTTTTCTCCTTTGTTGGGTGGTAATGTCTATTTTTGAGGCAATTCTGAGTGGTGGGAATGTGTTTTTGACAATCCCTACCTCTAATCCATCTCTCCTTTCTGCTCTGCCTCAGGGCTCATGCATTGTCTAACCCACCCACATCTGCTCTCAGGAAAACACCAAGTAAATTCAGTCATGCAGAAGAACAAATGGCAAATAAGGCTGGTGTTCTCCTGCAAAAGTTGTGTAGATCTCAGTAGCCATCATCCTCTTTAAGGAGGGCATGAATCACAAATTATGGACTGAAAGGCTCTACTGAGTCAGTAGAAGTTTTCATCGAGCTGGAGGCTGGCAGTGGGGATTTATTTGTGTGGTTCAAGACAGGAGAGTTCCCGAAACCTGTAAAATCATATATAGCCCATTTCCCAGTCCCAGTTTCTGGAGGTAGGGAGTTCCGCTTCTCCTCTTTTTTTTTTGGGGGGGGGGCGATAAAAACTTTAAGACCACATGTTGGGATTGTTGTAATAAAATAGATACCATTTATAGATTTCTTATTGTCTTATACAATCCTCACAATATCCTTAGGCAGCTGGTAGACGCTGTTATGACCACCATTTTAGGATGAGGAAATGGAGATTTAGAGCAGTGAGGTAACCTACTCAAGGCCACTAAACTAGTAATGGAAATGTCACACTAAGTGGACAACTCTGGATCGGGGGGTGGGGGGGTGGGGGGGTGAGAAAGAGAATGTTGATTGAGATGGTCTTGCAGGCCGCTTGCCTCTGAGAGTCCTTGATTTGGGGTTGTGACCCATGAGGCCAGTGTGTTCCAGAAGACCTGGCTTATGGTGGTTCTTTAATGAGGGTCATTATTTAGAATCTGAGTGGAGATAATTAATAATATATTTTAATGTATTCTCTTTTACTGGAAGATAACTTGTTTTAAATGTTTATTTAAAAAAATTTTTTTTAATGTTTATTTATGTTTGAGACAGAGAGAGACAGAGCATGAGCAGGGAAGGGGCAGAGAGAGAGGGAGACACAGAATCCAAAGCAGGCTCCGGGCTCTGAGCTGTCAGCACAGGGCTCGATGCGGGACTCGAACTCACAAACTGTGAGATCATGACCTGAACCGAAGTCGGACGCTTAACCGACTGAGCCACCCAGGCGCCCCTAAATGTTTATTTTTGAGAGAGGGAGAGCATGTGCAAGCAGGGGAGGGGCAGAGAGAGGGGGACAGAGGACCTGAAGCGGACCCTGCACTGACAGCAATGAACCCAATGTGGGGCTTGAACTCATGAACTGTGACATCATGATCTGAGCCAAATCGGACGCTCAACCTACTGAGCCACCCAGGCGCCCCTGAAAAATAACTTTTAGTTTGGTAAATATATTACCAGGGAACAGCTTATTTATTGTTCTTTATCAATAATGATAAAATGTATGCTAAGATTCGTAACACTTCAAAAGCCCTCTACTCTAATAAAAGTATTTATTTACTTATACTAGCACTCCATGATTTTGTCCATGTTTATGACCAAATGCTGAATATAATAATTTGATAGAAAACAATTTAAAATACTGAATGATTGCAACCATCCACCAAGTACTTAGAAACTAAGAAACAAAACATTATTGCAGAATTAGGAATATCAGCAAATGTTGAAAAGGCCATGGGATAAGTGGCCGGTAGTATTTGGAGTGCAAGAAGCTGATATAACACAGTTGTGCTAGAATGAAAAGTGCAAACTTTGTGTTTGAGACTATTCATAAATAATAATGAGTCATTTATTTTGTCAAAAAAAGAAGTATATTGTCTAGAAATTAATAAATAAAAGCCAGTTTCTTACTAGCGTTACTGCAACACTAAATTATATTTTGCGCTGTATTATTTGTGAATCGAGATAGCCATTTACATTTCAAAAGCCCTTTGAAACTAGACATTCATAGAATACATTATCACAAGGTGATAGAACATGATTTGTTTCTGAGTTTCCTGCTGAGATTACTTTATATTTACAGCTGTCCAGGACTGCCATAAATTATGTTTGATCCTTTTTTAAAGTTAACTCTGCGTGTGTGTGTGCGTGTGTCTGTGTGTGTGTGCGTGTGTAACACTTATCTGTAAGCACTTTTATGCAGCAAAAGGGGAAGAAAATTGTCATTATTACTGCAAGGAAAGGCGTCCTACTTAGTAGTACTCTGCATAGTACGAGAACTACTGTGGACGTGTTTAAGACAAGGTGCTACTGATTATGAGACGAGAGAAGGCGAACTTCAGGTATGACGATATTATGGGAGACCTTGCTTCTGAACTAGGTGCTAAGGAGGAGAATTTTCCCAGAAGCAAAGAGGAGGTACCCAAGGTGGCAGGGCCAAGCTGCATAAAGATGGTGCAGAGGCAGCTGGGGGGGAGGAACCGAGGCTGGGTGTATGAAGTGCGGAGAGGGTCGAGTCTGGCAGAAGCAAGCTGCGGTGCAGTACAAGTTGCTATGTGGGTTATTGGTGACATGACTAGAAAGTAGGTTGAGGCCAGATTGGAAAAAGTTTGGAGTCCTGGGATCTGGAATAAGAACCCTGCCAGGCAGTGGTAACCCATTTTAGGGTGGCAAGGGAATGATGTTATCAGAGTTGCGCTCTGAAAAATCAGTCTAATGTTAGTGAGTAGTACGAATCAGGTAGCAGAGAGACTGGAGTGCGGGGAGGCCAGACAGATGCGTCAGAATCGAGTCTTCACAAAAGTACCAAGCCCAGGTCCTACCAGTAGTGATTCTGATTCAGTAAGTCTGGAGGGGCCCAGGGGTCTGCAATACGAACAGGGTCTCCAAGTGATTCTTAGACCAGTGGGGTGCTGTGTACCCTTTAAGAAACATCAAGGAAGGGGCACGTGTGTGGCTCAGTAAGTTAACCATCAGCGTTCGTCTCAGGTCATGATCTCTTGGTTTGGTTTGTGAGTTCGAGCCCCATGTTAGAAACTATGCTGTTAGCACAGAGTCTGTTTCAGATCCTCTCTCCCTCTCTTTGCCCCTCCCCAGCTTGCTGTCTCTCTCTAAAAAACAAATAAACTTAGAAAGAAAGAAAGAAAGAAAGAAAGAAAGAAAGAAAGAAAGAAAGAAAGATCAAGGAAGAGTTGAGAGGTACTTGAATTAAAACTGGAATGGGAGAAGCCTGAGGGTGGAAGGAATGACAACAATCAGTGGTGATGGTGACTGTGACGTGAAGTTGAGAATTGGTGCAAGAGAGAGGCTTACCTCCGAAGACAACTGTATTTATGGGGTGATTGCCTACCCGGAAGTCCCTGCTAGACAAGGGCAAGTGACCCGAGAGAGCCAGGCAGAAGCCTTTTTGCCTTTGAGACCTAGCCTCAGAAGTCACACACCATCTCTCTGACCCATCCTACTTGACTCTCCTACGGTGCCCAAATCCCAACCAGTTTCAAGAGAAAGGAAGACAGTCTCTATCCCCTCATGGCGCAGGTAGCGGTGAGCTTCTGAAAGAGCATGTAGGACCAGAAATGGTGTTGTTGTCTTCTTCAGAAAATATGGTTTAAAAAAGCAAATCCCTTATGTTGCAAAACGTAAACCAATGGAGCCTACTTAGGGGAAAGCAGCTGGTTAAGTATTATCATACCCGTGGATTTACGTTGCATGGTTATAGACATTATGAAATCCAGTCTCTTCGGAAACAAACTGGAATATTAAATTAATATCTGTTTCCAAAGACTTCATGGATTTTTAGGTGGATGACTTAGAAATAAGATGTGGCTCTCACTGTTAAAAAATGTTAATGAAAGAAACATAGAAGTGGCAGTGATATAGAATATTATTAGATGAATTCATGGAAGAGATATATGCACAGTACTTAGAGACCAAAATTCTGAATTATGAAGGTTAGCAGGAAGGCAAGGTTGTCACTGTCACAGGGTTAGCTAGCCTACAAGCACCCGAAGTCAGGAACCTTGGAATCAAAGTCAGGGTATTAGAATTAAAGAATATGAAATTTTTCATCTGATGAGTTTAACACAAGAACAATAGTTTGCTATTGTTTGGGGGCTGAAGACAGGCAAGAAGTGTTTCTGCTATCTAGATTTGCATATTTAATAGAATGATACTTTACAAATACACACACATACACAGACACATACATATACGCCCACACCCACACACTGTGTCACATTATAGTTTATACAGGGAAGGGAAATGCAGGAAGTAAAGATGTGGGTCTTGTCCCAAGCACGGTTTGTTTCTGGTGTTTACTTCCTAAGAGAGCCCTAGTAGATGCTAGAAGTCTTCTTGTAAGTAGGTAAAATTTCGTGTAATAAATAAGTAAATTATTTTATTGCCATATTGCTTGTAAAGCTAAAACTGAAACAAAACAAAACAAAAACACACACACAAAAACCTCCACATAAGTCTGTAATAACGGGGAGATGTGAAACCAGTATTGTAGCTTTTCACTCTAAATCTGATCTGAACAATGACCATAATGATTAGAAACATTTCGGTGTTAGAAATGTTTTTGATTTAAAATACCACAACTATGTCAGTTGTAGATTCAGTTTGTTTTTATGGCTCTTAGCGAATTTTCTTTACTAACCGCAGGATACACAGCCTTTTGCAAAGCGTGTGGTGGTTTGTCCATATTTCTGCCTACAAACAAGGCTCTTGCTCAGCTGGGTGACTTCTCTAACGCCCTACATTAATTTTAGGTCCTAAAAAAATTCTGTTACTAAACCATTTGCAACTATTAGTAAACTATTGGTAGAGGATAAAAAAAATAAAAAAATAAAAAAATAAACACTTAATAAGCCCCAGTCACTGTGAGTAGCTTGATTTAATTTGAAGAAAAGACAAGAACATCTCTTTTTAATGTATGAACAATAATTATTGTCTTACAATTAAAAGCTGGCATTTTATGTGTTCCTCCATTTTGTTTTTAAAAGCCCTTCTTGCGTAAAATGATCAGTGTGAAACAGTTTTGCTTTGGCTCACAATCTGTTTTCCATAGATCTTTTGTTAATGCTCAATCATTAAGTGAAATTGTATCTCCATTTCCTCTGCTTGCTTTGAGGGTTATTTACTCTTCTTTAATCTAATGGGACTAAATGAGATTAGATTTGGGAAGCACGAAGGAAGAAACTGGATTTTTCCACTGTGTTTTTGACAGCTAGATTTGGGAGAACGTAAAATAATCTCTGTACTTTCTCTAGCCGATTTTAATAGGAAGGTCAAAAATCTGGCTATTAATTCTTACACCTGCTGTGACCCCAAGTCTCTTGCCAAGGTTTGCAAAGCCCTTTGGTCCATGTGTCACTGTCTCACTTGGAAATACCTGTGTCTTTTGGGGTGAGTCACCATTTCATAGTCATGCTTCTTTAGCTACCTCTGACAAATTTAAAATAACAATACCAAATACCTAATAATGTATACCTTCGAAGTTATTTTGATGGAAAAAGGACGAAGTTTAGAGACGGGAACACACCAAGTTGCAAATGATTAATCATAAAGAACCCTGAGTATAATGTACTCTCAGACACCGATTTATCAAAACAAAAAAATAGCACCATACAGGAGAGTGTTGTAGAGTTGGTATAGCAGGACTCAAAAATCAAGGCTAAATATGTCCTAGCATTTCCGCCTTAAATGCCTCCTAATCAGTTATTCCCAGTCTGTACTTGGGAGCTGTGGCACAGTAATATTTTGCTTGCTCTGGACCACTTGAGAATCTGCTTAAGCATAACAATTGTTATTTCTTTTGGATATATCATATGGCTACAGAATGGGAATACATACCAGTAACTGCCTGAAGCAAGCAGCTAATGCGGATTGGATTAGATTTACCATTTGTTAGCAAAGATGGGTTGGCACCTATTAAAAAAGAAAGGAAATCTCAGTAGGAGTGATTTAATGGAAAGGCATGCACCGGCATGTTTGCTGGGTAGTCAAGGTCCACTCTGTCTTTGTTAGCAGATTACCCAACAGTTGTTTCCCAGAACGCTACTAA
Source organism: Lynx canadensis (assembly GCF_007474595.2). Lineage (NCBI taxonomy): Eukaryota > Metazoa > Chordata > Mammalia > Carnivora > Felidae > Lynx > Lynx canadensis. The sequence continues at coordinate 138,051,282 of NC_044307.1, read as the reverse complement.
TAATGCTGCAAGAATGACAAAAGAAACTTTGTTAACCTAAATATTTTTCAAGAGAGGTATGCACATCAAGTTGCTAAAAGGGAAGGTAACAATAATAATAATAATAATAATACAATGTAACACAGATTAAGTGCCTATTATGTTCCAGGCCCCGTGCTGTATGTTTTATATATATGATGCTCTTTAACTCCCCAGCAGCCCTGTGAGGTAGCTGTTAGTTTCTCCAGTTTAGACGAAAGGAAACTGATGTTCAGATAGGTTAAGACACTAGCTCAATGTCATACAGCTTGTAAGGGGCAGCAAACTTAGGTCATTCTGACTTCCAAGATCATGTTTATTCTCATGACAGAACACTCTTAAAACGGAAAAACATCTTAGATGATTACTGAGCTGTATTGAAGCGCAATATCACTGCTCTCTTGAATATTGTCAGTAATTAACATAATTTCAGTATCATACAGATATTCTAAGGATCTGAAGCACTGGTTTTTAAACCTTAGTTTAGGTGCACCTGCATGGCTCAAGTTGGTTGAGCATCCGACTTTTTGTTTTTTATCTATTCTTTAAAAAAAAAAAAATGTTTGTCTTTGAGAAAGAGCGGGGGAGGGGCAGAGAGAGGGGGAGACACAGAATGCGAAGCAGGTTCCAGGCTCCAAGCTGTCAGCACAGAGCCCCATGGCCCGATGTGGGGCCTGAACTCATGAACCACAAGATCATGACCTGAGATGAAGTCAGATGCTTAGCCAACTGAGCCACCCAGGTGTACTGAGCACCTGACTCTTGATTTAGGCTCAGGTTGTGATCCCAGCGTCATGGGATCAAACATGGAGCCTGCTTGGGATTGGCTGTCTCTCCTTCTGTCCCTCTCTGCCGCTCACTGTCTTTCTGTAAAATAAAAAAATAAAATAAACCTTAGTTTGGGTACAATTACCATGAGGAGTGTGTCCAAAGAAGACTTCTAAGCCTTGTCTGAGATTCTCATTCAGAAGATCTGCTGCAGAACCCAGGAATCTATACCTCCAACAAGCACCACATTCTGATGCCATTGGTCCATGAATAGCATTTGTCGATAAAAACCTAAAGAAATGTAATTCAGCCCAAAGCATCACAAAAAAGCTTCTTTTAAAATTGTCCTGCTCATAAATAAATAAATAAATAAATAAATAAATAAATAAATAAATAAAAAAAATTGTTCTGCTCAACGTAGTATTGCATTAGGAAAAACCTTATCAAGTGGGTCTTCTTGAAATAGTCCTTCTTGAAATGTCCTTCTTGAGGATGTTTGTTACGTTCCCAAAATGGGGCCAGAAATAACCCATCAACTGGTTATACCACCAAGTGTTTTCAGGGATATAATTTATTCCTCAGATAAATTAGGAACTCTTACATTTAAGATTTTGATATGCTCACTCATATTTTTCTTACAAGAGCATGATTCCAAGGATTATTCTCTTAGAATACTTACATGGTGGCTTAAAAGCACCCAAAGCCACAGGGAAACAAAATAAAACAACAGAACAAACAAACAAAATCCAGCCCAAGCCCTCTCCTAGAAAGACTTGACAGGTGGATCCCAGAGTAGTGCACTGAATGGTGTCTGCTTGAAGGAACTGAAAGCATTCGTGTTCCTGATAAAACCAGAAGTTGGCCTATGCATCATTTTGATTACCCAAAATACCTTAAATAATTGCTTATGAATGTAGTTAAAGAGCACGCCTTCAGGTGATGGCCAGCATATCCACTCAAGAAGCGACTCTGTGGCTGTGAAACAACTCTAATGCGTATACTCTTCACCTGTCAGACTCACCCCCTTCTCTGCCCTCAAAGGTTCATTTAGTCCAATTAATGAGGGGAGATTTGGACTGGTGACCAGACTGTTCAAGATAAATCAACTAACCAAGACCTGAAGAAAGTCCAGAAGGCAGTGAGAGTGAGGGAGGAGGAGAGGCATCCCAACTCTTTCTGTCCAACCTAAGCAATTAGCAGTCAGAAAAGGAAGGACAGGTATAAAAACAAAGAGGAGGTGACAATGCAGAATTGAGACTTTGCTATACACGGGGGTAGGCACACGTCTTAGACGACTCTCCAAGAGTCTCCTGCAAATATATGTGTGTATATATTTCCACATAGTAGGTCTTGTCTCTCCTCTTCATTCTTAACCCTGGTTTGAGGTTTAAATTGTAATTACAAAATGGTATCAGTGTCCATTTTCACAGGTTGGAATGAGGAAATTCTTGCATGCCTGGGTCTTGTCATTTGTTTTTGAGAATTATATCTGATAAAGAGATGACGCGGATCTTGGATGACTGTTGCTAATGTTTTTGCCTTTTTTTTTTTTAAGTTAAAATATATTCTGTGGTTCCAGCAGGTGAAACAGGGCTTCAGTGATAGTCTGCTTTTGCAAATGAACCCATTCTCTTTCTTCATCATAGAAATTTTCCTTCTGAGATAAATGTCATTTTATGATAGGTTGATGCTATTATCACAATTTGTTTGATCATCAGATTTTTTTAAAAAAATGATTGACCTCATTCTCAAACATCTATATTAGAGTGCCCAGGTCATGCACTTTTATATAGGGAAATTTTGAGCACATTCGTCCAGAGAAAGTTATGATTTATGAGAGTCCCAAGGTTACATGCTTAGCATTTCTTGAGGATGAGTTTTCTGAAAGCTCCTTGAACATCTATTTCCATATTCACAATTGGAGAATGACAATGTGGAGCCATCTAAGGGAAGGACAGTTGTGAGAAATGGAATTCAATCTACTTTTTAAACCTTTTCTCTCCAGCTTTTCTCTCTCTATAGGGATTTAAACCACCTCCAAGTGTCTCGCCCTTGGAAACATACTCCTTTTTCTTTCTTCACTTCTTAATTTTCACTGCCTGGGGCTATTCAGCAAGGCTAACTCTAATTAGAACAGCTGACAGTGAGATGTGAATGACAAAAGTCTTAACCTTCCGGGTAGGTGTTTACAATCCTGAAATGGTTATTAGACCAAAGGTGACTCCCTGCTTCAGAATTTGTGGCTGAGATATATTTTTTTTTATTCTGGTGTGCTTTCCCTGCCTACCCTAGTAAGCCAAATGACCAGGAAAATAGAACAACACACGTCAAAACACCAATGAACAAAATTCATGGGATCTGTTTTATTTTATAGATTTGGGGCTTTCCATGACTTCATTTTCTTTACTTCTCTTCTGTCACCTTCTAAGCGACTCTTCATCCCCTAGCAGCAAGTGAGTCACCTTTAGGGAAAGAGTTTTTCTGTAGCTAATCTTTCCACCTATAGAGAAAAGAGCTTCTGGGTATCTGATGGTTAGAAGCATGATTTCTGACTTCTTGTTGCTAACTGCTTTTTTGACATGGGACAGGTCACAGATTCCAACTATCCTACAGTTCCTAACCTGTAGAAAGTGCTCTGATTCTGGAATTCTGCTATCCTATGAGTTCCTTTATTCTGTTTATTTGTTTTGAAGCCCTTCCGATCTGAATAATTTCTCCATGAGGCATATGAAGTGAACAGTTGGGCAAAAGCAAGACGTCTACAACTCAAGGGAGTTCTAACAGCTAACTAGATTGTTACCCATTTTGAATGTGTATAATTCATGGACTTCACCTGTAACGTGAGTGACAACTGAACATTAATTCACAAAACTGGCAAAAATATGAAAATATTTTGTAGAAACTTCAGTTTACGCAGATTGTAGTAAAAATTACCTCGGTTGTTATAGCCATGACAGTAAAATGCTAAGTATTATGTGATGATAATAGCAATATCACCCAGACATTAAAGAATGTCATGAAAGATCTAGACATCCTATTTTTAAAAATATCGATTTCTGCTCACCTTCTAAAATGCTTAGGGCAAAAGGCCAGCCCAGGATTGTGGCTTTGAAGCTGCCCTCCTCATCTGCCTCAGTCAGGAAGTGACTGGAAAGAATTTTGTCAGTGTACCTACAAATGTGGTAATCTCTTCTCAAGGGCATCGTGAACACTTGTGATGATGCACAAACTACCATTAAGTTTTTAAAAACCATTAAAAATAATAAGTTAGTTGCACACAGCAAGTAAGCAATTTAAAAGTTGAGCCACATGTTAGTCTTTAAATTATTTGAGAAAACAAAATGCTGATATTCTTTCTACCATAGAAAATGCCCCTTCAATCATAGTAATTGGTCCGGTACAAATACAGCTATCATTAGACAGTCTTGTTTCTAAGACCAGTTCCCCTTCTTTCCTCCTCGTGGGCACTTCACAGTCACAGATTTGCAAACAAGTTAAATGGTACTGTTTTCATGAAAAGGTAATATGCATGCTCCTTTTTTTTCTTTTTTGGTTAGAGTATATATATATACTATATATATATATATATATATATATATATACTATATATATATGTGTGTGTGTGTGTGTATACATATATATGTATATGTGTGTGTATATACATTCTCCCCTTCATCCTGCAGCTATTATGAAATGCCTCTAAAGGACTGTTCTTATGTGATTCAGTGTGCAATGGGTTCATGTACACACATAAATGCTGCATTTTTTAAGGAATCTCTTGGATCTTTTTTGTTTCTACACATGATGTTTTTCTTTCTTCTCTTGATTTTCTTTCCTTGAATACTCAGATTCAACAGAAGTGCCAGTTCTCAGCTAGAGCTCATTGCCAAGGCTGTTGTTTAAAAAGCAAGTCTAGTCATGAGTACTTTGTTTGCTGTTCTTAAGCAATCTCAAGACAAAAACAAAAACAAAACAAAACAAAACAAAAATAGCCTTAACCTCTTGGGTTAAGAGGAGCCTCAGAACGGAACACATTGTAAGGTAAAACTTATGGGTTAAATTCATTGAAACTAAGTCACTGAGAGACATTGTATTCCTGCAGTTTACAGATTCCAAAATCTCTGTATTCCTACCTGGGTCAAAAAAGAACAGATTAAGGGGCTCCTGGGTGACTCAGTGGGTTAAACGTCTGACATAGGCTCAGGTCGTGATCTCACAGTTCATGAGTTCGAGCCCCTCATTGAGTTCTGTGCTGACAGCTCAGAGCCTGGAGCCTGCTTCGGATTCTGTGTCTCCCTCTCTCTCTACCCCTTCCCCACTTGCATTCCCTCTCTCTTTCTCTCTCTCTCTCTCAAAAAATAAATAAACATTAAAAAAAGAAGACCAGATTAAGAATCAGATTAAAGAGGTGGTTTGATTTCTGAGTCCAGTCCCTTCCTTCTAGTTTTTCAACCAAAGGCATGAATCACCCCGTTTCCATCTCTTCTTGAGACTGGGCACAGGGGTGCCACACAAATCCTTCCAGATTGGGCCTGGGGTTATGGCACAGTGTCCTGGGCAGATGCTCACCTACTGACAGTCTCCATTCTGCTGTGGGTATGAGTTTGGCTTTTTCCTTGTCAGTGATGTAGGCAACAAAGAAAAGCTTTCTTGGCGCGGTCCTAGGGTCTGAACCTTCCTAGATAGCACTTTGTGAATTTGTAGGAGGAAACGAATCTCATCATGTCAGTTGCCTCTGATGGTGGGAACAATTATTAGACAGGAAGTCTGACTTCATGGTGGTAGCAGGTGGAGGACCACCCATCCTATATTTGTTAAGGGAAAGGGCAGGAAGAACCCGGCACCATTTCTTGTGCTGTGAGGAGAGACTAAAGATTCAAGATGGCCTCAGTGAGTCTTGCCCCGAATGATGACAAGGCTGGGCCTCACCAAAAAGTTTAAGTTGACCACTTTGCTCTTCAACAACCTCTGTTTTTTGTGGGCCTCAGTGACTTCCCCATCTGCCTGATCCTAAAGGCACAGGGAACTCCCTCGTTACTCTGTTCCCATGAAAGAAGCTGAATATTATACGCAGAGATGGGAGAGCACATATTTGGAATGCGATAGAAGAAACTTTGTGTAGGAAGATATTCAAAAGAATATTTGGAAAGCACAGCAAAAGATATTAGAGTGTTTTGGACAATCAGATATCTACACAATGTAGGGGAAGTGTTAAGAATTTATTTTTTTAAATTTTTTTTTCAACGTTTATTTATTTTTGGGACAGAGAGAGACAGAGCATGAACGGGGGAGGGGCAGAGAGAGAGGGAGACACAGAATCGGAAACAGGCTCCAGGCTCCGAGCCATCAGCCCAGAGCCCGACGTGGGGCTCGAACTCAGGGACCGCGAGATCGTGACCTGGCTGAAGTTGGACGCTTAACTGACTGCGCCACCCAGGCGCCCCAAGAATTTAAATTTTATGTTTTCTTACTTAGTCTTGAGCAAGAATGTTTAAAAGTAGAAAATACAACATTGTGTTTTTCATTTATTTTGTTGTGACTTTGTGATGATTTAGTTATTATTAACAACGAAATAATTGAAGAATTTGGTGGAGCTGTCAGACAGGGTCTAGACAATACTGAAATAATTACTAGACTTGCGCTTTTTGTTTTTAAATGAAGTCGGCACTGGGTTGTAAATCAGGTGAGTGACCGATGATAGACCGAAACCACTAAGATCACATCTTAATGGTAGGCTAAGATCATATTTGGATCACTTGTAAATTAATAAAGGGTTATTTATTATCTCAAAGTATGGCCTCAAGCCACATTTCCACAGCTACTTTATTAGCATAGAAAATCAAACAAACACATCTTTGCCATCAAAGAGAGGAGTTTTATATTCCCAGATTGTTTCAGAAAGCACAAGAATTCACACTCCCAGGGTTTTCTCCACAAAGATCCCTGAATTACTTACGTGTGTGGCCCTCCATCGTCAGAGTACTTGCGATGCGGACTGTATATATTCTTTTTTTCTTTCTCTATATTCATCTCGTTTGTAAAGCTGTTGGCTTCCCTAGTTTTCTGTTACAGATCGACAAACTGACTTGTCATTTTTAGTCGTGTAATTATTGATTATCGCGAAACAACTTTTAAATAGAAAATAATTTGTCTTTTATCTCTATTTACCAACAGAGCTAAACTATATACTGAGCACTCTCTTGTGTGCTTTCCAGATGTCAACTCCTGTTACCCTCCTAACAACCATATGTGGTGTGCGTCATTATCATCCCCACTTTACAGATGAGGCAACTGAAAGATGGAGCGTGTGGGTAATTTGCCCAAGAGGTGGAGCTGGAACTTAAACCAGGCCCTTGGGATGCATGCCTTTAACCACAATGTTACAGAGTTTATACAGTGTGTGATCCATACGGGTATCCCCATACTTGTCGATTGTGCCTGAGAGGCACCAGTCTGGTTAAAACAGATTAGTGATCTGATTCTGTATGTCTGGGCTGGGCCTGGGTAATAATCTACGTTTGTCCCAAGTTCCCTGGTGATGCTGGTCCAGACACTTTGAGAATCACCTGAGCTGTCATAATATTGAGGTTATGGGAAATAAATAGCTAATTTATCCATGCTGTTTTGTTTTCATGGTAATAATTGAAAATAGGAACTTTGGGTGGTGCGTGGGTGGCTCAGTTGGTTAAGCGTCTGACTTGGGCTCAGGTCACGATCTCGCGGTTTGTGAGTTCGAGCCCCGCGTCGGGCTCTGTGCTGACAGCGCAGAGCCTGGAGCCCGTTTTGGATTCTGTGTCTCCCTCTCTCTCTCTGCCCTCTCTCCCTTTCTTGTGCTCTGTCTCTCTCTCTCTCTCTCTCTCTCTCTCTCTCTCAACTGAATAAACATTAAAAAAAAATTAAAAAGAAAAAAAGAAAATAGGAGCTATTTGTGGCTCAGACTCTCTCTTTTAATTACTCCTGGATTTTATGCTTATCTCATTGTTTTAATATCCATTTTTTTACTGAAATAACTTCAAACCTTATTTTATATATTTTAAAAGCCATTTTGTGAGTTGCCTGTTCATATCTTTGTTTAACAATGTAGTATAGCTTAAGGTTTTTCTCATTGATTTTATTTGAAATTTTAACTCTTTATTATATTTTTGCAAATATGTTACCCATATAGTCTTCATGTTTAATTATGTTTAAAATTTGTCAAGTGTGTAGTTTTTATTTTTATGCAATGAAATATAGTCCTCCTCTGTTATTTTTAGGCCTAAATTATCTTCAGTAAACATAGATACTGACTTTATTTTCACGTACTTGTTACAGTTACTTTATTTTAATTCCTTAAACCATTTGGAATTTATTTTGGTGTGCAGTGAGGCTCTAAATTGATTTTTCTTTCTTTTTTTTAAAGTTTATTGGGGCGCCTGGGTGGCGCAGTCAGTTAAGCATCCGACTTCAGCCAGGTCACGATCTCGCGATCTTGCGGGATCTCGCGATCTTGCGGTCCGTGAGTTCGAGCCCCGCGTCGGGCTCTGGGCTGATGGCTCAGAGCCTGGAGCCTGTTTCTGATTCTGTGTCTCCCTCTCTCTCTGCCCCTTCCCCGTTCATGCTCTGTCTCTCTCTGTCCCAAAAATAAATAAATAAACGTTGCAAAAAATAAAAAAATAAAGTTTATTTGTTTATTTTGAGAAAGAGAGAAAGAGAGAGAACCAGTGGGGGAGGGGCAGAGAGCGATGGAGACAGAGGATTCAAAGCAAGCTCTGTGCTTTCAGCACAGAGCCCAATGTGGGGCTTGAACTCATGAACTGTGAGATCACGACCTGAGCCAAAGCTGGATTCTTAACCAACTGAGACACCCAGGCGCCCCTAAATTGATTTTTCTGTCTTAATTTGCCTACTAGTTTTGCCTAAGCCATTCACTAAATAATCTTTCTCATTTTTGTTGGGATAGACTGGGGTCTCTTTCTGGACTATGTTTTCCATTCCATTCTGCAGTTCTCTCCTTCTCTGTTATCAAACTGCTTCAACTCACTTAGTCTTTTGTTGTATTGGAATATTTGGTGGGTTGAGCCCTTTGCTCCCCCTATCATTATGTTTCTTTTATGTAATGAAGATTATCTTCATAAAGGAGTCAGAGCTCTCATTTTTTAAAGAAAGCATATAAGAAACTGTTTTTGACAACTTAGTAAAGATCACTATTTTCTTGGATTTTTCAGAAAAATCTGTAAATTCAAAGTTACCCTTATAATGACTCTGGCATTGGGACGGCAGCTGAGTTTTAGACTAAAGACATCATGACAAAAGAAAAACCATTATTTTATTCTTCCCTGTTGCCTTGGCTTCAGAGAATGATAGAAGGAGTCAGTGTCTCCAAAGAATGGAGACGAAGAATTTAATAGAAGCATCAGAATAATCTATTATATATATACTTCACTATAGGCTTGCAGAACAATCCACGGAGAGAGACCTTTCTAAAGAAAATTTAAAGAAATTAAAAATTAAAGAAAAATATGAGTTACAGAGGTGAGGAAAACAAAAGGACATACAATTTTTATGTTGTTGCGAGAAAGGAAAATACGTTTCATTGTTGACGTGTTGGGCATGATTTGGTTCACGTTTAAAATAGTATGGGGGCGCCTGGGTGGCGCAGTCGGTTAAGCATCCGACTTCAGCCAGGTCACGATCTCGCGGTCCGTGAGTTCGAGCCCCGCGTCAGGCTCTGGGCTGATGGCTCGGAGCCTGGAGCCTGTTTCCGATTCTGTGTCTCCCTCTCTCTCTGCCCCTCCCCCGTTCATGCTCTGTCTCTCTCTGTCCCAAAAATAAATAAACGTTGAAAAAAAAAATTAAAAAAAAAAAAAATAAAATAGTATGTAGGACACCAGCGGATATTTTACAGGCCACAAAAGAACCTGAGTCTGTAGATTGGTTTTCTGCCCCCGAAATTATACCCGTAAATGATGAGAGTCAGTCTTACAACTGCTGTTGTTTGTGAGAGTAATACCTGAGTCAGGCCAAGCTCCCCGTGGAGTATCCCTGTGAAGATGCCTCGTTGGAAGCAAACCTGGGGTTTCTCTTCCTGCCTCACGTCCATTTGGCGGCCTCATTCCTGATGATTCCACTAGGCCTTATCCTAGAGTACCATGCATTTGAGACTTAATGCCAAAAGTGCTATTTTAACCATGCTTTTAGCATAATTTGAAAGGTGGTGGATCAGACTAGAATTGCCTCTAAATATACAATGTACTGCTCTTGCATCTATCTTCCTGTGTTCCCTTTGCACCTCCTTCCTATCACACTTCTTTGCTGTTGCTATTTTCTAAGCCAGATTTTTTTTTCCCCTTTATGTTGGTATTGTCTCTTCCTGAAAGGAAACAATATTGCCCTTGACAAACCCAAAAATAAAAGAGAAGGTCGTGCTGGTTCCTCTAGCTTGAGAAGAGAGAGCATGTTATTTGTAAACAAGCCAGCATCTTCGTCCCGCCCAAAGTCCTGCCTTCTTCACCTTTGTCTCTTTATCTCAATGACATGAGATGCTTCACTCTGGGTTCCCAAGGCACCAAACTTTGGGAGCAATATAATAAAAACGAGGCTACTGTATTTGCTTCTTCCCCTGAAACACACAGACTGATGTATTGCTGTAGGGGGAAAGTACTCCTGAGGGATGTGAAGAGACTATGTTTACAAAGAGGCTAGGTTTAGGCTCTGTGTCTTCCTTTTTTCTCCTTGTTCACCTGTACTCAACCCCTCCAAAATTATCAATATACCCAATCAATACTTTGCACATATTTTGTGTGTAGTAAATCTTAAAAAAAAAATTTAATGTTTATTTTTTATTTTTGAGAGAGAGAGAAAGAGAGAGAGAGCGCGAGCGCACAAGTGGGGAAGGGCAGAGAGAGAGAGGGGGACACAGAATCCAAAGCAGACTCCAGGCTCTCTGAGCTGTGGGCACAGAGCCTGATGTGGGGCTCGAACCCACGGACCAACTGTGCCAAGTCAGTTGCTTGACGTACTCAGTTGACCTGAGCCAACGTCAGATGTCAGATGCTTAACCTACTGAGCCACCCAGGCACCCCTGTAGTAAATCATTTTAAAATTTTTTTTTTTTCAACGTTTATTTGTTTTTGGGACAGAGAGAGACAGAGCATGAACGGGGGAGGGGCAGAGAGAGAGGGAAACACAGAATCGGAAACAGGCTCCAGGCTCTGAGCCATCAGCCCAGAGCCCGACGCGGGGCTCGAACTCACGGACCGCGAGATCGTGACCTGGCTGAAGTCGGACGCTTAACCGACTGCGCCACCCAGGCGCCCCAGTAAATCATTTTTAAAAGCTAGTTAAGAAATTTGGTCCTCCTTGAAGACTACAAACCCTCTTTAACCTAACGTTTCATTCCCAAATTTCCTTGCCCTTAGTGATTAATAGCTGCTTAGCAAATAGAAACAAGGCTTACATGAGAAATTTGAAAAAATAAGACAGCTTATTTGTAAATCCATGTAAATCATTTCTGTCTTACTTGTTTTCTTCTGTGTTTCTTAGAAATAATGCCCTTTTTTAGAGGTGGCTTTTAAAATTTCTTTCAGTAAGGGAAGTATCCAAGTAAGTGGAGATTCTAAAGTGATACAAAGTTGAGGAACTTTTGACTCTGGGTCTTGAGCGAATACAAGTGAGAATTTCAAGAATAATAAGGGTGAAGACTCAATGTGGAATACATAGTCCTCACCCAATAAAGGATGAAAAAAACCCAGTGCTGTGGTGCCTTGATGGCTCAGTTGGTTAAGCATCTGACTCTTGATTTCTGCTCAGGTCATGATCTCATGGGTTGTGAGTTCGAGCCCCACATTGGGCTCTGCACTGACAACGTGGGGAGCCTGCTTCGATTCTCTCTCCCTCTCTCTCTGCCCTTCCTTGCTCCCCTCTCTCTGTCTCTAAAAAAAAAAAAAATTAAAGAAAAAAAAAGAAAACCAAAACATGCCAGTAAACACAAACAAGTACTGTTAAGTCCGTACCTTGCACTGACTTTCCATTACAGCAAATGCCATACTGGAAGACAAACCCTTATGGGGGAGTGGTAAGCCCTGATCTCAAGGCTGTACGATTACTTTATTCCCAGTAATTAAATAACTTGGTCACTAGCCCCAACCATGTCAAGATAAATTAAATCTAATGGCTCAGATTTGTTCTGTAAATATATGCTGGAATGCATTAAACTTCACACCGAGCTCTGATTCTTAGTGTTTGGAACATGTAAATAGATACCAAGTTTCTCCTGGCTTACAGAAATTTCTTAGTTTTCTTGCCTCTGTTAAATGCATATTCTAGTAAATAAAATCAAAGAAGGCAATGGTCGGTTCTTTTTGCTTAGCACAAGCTGTTGCTATCATATTTAAATTAATGAGTAAAAATGAATACGACAAAAACTAACATTTATTGATGAACAAATACTATGTGTTAAGCTTTGTACAAAACATTTAGGTAAAGTGTCTCATTTAACCTTTACAGTGATTTGTGGTACTTGTGTGTCTCCCTTTTACAAATGAGCCAACTGAGGCATAAAATGGTGAGTCACCTTTTAAAAATCTTCTGGTAAACGCAAATGCTGGGGATTGCAAGTTAGGTCTGTTGTGCTCCCAGGGCCAAAAATTTACTCCTGATGGAATTAATTATTCCATTCTGCCTCTACTGAAGAGTAGTTTTATTGTTGTTTTCTGTAAATCATGGTAATAGCTATCATTCTTTATAAACACGCTTTGTAAACAAATTTGGTATTACAATAAACAGTCCTTACTCTAACTGGGATAGAAAAATGAAAAACATTTCATTACTAATATTGTTGTAACGTCGTTTTAACAGGCTTTACTATGGCTGCAACTGATTTCTATTTTACCTTGAAATCCCAGGTCAAGAAATTATTGTATTGTAGCTTGGAGAGACCCACAAATCTGTAAACATTTCTTGCTTGGGAATCTAATCTTAAATTGTGTTAGGAAGCATAAAATGGAACTTTTAAAATACTCTTTATAGATTCTTGCACCTATATTTGTTTGTCTTCCATAACTGATATTGTATATGCTTAAATAATGTAAAAGCTCTCTAATATTATTTATAAATGTAAATATATATATGTAAATACATATACACAAACTATTTATATATATATAATTATATATATATAAACACTCACACACAGAGCAGTGTGACTACCTTGGTAACTTGTTATAATGTATATTTCTAATGCGGTAGTTACAATTTTTAACTTGTGTGTCACAGTATTAGCTATTTGGATAGAATTCTAGCAGGTTCAAAGAGCAAACTAAAAATAAGTAAGATTATATCTTGTACGAAAACAAATATGAGAAATTAAATGTCATTGTAATATTTGTCTACAAAGGATTCATATAGTTTCTTTCTCCTAAGTTCCAGAATTAAAACTTTATATATATATCAAAGGTTGTAATTTGGGACTTTTAATAATTTGAATGATTTCTTTTCGACCAAAAAGAAAAAAAACCCTTATAAGCTTTTGGGATTTTAACATAGTAAGAATGCCTGAATTCCTAAGTATAGACAAAGATGGTGTTATTTTTTTCCCTTGAAAAAAGCTTCTGAAGCACTTTTTATAAATCAATAGAAAAATTGTCTTTGTAGAAATGCTGGCATTGGAGAGTGGTGCATTTGGTCAGTAAGCAGGGGGTAAGGCTAAAGAATGAGAGAATAATATGCTTTTATAGAGGCGTTGCTATAGGGATATTTTAGGGAGAATGTTGCTAGCCGAGCTGGAAGTTCCCTTGGTGAAAGCTGTGTTTGATTTAGAAACTGATTGAATTAGAACAAATTCCAAAAGTAACTATAATAGGCGGGACATGATAAAACCAAACTTCAAGACTCCCGGTGCGATAAAAGGTACTTTTGTTATTATCTGTGTGTGTGTTTTTTTGTGTGTGTGTGTGCACGTGTGTGTGTGTGTGTACTTTTTCTTTTAATATAATTCCAGTTTGACTCCCTGGTACAAAAACTTTGAGATTGTATAAATAGACTTTAAAACAACTCTAAGTTTAAATTGTTTTCTTCCTATTTTATCTGAACTAAGCACTAATGGGAGTGGAATGAATAGTTCTGATTTATGTTCATGATTTCGGAAAACCTAAACAAATATTTACAGTGTAAGCCTGAACAGTGAAAATTTATGAGGAATGCTGAGATAAGATAAAAGCTGAATTTTAGCATAGAAATTTAGGTGATTGATATATAGGTATTTTAAAGAAATGGTTTCTAAAACTTAAGACATCAAAACCGAGTATCTTCCTCAGACTAATGAACAAAAATACTCTTGAAACCTGAATCTGGTCAAGAATTCATCACAGTCTGTTAGTGACTCAACTTTTTCTTTTCTTTTCTTTCTTTTTTTTTTTACTTCCAGTATTGTTGCTTTTAAAATCTAATTTTTAAAGTACATTGACTTATTTCATATCTTGATCTGAATGTAATGAAATTATTTCATCTTCTCTTTTATTGTTTTCAGACTCCTATAAAATGTGATGATGACTCAGAATGTCACCACCTTACCACTGTGTTCAGCTAGAAGATGGCACCCAGATGCATTTTAGTTTGCTGCTGGGGTCACGCCAACTTTTTTTACATTTTTTTTCAGTGATTAGACCTCCAACCATAATTATGTAGCCGAGACATTTTTCTTACTAAGAAACAAAGGTGGATACACTAGGAAGTCTTATGCTCATGTTTGGCTACATGGAATATAGTGAGAGCATCAAGTTTGTTCTTGACATAGCTGATTGGTATTTGGAATCTAGTATTTGGTTATATATAATAACACCAAAATCGTATATTTTGTATACATTTATTAAACTGTGTTTCCTTGATTTAAATCTTTACATCATACAAGTAACTTTTAACTAATTCTGGTTGTTCTGAGTTTCGATGAAATAATTCAGTTGAAATAATGTATTTATACTAATTTAAAATACTTAGAGGTAGGGTGGATAAAGTGAACAGAAAACTTCTTCCGTTTTCCTCAAGGATAGAATTAAAACAGCCATATAGAAGCACCTGGGTGACTCGGTCGGTTATGCGTCAGACCCTTGATTTCAGCTCGGGTCATGATCTCACAGTTTGGTATGTGAGTCTGAGCCCTGTGTTGGGCTCTGTGCTGACAGTGTGGAGCCTGGTTGACATTCTCCCTCTTCCTCGCTCTGTGCCCCTCCGCCGCTCTCTCTCTCTTTCGAAACAAATAAACTTAAAAAAAGCCCAGCCATATAACAACCATATAATATAATATATTGTAATTAATATAACTAATATAATATATATATATATTAATGTCATCTATATTATAGTATACATTATTATGTTATATATTTATTTTTTAGTTTTTAATAATTTTTTTACTGTTTTTATTTATTTTTGAGAGAAAGAGAGAGTCAACAACAGCTGGTAAGGGGCAGAGAGAGACGGAGACACAGAATTCAAAGCAGGCTCCAGGCTCTGAGCTGTCAGCACAGAGCCCAACGCGGGGCCCGAACTCACGTACCACAAGATCATGACCTGAGCTGAAGTCGGACGCTCAACCGACTGAGCCACCCAAGCACCCCTGTATTATATATTTATAATATATTATGTATTAAACATATATAACTTATATCATATATAATGTTTTATATATTACAAATTCTTTCCTTAAGGATGTAATTTAAATAATTGTATTAAAATTATAATAGCTTCTTTTTAAATTGGGAGAGTCTTTATTCTGCTTGTCACCTCTTCCTAAGATTTCTCATCACAACTGCTTTCTTACTTCACTTTCCACCTGTGCATATATGGAAGTCAAGTCTTTCTTTTTTCTAGATGTCTTAAAGTCAGTTACCTTCAGGTGATCTGAGAAGAGGCTGGTCTAAGAAAATGGAGAGTAATAGGTCTATGGAAAACTAGGAAATGTTAAGTCTCACCCCGAAACACTCAAGTTGAAACATTTTCTTAGAACGCTGCTGGTGAAAGAAAGCACATTTTGGGCCCACGTCCTGCCTACGGGCGGGCCAGTATCTGACGCTACCTGTTTCTTATTTGCATAAACTCCTGGCTGGTGCCCTTGAGGAGCTGCTGAGGCCAGCATCAAGCATCACTTGCAGGGGAAGGAATCTGACAAGATGGATGGTAATATGGAGGCAGAACTAGACAGTGTTGCTAGAGTTCTCTGGTTGGAGAAGCAGAAAGGGACCTCCTGTAGGAAAGCCCAGAGGGCAGAAAGGCAGAACCCAGCTTGGCTGGTTGGATTGAGATAGCATGTGAATTAGTGACAAAGCGTTCAGACTGGTGGGACTAAAGCATCTGGATGATTTGGAGAATGTGTGTAATTGACTATCTCATCGGAGGTGGGACCTCGCCATTTCTTTGAATTATAGGCTCTTTGCGGTGGATGTAGCACAAGCTGTAGGGTGCAGCACAGGTCCTGCCCTTCAGTCTTAGGGCCCTCATTTCCCCAGCTACCCTGAGCGTTGCTTGCTGGAGGTTGACAGCTGAGCCCCTCCCGGGATGTGTCCTCAGCCTAAGGGATCTGCCCCATCCAAGTTATGCTCCCTTCCCCAGGGAAGCCCATATGCAGTGAGTGATCAATGCCTGGGTACAAAGTCCCGGCCCCTTACCTCAACTTAGGACTTCTCTGAAAGACATCCCAGCTTCAGAGACCTAACTGCATCTGAGTTCAACATCTCCCTCTGCCCAATCCTGCTTCCTTCACACCCTTCAAAATGTTTCTGAAAGCACATGCCAAAAAACATCCTGCTGACAAGACTTCTTCTAGAGTGGGCTTCTCTGTTAGCCTGACCTGTGACACATGCTAATACCAAGGCAGATACAAATATAGAGATGGAGAATGAAGAGATGGAAACAGTTGGAGAACTGAAGACAGCAGGTCAAAGTGTCACTGGGGAGAAGTCCTTATAGCTTGTAGCTCAGGAAGATGGGGAAGCAAACAGGATTTAGCTCGTAGGTGCTCTATCTGTTGGTTAGATTCTAGCCAATTAGTTGCTCATACGGTGCAGGGGGATAAGGAGTCCCCCTGCACCATAGGAGTTGACAATTGAGCGTCAACTCATTTGCTGAGACAATTTATTTCTGAAAGTGGGTTGTTTAATCTGAGAGTTGGGGATAGTGTTGACTATCTCTAGGGTTTGGTAACAATCATAAGATATAACAAATTCTGGGAACCCCAATGGACAATGTGGATGTGAAAGTAGAGTGAAGGCACAGGCTTTGGGTTGCTGCAGAGCCGTGCTTTTCCACTTGGTGTCTGTCTGTGTCACCGTAGGCAAGTTGATGAACCTTGATAACCCCGGGGTTTTGTTTTTGTTTTTAATTTAAGTTCAAGTTAGTTCACATAGCATGTAGTCTTGGCTTCGGGAATAAAACCCAATGTTGCATCACTGACATATAGCATCCAATGCTCATCCCACAAGTGCCCTCCTTAATGCCCATCACCCATTTAACCCAACCCCCACCATTCTCCTCCCCTCTAGCAACCTTCAGTTTGTTCTCTGTCTCTCTCATGCTTTGCCTCCCTCTCTGTTTGTATCTTATTTTTCCTTGCTATGTTCATCTGTTATGTTTCTCAAATCCACATGAGTGAAATCACTTGATATGTGTCTTTCTCTGACTTATTTCACTTAGCTTATTACCCTCTAGTTGCATCCACATTGTTGCAGATGGCAAGATTTCATTCTTTTTTCATTGCCAAGTAGTTTTCCATTATTTACATACCACATCTTCTTTATCCATTCATCATCTGATGGACATTTGGGCTCTTTCCATAATTTGGCTATCGTTGATAGCGCTGCTTCTCTTCATAGAGATAGCCCTGGTTTTTTTACATATAAAATCCAAGTAGGGGGATATTTTCTCACAGGGTTGTTGCAAAGTTTAAGTTAGATAATATGGATCATGAAGGTACATAACATCATGACTGCCGCATGATACCTTCTAAACAGATGATAGCTATCGTAACTATTTAAAAAATTAAAAAATGACACATTACTCTACAGATAAGCTTGAACACGTGAGGCAGTTCATTTGTGACACTGGCACTCAGCAGCTGTTGTCTCACGCGGAAGCCTCCGCAAATGGCCGAGTGGCCGCAGGTTCTGTGATCCAGTGACTTTTCATTTATGACAAAGGTCACTGCCGTCGCTCCAGTCCTGAATCAATCACAAATGGCACACCCTCTAGGGCTCTGTTTATGACTGGACACCAAATGCAGGTCTTCCGAGTGGCTCATTGAACGTGTCTACCATCCAGGGTTGGATATGTTTGGGATTGGAATTTCCGACGTCTCCTCCTCGAACTTTGTGATTCAGTCTTATGTTTCAGTTTTACTGTTTTCGGCTTTTCTTTTGATAATTTTGCCTCCATTTTAGATTCAGGAACTTCACTGTTAAGATTGTAGCCCTCTTTGCTTCTGACGGGGACATGCAGTATAAAATGGAAGATAAGTAAGATTGTGTCCAATTACTGTGTTGTTTGGATATTGATAAAAATAGTGAAGAGAGAGAAAAGGAAAATTTAGATCCCAAGGTGTGAATGAGAAATAGTATTAGCAATATTTTCAAATATAAAATCCCTAAATGTGGGATTGTAATCCTAAACCTGCTTAAGACAAAGGGCAGTATTTTGGTGAGAAAAAAACAAAAACAACTGAATTTTGAAGATCCTAGATAAGAAAAAGTCATATTTATTTGGAAAAACTATATGTGTTTTAAAGCCTAGACTAAATATTGAATGTAAAATATGTGAACGCTGTGATCAACTACTCTCTCCCGGCCCCAAATAAAACACTGTATGTTGATTGGTTGAAATACTAGTGTTGAAGTCCAGTTTAATGTTAAAATAGAGTGGTTGTACGAAGAAGGTATTTTAAGACATTTTCCGGTACCTGCTTTCCTTCTGCTACTCTTGTGTTGCTAAGTACTTAAACCAGGAACAGATTTCAAAGTTGTGGTAGTTTTCTTGCAAAGTCAGGAGTTGGGCCACTTTTTACAATTAGGGAGCTACACGTGACACGTTCGTCCAGGGTCAGCTTAAAACTTTTCCAAAGACTTCTGTGCTAACTGGAAGTAATCCTTCATCAAGGGGATCAGCTGTCCTCTGACTTTTATTTCTTATGTGACTTTTATTTGTAATTTATTAGAAAAAAATTTAGATGTAGAAGCAGCATGTTCCCCTGAGCTCCAATGTGAGCAAACAGTAGGGGTTGCCTTTCACTTTCTCTACGCTCAGGTTGCCTTTAATTTCATAACTGCGGTCTTTTTTTTTTTTTTCTCTGCTCACATCTTCCATGTCACTGTTTGTTGTTACTTTCTGCTGCACGTACAGAACCTGCAGCATCATTTCTTCTGATTCCTGTTCTCCCTACTGCAGTAGGAGGGGCCACACCATACTCTCCAATGGCATCCAGAGCTGGTCAGAGCAGGATGCTAGCTCACAGGAGGGGCGCGATGGTATTCATTAAATAAATGAATCAAACAATCAGCAAATAAATCTAGTGATAATTAGGTTAGACTAGGACACAGACTGTCTAATTTCTGGCCATAGTTCTACAGATCTGTAGCCTTTATTCCAATTTATAGATTACTGGTATTTTTCTTAATTCTCACCACGCTTCATTTCCTTATTTTTTTTTTTTAATTAAAAATTTTTTTTCAACGTTTATTTATTTTTGGGACAGAGAGAGACAGAGCATGAACGGGGGAGGAGCAGAGAGAGAGGGAGACACAGAATCGGAAACAGGCTCCAGGCTCTGAGCCATCAGCCCAGAGCCCGACGCGGGGCTCAAACTCACGGACCGCGAGATCGTGACCTGGCTGAAGTCGGACGCTTAACCGACTGCGCCACCCAGGCGCCCCTTCATTTCCTTATTTACATCTCCACTTAAAATACCTCCTGTGCCTACTAGGCCTGGTTCCTTGTGTGAATGGAATGAGAAGTAAACATGAAAACATGAGTAAATCCAACTGTTTTAAGGATATAAGGTATTTTCATTAATTCACAGGTTATCATTTTCTTATCATTAAAAAAAATTTTTTTTAATGTCTGTTTTTGAGAGAGAGAGATAGAGTGCAAGCAGGGGAGGGGCAGAGAGAGAGAGGGAGACACAATCCAAAGCAGGCTCCAGGCTCTGAGCTGTCAGCACAGAACCCGATGCAGGGCTCGAACCTCAGGTGAGATCAGGACCTGAGGTAAAGTTGGGACGCTTAACCAACGGAGTCACCCAGGCACTCCTCTTATCAATGTTTATATCCACCAATCGTGGATATAAAAAAAAAGTGCCAGAAAACAGTGGATATAGTGACAGAAAAAAACACAAAAGCTCTGTTGAAACTATTCAAATGTATTGTCTCTGGAACTAGAAGATGTTGGAGGAGGCCCCTGGTGTGAACTGCCATAGTGAACTCTCATTATATTTATCACTTTTCCTTATTATTGATTATAATCCTCTGCAGGACACATCTTTATCGTTGTACTTCCGTATCATACACACAACCCTTTATGCAAATGTCTAAGCTTTGTTTTCCTAGTCATAATCTTTTGAATTTGGGGAATATAATATGTTGGGAATACCACATGTTATGTATCACCTTCAATCAGAGCACCTTGGAGTAAGAGGCATTAATATTTCTGCAGAGAAAAGTGTTAATTTTAACATTGGGTGGGATAAAGATTATAAATAGTCTCTTCTCAATTCAGGGGAGGTGTGTTTTTTTTCTCCCCACAAAATGATTTTATTAAAAATTTATGAAATTAAGACCTAAAGGTTCAAGGCTGATATATCTGTTACATCCTCTCTCCCATATCTCCATCCACATGTGATTAAAATTCTTCCTGGAAAGAAAGCATTTTCCCCGTTATTGTATTGGGAGAGACTGTGGATAACAGCCTGGCACATTAGCTGATCTATGTGTCCTTAGAAACCCAGCCATATTCAAGTACCCTGCCCCAAACAAATCCATTAAAATTCTCTAAATTTTTAAATATTTTTTTTATATTTGGCTGAGTGACATGCTATATACTTTTCCTGGTCTGACAGTGATAAAATGTTTATAATGAACATTAAATGTTAAAATGTTATAATCTTATAAATAAAAGGTTTAATGGTTAAAATTAAAATGCGATAATGAATGGTTCAGGCTATATTTTTAACTAACCAACTAAAGCCAATCAACTATTTTTGTTTTATTTTTTTAGAGTTCTGAAAAAAGTTTTTTTAAAGGGTTAGAATATAGTAAAATAAACCAAATACAATTTTAGGATATATATACCCTCTACCCCCCCCCATTCTGCACCACATAAGACATGAATTTCCAGATTTGAATGACACTGTACTTTGCCACTTCTTAAATAGATATATCTCAGTGTAAAGGATTTCGGCTTAAATAAATATATATACTGTGGGAATAACCCAATATGATAAGGACTTTTTGGAGTAGTTAATTGAACAATCATAATTCATTAAAAAAAAAAATATATATATATATTCACTTAAAACACACACACACACACACACACACACACACACACACACCTTCAAATATTCATACCAGTTTATTGCCATTGTCATCCATAGATGAAAAGGGCATAGTTTAGGTCACTGATTCTCAACTGAGGTGATTTTTCCCCCTTAAAATAATTGGCAATGTCTGGAGACATTTTTAATTATCACAATTTGTTAGGGGGGAGTGGGGTGCCATAGGCATCTAATGGGTAGATGCCGGGGACCCTAACCATCCTATAATGTAGAGCACAGCCTCTCGTGGCAAAGTTTGATCTTGCTCAAAATGTCAGCAATGCTGAGGGATGAGAAACTCTCACTTAGGAGCTGAAATAATGATTTTTTTTTTCTCATCCTTTGTGCCTTAGATTCATAGTGAGATAGTACTAAATTTCATAGAAGTAACTTTAATGAAACAGGGCTTTCAGAATCTGGTCATTGGTTTTACATAAAAGAAATACAATTCTAATTCCAAAAATCTTAAGAGCAATATGTCTTTCTTGACATTTGCTTTACAAAAATTGAAGCAATGATGAGAGCACTCAACAGAGGCAAAACGCCCTAAGAATCCTCTTTACTCCTCTTTTTCCTTAAGCCCACTCTTCTGGTAGCTGTTTTCCTTCTCCTCTCCTTTCCTTCTGTGTGTCCCTGGTGAATCTATGCTTAACCATGCGGAGAATAACTTTGCACGTCTTGTTCTTTGCCACTTTTTTCTCTTTTACTCATCTGATAAGAACATCAAAGGCCCAGGAAGTGGACCCAACCAAGCAAGCCTAGAAACCTGTTGTAGAAGACAGAGTGACCCGGGGAGAAAAAGGAGGATTACTTGTGTGTCTATTATACAAGTAAATGCCTTTGTTTCAGTTAGCTATTGCTGTGTAACAAATCACTCCAAACTTAAAATAATCATAATTCATTTTTCATAATCTGTGGGTTGTCACACTAGTTCACAGTTAAACATGGATGGTTTCCTAAGGACCATCTTACATATACCTAAGACAACGTGCCAGGCAGTGATTTAGTCTCTTGGGATATAATGATGGGGAAAGTACTTTCTTGACATGAAGAATGTCTGGGTGTGGGAGAGAGGAGGTGACAGATGCATCAACCTTGAATCTTTTGGTCTCAGTTTGCTGGCTTCATCTGGGATGAGTTCATCTGCAGGGTTGGCTGAACTAGCTCCAAGATGACCTCACCCATGTGTCTGGAAGTTGGTTCTGGCTATACGATAGGGCATCTCAGTTCTTCTCCACATGGAATCTTGTCCTCCAATATAGACTTCTTTCCTTACATGGTGGTTTTAAGGCAAAAATCCAAGACAGCTAAAACAAACGGCAAGACTTCTTAGGCCTAGAATCAGATGAAGAAAGTCATTTTTGCTGTGTTATTGATCAAAGTAAGGTCAATACAAGATCAGATTCGAGGAGGGGGAAATCAATTCAACCCCTTGATGAGAGGAAAGACAAAGTCACCTTGTAAAAGAGGATGCATATTGGAACCAGAGGATTTTGTGGTCATAATTTAAAATCTGTCCTCTGGTCACTATTATTTATATTCTTTCCACATTAGAATACATTCACCTCCTCTCAAGGCCTCAGAAATCTCATCCAATGATGTCAACAAACTTGAAATCCAGTGTCATGTGATCTGCATCTTGTCATTTGTCTGCATACAAATAAGGCTCCTCAAGTATAATTCTTCTAAATCCCCAGGCCTATGAACTAAAAAGAGAAGCGACTGCATCCATTCATCCAAAATACAATGATGAGAGAGGAGCCAGGGCCATTGCAGTAGATGCCTCTGTTCAAAGAAGGGAAGAAGGGAAAAGAGATAACAGTCGGGGTCTGAAATAATTCTGAAATCCAGCCAGGCACGTGTGGCTAGTCCCTTTAATCCAGGGGCCAGTGACATTCCCTGTCTTTTTGATAAGAAGTGGTTCATGTTTATGGATGATTGCCTTCTTTTTAAAGAAAATTTTTTTTAATTTAATTTTTTTTTAGAGAGTAAGAGTATGAGTGGGGTAGAGGGGAGAGGAAGAGAGAGAGAATCTCAAGCAGGCTCCATGCTTAGCGTGGAGCCTGAGGTGGGGCTCGATCCCATGACCCTGAGATCATGATTTGAGCCAAAATCAAGAGTCAGATGCTCAACTTACTGGGCCACCCAGGCGCCCCTGGCTGACTGTCTTCTTAGCCTTCTTCCTCATCATATTAAGTGTGGTTCCAAAGTCTTGTCTTCATTTTGAACCGTCCTGTCCCTTTAGTACAAGGTGGTGGTGTTTTTGCTTAGCATATTTGTTGACTTCCTAAAAATCTGCTTGGAGTCATTCTGTGACACTCAAACCCCAAATTTAAAACAGTTTTTGGACCATAGGTAAAGACTCTGTGGTCAGTGCCCTCAAGCTTCTTAGAAGCTGGTTTATCTAGTTGAGAAGGTCATGTAGGCACTACCTTAAATCTTTCTGGGTTCTTAACAATGCAGCTTCCGAGTGTCTGCCTCTTGATTTCAGCTCATGTCATGATCTCACTTTCCATGGGTTCGAGCCCCATGTAGGTGCGGAGGCTGCCTGGGATTCTCTCTCTCCCTCTCTGTCTTTGCCTCTCCCCAGCTGTGCACTCAAACTCTTTCTCTCTCAAAATAGATAAACGCCAAGAAAAACAAAAACAAGCCAACAATGGGTCTTACAGTCACGCTCTTGACTTATTGTTATCCTAAAACCCTGTTTTACTTTGCAAATATTTTTCCAGGAAAGACTGGGAATGTCATACTTTCTAATCCAATGCAAATGAAAAAGGGCCTTCTTTACTTCATCTCTGTCTCTCTTCCAGTATCTCAGAAGAAGCCAGTTGATACTGTCAGCTTTCTGCAAGGAAATCTCTCTAGTCGAATGCACAAGTTCAAGTTACTGCAGATGACAGAGTAGACAGTACATAAAATACACGTAGCTCTTCTGATCTCTGAGAGCAGAGTCTGCTGTCCTTTCCAGCGTCTGCTAATAGTTTTTTTCCAGCCTCCTCCCCACCTGGTCCCAAGGCCAACACCACATGTTTCAGATCTTTGTTAGAGCAGCACTAGATTCCCAGTAGCAGTTTCTGTTTCACTTAGTCTTTGCTAAAGCACCACCAAAACTTAATGGCTTAAAGTAGTAACACATTATGGTTTCTCATGTTCCTGTGGGTGGGCTGGGTGTTTCCTGCGCTGACTATGCCTGAGCTCATTTATAGAAATGCATTCCGCTGGAGCATTAGCAGGGCTGGTAGGTCCACTGACTTGGATGGCTGCTAATGGTGCTAGCTTGCACTTGGGGTACCTCGGTTCTCCTCAACATGACTTTTTCCCTCTAGGGTGCTACGGCAGCTTCCTTGTGTGGTGGTCTCAGGGCAGAGCTCTCTACGAGCCAAAATGGAGCCTTTTCAAGGCCCAGCCTCAGAAGTCCTATAAAATCATGTCAGCCATGTTATTTGGTCAAAGCAAGTCTCCAGGCCCATCTAGACTCAGGGGGTGTGGCATCCACTTTGTGTCCGCAGGAAGAACAGCAAAATCACATTGCAGATGCTGTGATAATCCAAATGAGAGGACCTTGGACCCTACCCCTGTATAACAAAGTTAGCGATGATTTTAGTAACTGTAGATATACAACTGGGATCATATGATTCTGATCCCCAAACCAGTAATTTGGTTTCGACCATCTCATTGTGGCTGTTATTTAGTTAATGGTTACATTGTTACTCTATGCTTTTGTTGTTTTTCTGTCTGTAGCCATGTCATCTGGTTGTGCAAAAAGTCCAATCTACTTTCTACTTTAAAATTTCTTTCCAACTTTTTACTGAGGTAAATTCTTCTGCAGAAGAATTCTTCTGCAGAAATAATGAAAAACTTTATTAGGTATAATTAGGAAATTATAATTTAAAATTTTTGTTTTAAATTAGCATTTATATTTTCAGGTAATGAAAATCTGTAAGACGTTTATTTAAGTCATCATTGTCATTCATGCACCTAAAGAATAGAATGACAATCTGCAAAACACAAACAAGTTAATCATAGCCTATTGCAAGTTATCAATGTATCAATATATGATACATTAATATTTTTGTCAAAGATTGCAGTTTCAGACCTGACAACTTTATCTACTTATTTAAGCAGTTTTTCTTGTTGGTGTTTTCTTTTTTTTAATTTTTGTTTAACATTTATTTATTTTTGAGAGACAGAGAGACAGAGCACAAGTGGGAGAGGGGCAGAGAGAGAGGGAGACACAGAATCTGAAGGAGGCTCCAGGCTCTGAGCTGTCAGCACAGAGCTGGATGTGAGGCTGAACCCACGAACTATGAGATCATGACCTCAACCGAAATCGGGCACTTAACTGACTGAGCAATCCCAGGCGCCCCTCTTGTTGGTAATTTTATATTAAGATGATATTAAGGATAAATATACCCAGGAATTCATTATTTTGATCTTTATGATTGATCATGACTGATGAAAATAGACATTGTTATGTGAGTACCCATTTATGAAATGCTCTCTCTCTCTCAGAAAGAAGTTCTTATAGAAGATTTGTTACATACAAAGAACATGCTGAGGTTGTTGGAGGGGAGGTAGGTGTGGGGGGGATGGGCTAAATGGGTGATGGTCGTTAAGGAGGGCACTTGATGGGATGAGCACTGGGTACTACTCCTGAAACCAACGCTACACTCTATGTTAACTAATTTGAATTTAAATAAATACATTAAAAAATATATTTGTTAAATACATTGAAATATGCCAATTTCAATTACGTTTAGTATTTTTGTTTTTTAATTTTTAGTATTTTTAAAGTCACCATCTTATTAGAAGGACATTGGCATATATTTTAACTTTTTAAAATTTAAGTAATGTTATTTAAAAGCTAATGACCATGGACCTCTGTCTCACAGTTTTACATGTTATGTATGGTAAATTCATTATATGTGGACTATATTTAATAAAAATACAACTAACATGTTTATAGGCAGCAACATTTTCATGATTGATTGCAAAGGCTCCACATAATCTAGGCCACTTTTTACTGTGGTCTCTTTGCTTGCACATACATGTGTAAGTCACTTGGGACAAACCACAGTTGTGCAAAATCAGCAAGTCACTGTTACTATGACTTACGACTCACCAGGAGGAAAACCGTTGACTATAGTCAGGTGTGATAGTTTGTTAATGGTCAGGTTTAATCACTGTTGCCAAATTGGGCCTCATTTCTGCATGTGTCATGATCTTATCCTGAAATGGCAAAATACCTAAGAAATATATAACAGGACAAAGAAATCTAGAAATTGAATGTCAGATCCTGCTCCCTTTATCTTTCACTTGTTTCTAGAGAGGGATAGTGCCTTGGAATGTCAGGATTATTTCTTATAACATCACCAGGGCCATGTTTGTATAATAGCCTTCCTACAGAGACCTCTCTTAAGACCTACAAGGTTCCAACTCTTTAGGTCTCTCAGACCAACTGCCTTTGAAACAGAACCAGTGATGGAAACCTCCAAGGTGAAGGACTTAGTTTTCATACCTACTGGTTTGGTTTGTTTGTTTTTGTTTTTGTTTTCTGTTTACCTCACACAGTCTGGCCTTTAGAAAGGAATCAAGGTTCAAATTTAGAGAGGAGGAGAATTGGAGCTGCTTCTGCCCAGTCATACATGGATCAAAACTTGGCCTTAAATGGGACGCTGTTACGGGTTCCTATCTGTGGGGCACCCACCTCCTACTCTTTCTGGCTTCTGAAGCCTCACCTCGCTTTTGAGCTGACACCACCATCTTTTCTAGGCATTTCGTGATGCATTTGCAATGCACCAGAAACCTCATAATTCTCTCTCTGGAGCCTGCTACTTCTCTTTCCTTCCTTGGTTAGTGGCATCATTATCCAGTTGCGCATGAGAAAAAAAATATAGACAGCACCCTTAGCTCCTGTCCATTTCCAATTGTTGCCTTGCAGCCATCTCACTTACCTTGTTCATCCCTGTTAAAAGAATTCATCACTTTGGGGCGCCTGGGTGGCGCAGTCGGTTAAACGTCCGACTTCAGCCAGGTCACGATCTCGCGGTCCGTGAGTTCGAGCCCCGCGTCAGGCTCTGGGCTGATGACTCAGAGCCTGGAGCCTGTTTCTGATTCTGTGTCTCCCTCTGTCTCTG
Source organism: Lynx canadensis (assembly GCF_007474595.2). NCBI lineage: Eukaryota > Metazoa > Chordata > Mammalia > Carnivora > Felidae > Lynx > Lynx canadensis. The sequence continues at coordinate 138,023,811 of NC_044307.1, read as the reverse complement.
CCCCTCCCCCGTTCATGCTCTGTCTCTCTCTGTCCCAAAAATAAATAAACGTTGAAAAAAAAAATTAAAAAAAAAAAAAAAAAAAGAATTCATCACTTTTAACGTGCGTTCTGCTAGTATAATCCTAAATATCCTCCCTGCTCCCAGCCTCTTCTTCCTCCAAGTAAGCTTCTACACTGCCACTGGAGTATATATTTCTGTGTCTCAGGTCTCATACGATCATGTCTTTGTCCTGTCCAAAACCGTTCGTGGCTTCCTGTTGTTCAGAAGATGGAGACCAAACTCCGTGGCAAGTGATTCAAAGGCTTTAAGAACCTGATTGTTAGCTGTTTTCTAGGCTCACTTCCTTCTTTATCCTTCTCAAACCCTCTCTGCTTTATAATTGAGCCGTAACAGATTTTTACTGTCGCTTTAATACATCATGCCGTGTTTTTAAGAGACTGCCGCTTTCTCCTAAAAAGCTCTCTACCTGCAAATTTCTACTTACCTGCTGATGTTCTATGTAACGACACCTCATTTTTTATTTTTTATTTTTTTATTTATTTTTTTTTTTTAAATTTTTTTTTCAACGTTTATTTATTTTGGGGACAGAGAGAGACAGAGCATGAATGGGGGAGGGGCAGAGAGAGAGGGAGACACAGAATCAGAAACAGGCTCCAGGCTCTGAGCCATCAGCCCAGAGCCTGACGCGGGGCTCAAACTCACGGACCGCGAGATCGTGACCTGGCTGAAGTCGGACGCTTAACCGACTGCGCCACCCAGGCGCCCCGACACCTCATTTTTTAGCTTCTCTGACTCTTCCAGCCTGTGCCATTACCCTGTAAGAGAACTAGCTACTCCTGTATTTATGTTCCCTCAATATTTTATATGTTCCTCCATTATAGTAGCTGACACATTGCTTTGAGCTATTATTTCCATATTTGTCTTTTCCATTTATTACTAGTTCCTTAGAATAGGGCCTGTTTCTTAGTCTCTAGCACTTCCTTAACAAATGCGTCCATTCATTTCTTTAGTAATTAAATCATCTACTATGCAATAATGAAGAAGACAGTGATGGATAAGTCAGATGTGGTCCGTGCCATATAATCTGAAACTTAGATTCTAGTGGTGGAAACGAATAGGTACCCAAAAGATGATGGTACCGATACTGATTTAGATGAGCACCAATACTGATAACAGCACCAATACTGATTTAGATGAGATATTCAGGAAATAAAATCCACAGCCGTTCCTTATGAGTTTGTTGGGTGGGGATGAGGATAAGTAAAGACCCAAGGAGGACCTCACACTGACTGGTTTAAGAACTAGGTGGATTTTAGTTTGTATTAATAGATATTAAGGAATAAAACTCTAAAAAAAATTTTTTTAGATTTTTTTTTTTTTTAATTTTTTTTTTTCAACATTTATTTATTTTTGGGACAGAGAGAGACAGAGCATGAACGGGGAGGGGCAGAGAGAGAGGGAGACACAGAATCGGAAACAGGCTCCAGGCTCTGAGCCATCAGCCCAGAGCCCGACGCGGGGCTTGAACTCACGGACCGCGAGATCGTGACCTGGCTGAAGTCGGACGCTTAACCGACTGCGCCACCCAGGCGCCCCTAGATTTATTTATTTTTAAGAGAGAGAGACAGAGTGAAAGTGGGGGAGGGGCAGAGAGAGAGAGGGAGACACAATCCGAAGCAGGCTTCAGGCTCTGAACTCTCAGCACAGAGCCCAACGTGGGGCTTGAACTCATGAACCGTGAGATCATCACCTGAGCTGAAGTCAGCCGCTCAACTGACTGAGCCACCCAGGCGCCCCAGGGAATAGAACTTGTAAACAGGATTAACTTCTTGTTCTCTGTGATTCTTAGAACTGGAGAACTGAGTTTACATGTGTGACATAGACAGAGTTCTCTGCATTTACAACTAGTATACATGTTCACCTAAATGTCCTAACGCATTACTCTTTTTACAGTTTTGTTGGAAATATTTAGCATGCATACATATGAACACTTGGTAAGGCCGTATCATGTTGTTCTAAAAAGCAGAAGATAGAAAAATCACTATAAGATTAACAATTAAATACATTTAAATAATACCCTATTAAATATAACTACTTATACACAGGAAGAACTATAAACCAATATTGTAGAGATTAGTTCAGTGCATCATCAACAGCTTTATAAAGAAGTGTTATTGTTCATAATGCTGTTTTAATGCAGCGTGGTAGACATTCACTTCATATTTCATAATACTTCCACAATTTAAACATTTTATACTGTTGTTATCAGATTTAACTACAAAATCCTGGACTAAATTATTTAGATTTTTATATCAAAAATGAGTATTTGCTGACATGATGAAGTTTTAGGAATTTTTCTTTACTTGGGGAATATCGTAAGTACAATCAGAAAACATTTACTTAGAATTCAGTTGGCTGTGTCTGAAAATATAAAAAGTAGATTGCTAGAACCCAGTAAACTGCTTTTGCAGCTGTTATATAAAAGGAAACATGTAAAGAATTTGACACTTACATATATACAATGAATGCTACAAAAAAAAAAAAAAACAACCATAATTTGGGCTTTCTAAAAAAAGACCTTTTTTGCCAAAGTCTAAATATAAACTCAGAGATTTACCATCAGCTGAAACTGGCACAATAGCAGTATTGTTTCGTTAAAGGTGAGAGTAGTAAAAATATAACAACTTGAAATCAGGAAGTAATATCAATAGTTTATTACATAAATTTCTAACTCATACACTAACACTGTGCTCATTTAAGATTTTAAAACACTGACATCTTGTAACATTAATAAAATTGTGTATAATCTCAAATTGAGTTTCAAAATTTATATACACTGTAACTGTAGTCTGTTTTAAACCTAGAATTGGATTTTATATATTATGGATAAAGTCCTGAATTCTATCAAATCTGGTTTGATTAATTAAGATTATTCTGCTGCTGCATGACTTTATTCATAGAAGCTAAAGATTTTAAGGTCAAACTCAAATTGATTTAACTATGAATTTATCATTTTAATCTGATGAATATTTGATATGACTAATATGGTAATTCCCATGCTATCCTTGGGCAGTAGTATGATGGTGTAAGAACCTGACTGTGGAGACTAAAGCTTGGCTCTGCCTCTGGGTGGCTTTGGTAAAAATGCTTAACGTCTACGTGCCTTGGTTTTCTTGTGAAATGGCATTTATAACAGTTCTTGCTTGAAGACTTGTTACAAGAAGTAAATGAGTTAATATGGATGTATTACATATGGTATGTAATAATTTATTATTAAATAATTAAAATATAATGGGATCATTAGAGAGGAAATATCAGTGCCTGGGTACACATGACACTAATACAATACTGTGTGTTAATTATACTGGAATTAAAATTAAAACAAAAAAGAGAATACTTCTGAAGAATAAACAATACTGTGATTTTGCCAAGAATATTTCTTAGGGAAAGGAAATGTTAATAATTTTGATGAAAGGATGATTACATATATGTAGATTCATCCAGAGTATTTCCTTGCTGAGTCATTGCAAACCGACCAATTAATAATTACTTTGATTCACTGGGGAAATAACACTACTAGAAATAATTAAAAGCATTTGGAACCAGAAGATGAATTTGCATTATCACTTCCCATACTGCGTATAAGAAGATGCTAAGGGGGCGCCTGGGTGGCTCAGTCGGTTGAACGTCTGACTTCGGCTCAGGTCACGATCTCGCGGTCCCTGAGTTTGAACCCCACGTGGGGCTCTGGGTTGATGGCTCAGAGCCTGGAGCCTGCTTCCGATTCTGTGTCTCCCTCTGTCTCTGCCCCTCCCCTGTTCATGCTCTGTCTCTCTCTGTCTCAAAAATAAATAAACGTTAAAAAATAAATAAATAAAAAAGATGTTAAGACATTATGATTTATATTATCTTAGAGCACAGAATTTATATATTTTAGGTGACAACAAGCTGCTTTGGTGCTAATTGTTTCACTTAGCATTTGCCAAATCTATCACATTTTTGATAAAATAAATTATTTTTCATTTGTTTCCTTTATACCCTCCCTTGGTCAAAAGTAAATACATGTTGAAGTGATATTTTTAAAATTTGAACTAAAGCATGTCAGTTTAGTATTTTAAAATTTACTTTCTATAGTTTCCAGTAAATTCTGTTTTTTGCTCTACGTTTAGTTGTCACCTAATCCTTAATATAATAGGCCATTCATATCATGAAAGGCCTAAAAATAAATATTTTTGTCAGAGTCAGATGTATCAGATACTCAAATGAAGACATGTAATACAAAAAATAATAAAGCAAATAAAATTATTAGAATTAAGCTTTCAGCAAAGTTTGACAGGACCTTGTCAGGGAGTCATACAGTTAATTCCATTACATTTTTCTTTTTCTGAGAACTCAGAGTGGCTGTATTTCCAGTTTGTTTTGTAGTTAAATTTGAGATTTTATCTGGGTTTTCCAAAAAGATATGGACAGAACTATTTTTATTTTTTAATGTTTATTTATTTTTGAAAAAGAGAGTGCAAGCGGGGGAGGGACAGAGAGAGAGGGAGACACAGAATTGGAAGCAGGCTCCAGGCTCCTAGCTGTCAGCACAGAGCCTGACGTGGGGCTTGAACTCATGAGCCATGAGATCATGACCTGCGCTAAAGTTGGATGCTTAACCCACTGAGCCACCCAGTGCCCCTGGACAGAAATCTCTCATCTTCTTTCAAACTCAGCCCTTTAAACATCCCATATAATTCTTAAGTTCTTTACAGAAAGAAAGAAAGAAAGAAAGAAAGAAAGAAAGAAAGAAAGGGAGGAAGAAAATAAATATCAGTGCCTGGTACAGAAAAAGTGTATGCATTATTTGTTTTTGTATGTACTTGAAAGTTTTAGAAGTGCATGCCTAAAGTACATTCAAGATAATGGTATTCTGCAAGTTCTTCGGATATATTCAAAATTTCTCCAAATTAAAATGTTACTAATTTTCTTCATTCCTTCATTGCACTGTACTTTTTTCTCATGTTTGTAGGCATTGGGAACAAAGTTACTGTCCTCACGGGGCTTATATTCGCATAGGCAGTCAGATGTTCTCACTTGAAGCCCAGAAGAGGTCAGCTCCAGGGATGTGGATCTGAGCACACCAGCCCTCAAAGGGCAAGGAATTGAAATGATGTCTTGTTCAACTGTGTTCCTCCCAACATCTGGTCTAGTGTTTTATAAACAGTTGACACTCGGTAGATGTTGTTGGAATGAATAGAATTCACCTTTTCTTAAAAGGGGTTAAACTGGCCCCTCCCTCTCTGGCCTTCCTATCTTTATGCCTCTAATTAAAACCTTCTTGGACCCTACTTCTTTTTGCATCTGATGTGAATTTTCTCTTGGTTCATAAGAAATTACCACAAACTTAGCATTTTAAAACAGTTTTCTTTTATCATCCTCAAAATTGGTAAGTCAGGAGGCCATGCACAGCTTGGATGTGTTCTCTGCTCAGGGTCCCGCAAGTTGGCCATCAAGAGGACAAGTCTGCCATGTCAGCTAGGTTGCATTTTTATCCAGAGGCTGAAATAGGGAAGAATGCACCTTTGAACTCATTCGGGTTGTTAGCAGAATTCATTTCCTTGTGGCTGTGTGACTGAGGTCCCAGCTGCTTGCTGACTTTTGGCAGGAGACCACCCTTCCCTAAAGGCGGCCTGCCCTTCCCTGTCACACGGCCCCCTCCATGGTCAGTTCACAACATGGCTCTTTGCTTCCTCCAAGCCAAAAGGAGAATCACTCCAGTTGGCCAGGATGGAATCTAATACAGAGTCACATGTCTATAGGTGTGATGGCCCGTTGCCTTTGCCATATTCTATTGGTTAGAGACAAGTCACATGTACTGCCTGTAGTCTGCCTACACAAGGGTGTGAACCCCAAGGGGTGGGATCTTTGAGGGTCACCACAAGAGTGTTCACCACACTCCCCAGATGGTTAAGTCCCTGTAATGCCTCACATACACAGCTCTATCTTATGACGTTACTGTAGAACCCTCGACTATGCACCTGCCCTTGCTTGCTGTCTCCACTTCTAGCTATTTCATGGCGGGGACAATGCCCTGTTGTTTTCTCTCTATCTCTTTGCACCTAACATAAAACTTGGCACTTGGTTGGTCTCAGTGAACTTTTTCAGACAGCTTTATTGGGGTATAATTGTATAGTGAACTGTCAATAAGTGAATGAAGGTTAACATCGGGCTAACATATTGAAAATTTTGAAGCATTTGCTAATAATGTTTAAAGGATTGGGGCGCCTGGGTGGCGCAGTCGGTTAAGCGTCCGACTTCAGCCAGGTCACGATCTCGCGGTCCGTGAGTTCGAGCCCCACGTCAGGCTCTGGGCTGACGGCTCAGAGCCTGGAGCCTGTTTCCGATTCTGTGTCTCCCTCTCTCTCTGCCCCTCCCCCGTTCATGCTCTGTCTCTCTCTGTCCCAAAAATAAATAAAAACGTTGAAAAAAAAAATTTTAAAGGAATAGTCTAGGGGCGCTTGGGTGGCTTACTTGGTTGAGTGTTCGACTTCAGCTCAGGTCATGATCTCACGGTTGGTGAGTTTGAGCCCCATATCGGGCTCTGTGCTGACAGCTTAGAGCCTGGGGCCTCCTTCGGTGTCTCCCTGCCTCTCTGCCCCTCCCCCACGTGTACCCTGTGTCTCTCCCTCTCAAAAATAAATAAAAATTAAAAAAAATTTTTTTTTACATAAATCGGAAATAGTCTACTTGGAGTTGTACTGTCCCTTCTTTCAAGACAACAACTGGCAAAATGGGTTAGAAAACAAAATAATATGATTATTTCTAGAGTTTGTAACTGAATGTTTTTTAGGATATGACTTCACGGTATGCTGTATTACCTAACTACATTTATTTTTTTTCTTCTAGATGAGCAAGAGATAGTACAAAAACGTACTTTCACGAAATGGATCAACTCGCATCTGACCAAGGTAAAGGAAATTACCCAGAGTTCTATGTTTACTTGGTTGGAGCTGATAAATCACTGAATGCCAAGTGTAATAAAGGAATACTCTTGACGCTCTTGTCACTAATACTGACCAATGATATTGGCAGTTCTGTCAGCTTAACCGTTGCCTACATGTGGCATTTGCTAACATTGCCTCTGAGAAGAAATGAATGCGCACCTAGGGTCATGAGGTCAGTTCTTCACGTCAATGCTATGAATTCTGATGAAATATTTTGTTCAGTTATTTCTTCTGTAATAATGTGTATGTCATATGAAAAGGAGAATTTGTGAGGTGCCTGGGTGGCTCAGTTGGGTAAGCGTCCGACTCTTGATTTCAGCTCATGTCATGGTCTCACAGTTCGTGAGATTGAGCCCCATGTTTGAGTCTTTGCTGACAGCATGGAGCCTGCTTGGGATTCTCTCTCTCTCTCTCTCTCTCTCTCTCTCTCTGCACTCCCCCACTTGTGCTCTCTCCCTCTCTCCCTCAAATAAACATTTGAAAAGGAAAAAAAGGAGAATTTGTGCTGAATTTTGGTTTCTTTTTTTAATTAATTTATTTAAATTCAAGTTAGTTAGCATACACTGTAATATTGGTTTCAGGAGTATAACCCAGTGATTCATTGGTCGCATATAACACCCAGTGTTCATCCCAACAAGTTCCCTCCTTAATGCCCATCACCCATTCAGCCAATTTCTTTTGGAACAGAAAGAAGCAAGGAATGGTCTGTTGTGAGCAAAGAATTTAGTATGAGTAGATTATGACAGGATTTGGGTTCTCTTCTTAGGTGCCTTTAAAAAAAGGTTTTTTTAAATGTTTATTTATTTTTTTTAACGTATTTTTTTTTTTTTTTTTTTTGAGACAGGGAGAGACAGAGCATGAACAGGGGAGGGTCAGAGAGAGGGAGACACAGAATCCGAAACAGGCTCCAGGCTCTGAGCTGTCAGCACAGAGCCCGATGCGGGACTCGAACTCACAGACCGAGAGATCATGACCTGAGCCGAAGTCGGCCGCTTAACCGACTGAGCCACCCAGGCGCCCCAATGTTTATTTATTTTTGAGAGAAAGGGGGTGGGTGGGCAGGGAGGGGCAGAGAGAGAAAGACACACACAGAGAATCAGAAGCAGGCTCGAGGCTCTAAGTTGTCAGCACAGAGCCCGATGCGGGGCTCAAACCCACAAACTGCGAGATCATGACCTGAGCTGAAGCCCGATGCTCAGCCTACTGAGCCACCCAGGCGCTCCTCTTCTTAGGTTCTTTGATAGCCAAGTAACTGTGGTGTCAGGACACCAAAAAGACTAATCATTCTGAGATTATCCATACCAACATGAGGTTGTATCACATGACTATGTATTTGCACATTGTAATGACTTTGAACATAAATGCTACTATAAAACAAATTCCAATATGGCTATACTACAAGAAAATTAGTCTCATAAATATGCAGTTGAAAAAAACATGTGAACCAAAAAACATTGCATTTGTAAACGCAGACAATTGTCTGAATTCAGTTAATGGATCCTTTGCTGCGAGTGGTACCTCCCTACAGTGTTCCAGGCATAACCCCATGAGCAGCTTTTGGTCAGTCACTTCCCCAAAGCGTCTTTTACAGTTCAGAAGCAAACAAAGCATGGCGATTTATTGCGGTCCCATTGTACAAATTAACTGCTTACTGTGTGTCTAAGGTAGGCTTTGGAGAGAGGAAAACGTTGGTGAGACACTTTTCCAGGCCTTGAGAGGCTCACAATCCAGTTATGACAGAAGACTAAACAATGTGTCTGGATTTGGTAAACTGGGATTGTATCTCCTTTCATTGCTTTCCAGAAGCCCCTTGATGAGAAGAGAATTCTCTGACATAGTGGTTGCCCCCGGAATCTGCCCTGTGAAAAGGCAGTAAATGCCTCCGGGGGCTCATTTTCTCAGGTCTTGTCTGGTGCCAGCCAGTCATTACTTTGCTACAGAATTGTCATCAATTGGGGAAGATTATTTTTTTTTCCAAAATGAAAATAGAGTTATTGTTTTTCTTCACATTGTTAAGAAAGTTACATGCTAATTGTAATAGTAATAACAACCCTCTTACAGTGTAAAGTAGAAATCAGCTCAAATCTCACGATCTTCACCTTAAATCATCACCATCACATTGATCACCGTTTTTCTACACCGTTTTCTTTTTAGAGACAGGGAGAGACAGAGCATGAACAGGGGAGGGTCAGAGAGAGGGAGACACAGAATCCGAAACAGGCTCGAGGCTCTGAGCTGTCAGCACAGAGCCCGGTGCGGGACTCGAACTCACAGACCGAGAGATGGACACTCACAATTTCACAAAAATGATTTGCAGGATACTGCTGTGTATGCCTCTGTTTCACTCAGCCCATATTTCCGTGTTAGTGGATACGGAGCTATGTAATAATTTTAATGGCTGAATAATATTTTATTAAAAATATAATTACTTATTATAAATTATAAATTAGCCTGTAGCTTATTGATGGTCATTTAAGTGGTTTTCAATTGCTTAATGTTATATACAGTACTACACTTAATGTCCTTGGGCATATATCTTTGTGCACTTGTGTGATTTTTCTATTTAAGATACATTTTCAGAAGTGGGTCAATAGTCCTCAGGTATACATGTTTGCAATTTTAATATATACCAAGAGCATATACAAATGCCCATTTCCTTACACTATTAACATTCTTGGTGGTTAATAGTGTTTCCTAATCTAACTGGCAAAAATATTTATTTATAAATATTTATAATTATAAATTATAAGTTACAATTTATAATTAACTTTTTCAGATTTTTAAAAATAGGAGTTGAGGGACACCTGGGGGGCTCATCAATTAAGAGCCCGACTTTGGCTCAGGTCTTGATCTCATGGTTTGTTGGTTCGAGTCCCACAATGGGCTCTGTGCTAATAGCTCAGAGTCTGGAACCTGCTTTGGATTCTGTGTCTCCCTCTCTCTCTGCCCCTCTTCCACTTGTTCTCTCTCTCTCTCTCTCTCTCTCTCTCTCTCTCTCTCTCAAAATTAAATAAACATAAGAAATTATTTTTGAATAGGAGTTGAATATCTTTGTGAAAGTTTTTCAAGTAGAATCCTTGGGATACACTCATCTATGTACTGAATACTTAAAAAGAGGGGAAATCCGAATGTATGCCATGGTGCACAGTATATGAAGGGCCTTTGTGAAGGGACTAAATGCCAAGAGCTTGTTTTCAAATATCATTGTTTTACCATTGCTCCAAGTTACTTTACATACTTACGTGATAACTGGTTATTGGACTAGGCTCTACCAATGTGCATTTTTTTTCCATTCTGTTTTCCTGCCCTGCTTTGTAAGCTCACCCCTGCAATTTCCCGTCTAAATATCTATAGTCTTACCTTTACTGGGTAGTGTCAGCCTTTCTCATTCATGAAGTCATTTCTGACCACAGGCAAAGCAGTGAGGCTGTCTGTCCCCTAGCAAACGCTCCAAGCGTGGTACCCTTGCCCCTGCACCCCTCCTCCAGTGCCTCCCCCCTGCCTTCTCTGGTTTTCCTGCCTGTAGTGCAGTAGAGTGCAAAGTCTTAGCCCTTCTCCAGAACCTGTAGCATAGGTGGAGAAGTTTAGTATGTCTTAAAATTATTTTGAACTGTATACCTCGCCTTCCCAACACCCGTGTAGAGTCTTTAAGGCATATGCTAATTCTCAGAATTTCTTTATAAATCTTAATAGCTCTAAGCACAGTGCTGCGTACCAGACAGAGGTGATTAATACACCAACAGCAAAGAGTCTATCTTTTCTTATTTTGTTAGAATCGTAAGGCTATCACCTAGGGAAAATGATTAATCTCTGGTATTGAGCCAAGTGTTTTACACAGGTTATTTTATTGCACACATCTTCATACACCTCGTAGTTGGTGCTGCTGAGATTTTAATCCAGACCTGAATCTAAAGTCCACATGCTTTCCTGACTTTACACATTTTTACATCAATGGTATTGTTTTGAAAACCCCAGAAACTTATTACTTCCACAACTGCTCCATTATTATCTTATGTAATAGAGATTTTTTTGTTTGTTTTTTTCTCTTCTGTATTTTGATTTCTTTCTTTCCTGAGTCATCTTGAAAAAAGAAAACTGAAGCATAAGAATGATACCTATACTTGCCATCCTGAATTTATTTATACCGCCATTGTAGTACCTTGCCAAACATAGATAACACTCAAATTCATTTGAGAATATAGTCCTTTCTGGACTCACTTATATTTGGAAAACATTTTGAAAATCAAATCTGACCCATGACCCTGCCTTGGCAGAGTTTTAGAGTATCTATGTATAGAGTCAATGTTTGTCTGCATTTGTCTTAGCAACTAATCACATGATTCCCAACTCATTCCTTTCTCTTTCCCATCCTTTGCCCACCTTTGTCCTTTTTTGAGTGTTCCACTTCCAGCCCTTTCTCATTCCCCCACCAACCTGTCTCCTATCCCTGCACCATCTTGATCTTTCTGTCCCATCTCTTCCTCCGTTATACCTCCAAGCAACCCCCTTACTGTCTCTATCTTAATTTCCCCATTCCTATCTTTATCCCCATTTCCATCTCTTTCTGTCTAGACCCTAAACCCTGCAAAAACACATGCAACCTGCGTATCTTGGGCTTCACAGTCTCCCTGAGGTCACCTTTACTTGTACACCCAAACTGAAATGGCAGCACACACTTCCCAATCCATTGCAATGGGCTCCCTTCTGAGAATGTTAATATCTCACTTGCAACAGAAAAAAAGGTCAACTTCGTATCTTTGATCTGACCCCTGAATCAGGACATTGTGTCACTTTTCGAACTGCTGCATGGTAACACTTGTTCCCCAAGCCATTCTGTGATGCCTGAGTGTGCTTGGTCCCATCACTCTAGCACCTTATGGACGTGGAACCCAGGCACGCATGTGGACACACACGTACACATACATCTGTGGTCAGCTAAGCTTTCGCAGAAGTTTTTGTTATGCTGAGAGCCTTATTACGTCTCTTGTGAAAGCAGCTTCTTGAGTTTTTGGTCCTTGGCTCCCCATCACCAATTAGCAACACCCAGGCTTTCAGTCACACGGAAGGCCATACTCAGGCTACAAACATTTCTCACTAGAAAAAATAGCCCACAAATAAGCAACTTGACCTGTCTCAATGTCTTTTTTTTAATCCACCAGAGCTTTTTGAAACACCCTTTCTCTCTTTCTTCTTGGTTATTAAATAATCAAGGTAGTGGCTTATACTACAACTAAGAGATAGTCTACTCCCAGCATGGAGACCTGAATTCTGTCGGCTTTGAAAGAACTGGGTCCCTTGTAGTTTGTTGGATCAGATTGAGTCTGGTTTGATGTGTTGTTTGTGTGTTTGCTTGTTTACTTTGTCCAACAAATACGCAACAAATTTAGACCCTGTGTTAGTCAGCTCGGGCTTTTATAACAAAATACTGTAGACTGGGGGGACTTAAAGAACAAACATTTATTCCTCATAGTTCTGAGCCTGAGAAGACCAAGATCACATGCCAACAAGGTGAGAGTCCTCTTCCTGGCTGTGTCCTCACCTGGCAGAGAGAGAGGGAACTCTGGTCTTTTTTCCTCTTCTCATAAGGACACTGTTCCCATCCTGGGGGCATCATCTCATGACCTCATACACATGTAATTCCTTAATAAAGGCCCCTCCCTCTTCCTCTACTATCACACTAGAGGCTTCAACATGGATTTGGGGGACACTCAAACATTTAGTCCACAGCAGGCCCCAAGTTCATTCTGAGGTCTGGCTTGAAGCACACGAGTATTTCTTCCAAATTTATAATAAAGGAATGGGAACTCAATCCCGGCATGATGACATGAACGAGCTTGTCTCCTCTTTCATTTCATTCATTTCAATCCCTGTAGTGCATAGCTCTGTGCTTTGGGTTCATTTCATATCATCTCAGAGCCAAACTACTTAAAAGAGTTAAAATGCATTTTATTCCTATGTTGTGTTTGTTCCCCCTACAATTTTCTGTTGAAATCTACCAATAAAGGTAAGAAAATGACCCAGGTTGAAAATACTTTTTGTGCTAGTAACCAAGATACTAGTCTTGTTTCACCTATTTATTATGGTACATAATGTGCCAAGTTATTTTATCTCTAAGAACAAGAAAGGAGAAAATTGCTAAGTTGGGAGGAAAAAAAAGAGTTTCAACTTTTTCCTAGAATGCAAGTGGTAAATATTTTGCAGGATGTCAGTTGTCTGAGAGTATTTGCATAGTAGTCATGGGAATGTTTGTGGATTTGAACTGGAATGGTAGGGGCACCTGAGTGGCTCAGTCAGTTGAGCATTGGACTCTTGATTTCTGCTCTGGTAATGATCCTAAGGACCTGGGATTGAGCCCCACTTTGGGCTCTGTGCTGAATGTGGAGCTTGCTTAAGATTCTCTCTCTCTCTCTCTCTCTCTCTCTCTCTCCCTCTTTCTCTCTCTCTCTCTCCCCCCCCATCTTCTGCCCCCTCCCCTCCCTGTGCTTTCTCTCTCTTTTTCAAAAATAAAAAATAGAAACAAACAAACAGGAACTGTAAACCATTTCATCCATTTGTAAAACAGGAACTGTAAACCATTTCCAATTTTTTGGAAATTGACCATTTCCAGAAATAGCTTTAATAATCAGTTGTGTCAGGTTTTAAGAGCTAGAATGTTGAATTGAGAAGTAGAAAAATCGATTCTTTTCTCCTAAGGTCAGTCAATCTTTGGTGCATTAGGACATGTCCAAAAGATTTTTCATGGAGATGCATTTGGGGAAGGTTTTTAATGGGAGAATTTTAATTTTGTTCTTGGCTGCTTTGCCCAGTTGCAAATTAACAAACTATTTCCTTCTAATTAAACAAAATGATAAACTCTTTTACTGATGGCATTCCATTCTATTGTAACAATTCTTTATAAATATTATGACAGCAGTGTGAAGAGAGAGGGTGCTTATAAGTAAGAGAGCAATCTGTTTTCAAATGAATACTTTTCTTTTTTGTTTTAATTTTTTTTTAAGTTTATTTATTTTTGACAGAGACAGAGTGCAAGCATGAGCTGGGGAGGTGCAGAGAGAGAGAGGGAGACACAGAATCCAAAGCAGGCTCCAGGCTCCAAGCTGTCAGCACAGAGCCTGACGTGGGGCTTGAACTCACGAACTGTGAGATCATGACCTGGGCTGAAGTCGGATGCTTAACCAACTGAGCCACCCAGGTGCCCCAAATAAATACTTTTCTTAAAACAAAAACCTTACTGAATCAGGGAAAAAAACCTCAAGAATCTTCTGTGTATATGTGTTTTATGCCATTGTTAGTACACAGATGTAGATTATTCAAACTTGTGGATATAATTATCAGTTCATTTTTTTTTATGTTTGCTTTGTTTTCAAATGGAAGTCTATATGCTTCTAAATTATGCAAAACATTGCAAATCAGAAATTGTCAATATAATGTAATGTAACATTAACAAAAATTAGTGGGTTGCATTTATTTTATATCCCTGATAATTCCTTTTGAGAATGGGGTTTCATCGGACATGGACTTTATCATTTTCTTCCTTTTCAGAAAGATACCAGACTCTTTCTTTCTCCTTTCAAAGAAAGTATTTGTTTTTTACTTTTTAAATTAGCAATTAGCAATCACTCCATATTGATTTTGAGTAATGTTTTTTTTTTAGTGTTTATTCATTTTTTGAGAAAGGGAGAGAGTGGGGGAGGGGCAGAGAGAGAGGGAGACACAAAATCCAAAACAGGCTCCAGGCTCTGAGCAGTCAGCACAGAGCCCAACATGGGGCTTGAACTCAGGATCCGTGAGATTGTCACCTGAGCCAAAGTCGGGCGCTTCACCGACTGAGCCACCTGGGCGCCCTGATTTTGAGCAATGTTTTTTTTTTTAAAGTTAAGTACTGATTTAGTTCTAGCTTCTCATCACTCATTGCTAAAAGTATTTCTAAGTTGCGGGCTACTATTTGTTGAACTTTTACCATGTGCCCGTCACTATGCCTTAGCGAATTTGTCTTTTATTTAGTCTTCACTACAAGAATCAAATATGAGTATTGTTTGCTACATCATACAGATCATAACCGAAGTTAAGAGTTAGTTAATAAATTCAAGGTCACATAAGTAGATGAAAAACCAGATTTTAACTGCACACCTCTGAAGTTTGGGCATTAACCGTTGTGTTGTGTACTCTCATGCTTCAATTGTTTATTTAGCTCTTTATGCAGAAGATACTTTTTAAGCACCTGTCATACACCAGGGGTTGTGGGTAGAGTGGTGAACAGCCCAGTTGTACATGCCTTCCTGGAACTGATAGTGTCACAGAAGAAACAAACAATTACAGCAAAGCGTGTGTTGGTAAATGCTATGCGAGGGGAGGTGCCAGGGTCTCAGAGAGCACCTGGCAAGCGTAAGCAGCGACACAGGAAACCTGAAGGAAGGCATCAAAATAGGCTTTCAGAGACAAGAACATTTAAACTAGGGCCTGAGAAATGCCTTGGGATTGGATACGTGAAGGAACCAGTGTTTTTAAAAGTTGAGAGGTGAGAAAGAGCATGGTCCAGTAAAGGAAATGGAAGAAGTTTAGAGTGCCTGAAAATATGGCTCCAGGAGTGGGTTGGCAACAGAGAAAACTAAGAATTGGTCAAAGGCCAGTCATTAAGGGAACTTGGACTGTGTTATGGGCAGTGGGAGACATTAAAGAATCTTAGCCAGGAAAATTAAATGATCGCTTTGTCTCTGAACACCTCCGTCTCTCTCTCTCTCTCTCTCTCTCTCTCTCTCGCTCTCGCTCTCGCTCTCTCTCTCTGTCATAAATTAGAGCAGGAGCAAGTGACATTAGAGGTGGAGTAGGAGAAACGTAGACACATTGAAAGGTATGTAGGAGTAGACTCAGTAATTAATCAGAGTCTTGGAGAAGAAAGAGTCAAGAATGACATGTAGATTTCTGATACGAGCAAATGATTAAGATCATTCACATACATAGAGAATACAATGGGCTTGGGGGAAAGCTAGTAGTCCAGTTTTAGACAGAGAAATTACTCAGTAGAGATAAACCCATTTGATTTGGCAGTTAGGAAGTCATTGGCCACCATGGGGAGTAGCCATGTTGTAACAGAAATCAGACTGGCAAATTGATGAGTAAATGAGAGGGAAGGATGTTAGGACACTGAATGTACATTACTTATTCGTGTGCTAGAGCATCAGCTAAAACAGAACATGGGGTTTGGTAAGAGCTGTCTTAATAAGGGGTAATTTTAAGGTGTGTCTACTAAGGGTATGATCAAGAACTAACAGGGAGGAAGAGGCTGCAAAAGAAGGGAAAGAAAGTCATTTCAGAGATACAGGATCTCAAGGAGGCAAGGTGGGAGAGAAAATCAAGAGCACAGGTGGAACCTGTAGGTTTGTACCAGAGGAGAGTCATCTCTCCTTTTCTGAAACCAGGGTGGAAATAGGAAGGGTGAGTGTGGTGTGCCTAAATTTGGTATCAACACGGAGAGGAAGACAGAGTTGAGGTAGACTTGAATTTGAGGAAATTCCTACCTAATGGCGGCCATGTTTTTTAGATCTAACAGGGTAGTCTCCATTTTCGAGCAAAGAATTTATGTTGGGATAAATGTTTTATAAAGTGACCGTTGAAAAGATGTTAGTTCTTTCGAATTTAAAATTTATCTTGGGGCACCTGGGTGGCTCAGTCGGTTGAACGTCCGACTTTGGCTCAGGTCATGATCTCATGGTTTGTGAGTTTGAGCTACATTGGGCTCACTGCTATCAGCACAGAGCTTGCTTTGGATCCTCTGTCTCCTCTCTCTCTGCCCCTCTCCTGATCTCTCTCTCTCTCTCTCTGTGTCTATCAAAAATAAATAAAACATTAAAAATAATCAAAAAATTTACTTATCATAGCAAATTCCTGAACTTTATGCAAGATCTATAGGCTGTCGTCACTATATAGTGACACCTTGGCCCCCGAAGGAAACAACTTAAAGATGTGTTTTTCAGAAAACTTTTAGATTAGATTAGATTATTTGTTTTCATTTTTAAGTTTATTTTTGGACAGAGAGTGGGGGAGGGGCAGAGAGAGGGAGAGAGAGAATCCTAGGCAGACCCTGTGCTGTCAGCACAGATACTGGGGCTCAAACCCACAAACTATGAGATCATGACCTGACCGGAAATCAACAGTCAGACGCTTAACCAATTCAGCCACCCAAGTGTCCCAGGAAGTTAGGTTTTTAATTAGAAAAAGATAGTATAAGTAATCTTGACATTACCACTGGTTTCAAAATTGTGTAGTTTCACATTTTTTCTCATTTCATCAAATAGAATGGAATGCTCTGTTTGTATTTCAATCTTCATGGTGTTTGTTGTAAATGAATATATGGTTTGATACCAAATCCTTTGGGAAAAACAAATAGGTCCCAAATAGTTTAGTCTCATGGTTTAGTGTTCCTGTTTAGTGCATGTTCCAATATGCAAGGAACAGCCCTTTCTCCGTCTGCCAGACCTATGAGGTTATTAAGAATAAGCACTACGCATTTTATTTTGTTTATTTTTTTAAGTTTATTTATTTATTTTGAGAGAGAGAGAGAAAGAGAGAGAGAGAGCAGGGAAAGAACAGACAGAGAGCGCGAATCGATCCCAAGCAGGCTCTGAAAGCTGTTAGTGCAGACCCTGACACGGGACTTGATCCCAAGAACCATGAGATCATGACCTGAGCCAAAATCAAGAGTTGGATATTTAACCGACCCAGGCACCCCAAGAATAGACACTAAACATTTTAACTACTGCCTTTTGGATGACCTCAGGCATGGTATGAGCATTTCCCCACTTTTTAGAAGAACTTAAAAAAGAGTATCATAAAACATTATTTGGGTTCTGTATTCATTTGCAAAATTTACATAACAAAACACCCCATACTGGGTGGCTTCAGATGGGGAATTTCCTGTCTCAGTGTTCTCAAGGCTAGACAGCCATGCTCCCTCTGACACCCTGGAGAGAATCCGTCCTTGCGGCTTCCTAGCTTCTGGTAGTGTCTGAAGTATCTGAGGGTCCTTGGCTTGCAGTTGTATCAGTCCAGACCCTGCCTCTGGGTCTGTCTGGGTCTGTGTCCAGATTTCCCCTTCATATAAGGATACTGGTCATATTGGATAAGGTCCCATCCTGATGACTTTATTCTAAGCTGATTACCTCTCCAAAGACCCTGTTTCCAAAGAAGATCACACTCAGAAGTACTGGGGTTTATAACTTCCACGTATCTTGGCGAGAAGGGGTGCAATTCAACCCATAATACATTCCAGTAAGAGCACATTTTGTCTTAAAATATCACGTTAGATTCATAAACTCCTTGAAAAGGAACGCTTTTGACTTTCCATGTTTTCTTTTAATAGTCTATGCTAATGATGACTTTGACATCTTCAGAGTCCTAAAGTATCTCTTCTGTGGCTGCTAACTTCTTCAGCTGTCTTTCCATCAACGGTGTTAAAAGATAATATAGAAACACTTTCATAATTGCATTTTATCTCCGTCTGTTTCCTTATACATCCTTTAGTGGGACCATTAATTGAACTAAGATTAGGACAAAAAGAAGCAAAGAGGAAAAGGAAAATGCAATAATTCCCCCTCTAAAATAATTCTTTAAATTTTTTAAATGTTTGTTTACTTTTGACAGAGAGAGAGAGCGTGAGCATGAGTGGGGGAGGGCAGAGAGAGAGGGAGACACAGAATCCGAAGCAGGCTCCAGGCTCCAGGCTCTGAGCTGTCAGCACAGAGCCTGATGTGGGGCTCGAACTCACAAACTGTGAGATCGTGACCTAACCTGAAGTCAGACGCTTAACCAACTGAGCCACTCAGGCTCCCCTAAAATAATTCCTTAGTTGTTTTCTGAAACTACTTTAGTTTGATAATCCTAAGCATTTGTTATTTCCAAATATGTAACTAAAAGATTACAAAGGAAAATTGTCATTTCAAAATGAGTAGCCCTTTTAGAACTCCTGGGTGGCTCAGTGGGTTGAGCATGTGACTTCGGCTCAGGTCATGATCTCACAGTTGGTGAGTTCGAGCCCCACGTTGGGCTCTGTGCTGACAGCTCAGAGCCTGGAGCCTGCTTCGGATTCTGTGTCCCCCTTTCTCTCTGCCCCTCCCTTGCTTGTGCTCTGTCTTTCTCTTTCAAAAATGAATAAACATTAAAAAAAAAAAAAACATCCTTTGTTAATTCATTGGTAATAACATAGATATAGATGTAGCAACTTCTATGCAAGTGAATAAACATTTTGATAGTGTTTGTCAAAGCTCCTTCTCTTAGGGATACACTCTATTTATTCATACATTTATTCATTAAATATTTTAACATGGTGTTTACCTACTCGGCAGTGTTCTAGGTACCAAGAATGTAGCAGTGAACAAAACTGAAGAAAAAAATCCTCGCATCATGGTGCTTATATCCTGATGCGGGAGATGGATAGTCAAGAAGACAAAGAGGCTGTTATGTTGAGAATAGAGTGAAGAGGGGCAAGGGTGCAAGGAGGGACGTACGTTAGGAGGCTGTCGAAGTCATGCAGGCAAGAGACTGGTGGCTTGGACCAAAGTAATAAGCAGCGAAGGTGGTGAGAAGTGGTTGGATTGTGGATGAGCTTTGAAAAGAAAGCCACCAAGATTTGTTGATGGAGCAGAGATGGTATCTGAGCAAAGGAGAAGAGTAAACGATGACCCCAACTCTGCACCGAATAAAACAAATAACTTGGGGAGTGTGATTCTTTTATGCTGTGTAGTAGAAAGAATTTGATTACACATGTAAATTGTTAAGGGCAGAGTTTTCCAAGCAGATTTAAAGTTGGGCTGAGAAGTAGTCATTGCCTTTGGGATATGTATTTGGAAATAAATTAAGTAATTAAGGAAGTGGAAATGATTAGAACTATCTGTCAGAGGAAACAGAACAGAACGGGAGCTGTCTTCTCACCTTTGACAAGCAGAGGTGGAAAATAATCACAATAGTGTTTTTATGAAGGCGGTGAAAGAGGAAGAGATTACATACAAAAGTTTTAAGTTACTTCACCTTGTTTCTGGAAATGTTGGAAACATCTAATTAGATTTTCCGAATAAGATGGCGAAACTTGTAGACATTGAATTAATTTGACGTGGCTACTGCCGGCGGTTATAATCATGGTTTGACTGCTCTGGTCCAAAGATACGGTGGCAGTTTTAGACATTTTAGTGTGGTTGGGCTCTTAGCCAATCTTTAGGGAGGTAACTCACTCCACATCTGCCGGTCAACCCCTCTTCCCTTCCCACTCTCCTCTCTGTTCCTGTTGTTTAACTTGCTGCTCCCACCCATCAGATGACCATCAGAGAATGTGAACACTATAGACTGGTCCTGGGATGGGATTTTTCCCCATATACTGTCTTGCAGCCTGTGACATCGTTCCTTCCTGAAACGTATGTAAACCAGAGATAGTGGTTTGTTTGGCTTTAGAAGTGACGGGTCATTCTCTATACAGAGACGTCAAGGGTGCACAGAGCACACCTTGCCAACCTCCCTTTGTCTTGAGACCTCTCTGCAGCCTGTGCAGAAGGCCATTTTCAGAGTATTTTAGGCCGTGATTTTGTGTTCTTTTCAGCAAGCCTGACATAGCACTTAGCAGTGTGTGTGTATCTCCATTGGAGCTGAGAGTAATCTGTGCCATGGGCTTTTACTTTAGGTCTTTTTTAGTTATTGGTATCGGTGGGTATCCAGCAATCACAAGTTTTAATTTTTTTAAATGTTTATTAATTTGTGAGAGGGAGAGAGAGACCGTATGAGTGGAGGAGGGGCAGAGAGAGAGAGAGAGGGAGACATAGAATCTGAAAAAGGCTCCAGGCTGTAAGCTGTCAGCACAGAACCCGACTCAGGCCTCGAAGTCGTGAACCGGGAGATCATGACCTGAGCCAAAGTTGGACGCTTAACCAACCGAGCCACCAGGTGCCCCTCAAATTTTAAACCTTAGGATGTGTATTAGTACTTTAAAATAAAACACTAGAGCTTTTGTGTGTGTCATAAAATGTTTTTGAGAGCTCTTTCCCCAAGAGGAAAAGCGTTCAGTCAAAGAATGCCCAGTTGTTGTGAGATTAAAAGTCATGATGGTAAATTAGGACACGGGTTGGTGCTGGCATGAAACAGGAGATTTTACCCTTTTATTTGCTCAAAGCTAAATCCTTCATGCCGTAAATCTCGTTGATCACTGTGTGATATTTGAGGCTAAGGCACTCTAAGATTCTAGCAGATGTGTAGATATCTGTTGATGAAATGATGATATGCTCGTAATGTTTTGAGGTAGATTTGTACTCTTCTCCATTTCTCAATGCAACCTAACACCTAGTGTTTCTTTCACCTTATTTGATGTGTATATGATTGTACATATGATTGTGCATATGATTGCAAACTTAAAAGTGGTAAAAATATTTTTAGTGTGTTACCATTTTTGTTATTTTTGGATATAGGCATACAGTTGTCCATGTAAAGTGGCTCTATCTATCTATCTATCTATCTATCATCTATCATCTGTCTGTATGTTTAATGGTTTATCAACAACATTCAGCTGTGTCTGCCTTCTTCATTTACCGATATCAATTGGTCAAAAGGTTACAAAACATTTTTTACATCAAATACAATTAGGTTCCCCTGAAAATGCACACTCTCAACAATAAAGCATAGATATATTTTCGGTCACTTATGTGGATCTTATCATGGAGTACGAGTCGAAGGACACTGAACGGTAAATTGTTACAGTCAGAAAGTGTTTACAAAGTAATAGCAAAATAGACCCTCCTGTCAGTGTGCTTTATTTTGTTGCAAGTAAATGAACTTGATTTAAAACTATTTAACCAAGAAGTGAAATCGATTGAAAGGGTACATTCTGACCAGGCAGGAAAGGTTAGCTCAGCAGGCGTGGGTTGCTCAAATTCTGTATATTCCAAATAAAGACCTGTCTTTGGGAATGGCCCTTGACCGGCTCTTGGGACATAAGCTCTGAGCACTTGGAATATTCTGCCTGAAAGGAGTATTTTGTATGCCCAGACCTTAGGCCTGCTGTACACTTTGATGAGATCAATTTATCATAACAATGTGTTTTATGGTGAACATGTACCTGGTTTTGCTGGGCAAACAGGGACAGGAGAAGGGCTGGATGGAATCTGAGTAGCTGAGGTCATTTATGAAAGCACTGTATGCCTCAGGGACAGGCATCAAATAAAAACCTGAGCACTGGGGCTCGAGCATGCTTTTTTGTTTGGCAACACTTCACACATATCATCCCGTAGCATCCTGGGAAAAATTAGGCAACATCCCATAGCATCCTGGGAAAAATGAGGCATGTTCCTATGTACTTACACTGTGAGAGAACAGGTCACTCATCTCTGGAAAGTCCTATATCTTTTCTCCTGGACTCTGCTTCATGAGCCTTGTCCATTTGCTGATATTATCGTGTCCATTCACTGTAATAAATTGTGTCCATTCACTGTAATAAATTGTAACCATGAATATAATAGCTCTTTTGAGTCCTGTGGGCCCTTCTAGTGAGTCATAGAGCTGAGGATGGTCTTAAGGAACTTGACACACTGACTGACCCAATCTTCAGAAAGACAGAGGCAAGTGTTTCTTGGGCCTCAACAGCAGGACCCGATAACAATTGTATTTAGGTCATTGCCCGGTGACAACTTAACTCCGACCATCTTCTGGATCCAAGCAGAGAAGGTGATGGGTGCAGCTCAGGTCAGTCATGTAACAAAAGACAGAGCCTTAGCACAAACATGACCATGAGGGGATACGGTATGAATTAGGCCAACTTATTGTCTATGCCAATATGTGTTTATATACATAATGCTTCTGTTATTACTTTTTAGTCTTTCTTATATCCATTCACATTTAAAAGTGGTTTTCTGGGGTGCCTGGGTGGCGCAGTCGGTTAAGCGTCCGACTTCAGCCAGGTCACGATCTTGCGGTCTGTGAGTTCGAGCCCCGCGTCGGGCTCTGGGCTGATGGCTCAGAGCCTGGAGCCTGTTTCCCATTCTGTGTCTCCCTCTCTCTCTGCCCCTCCCCCGTTCATGCTCTGTCTCTCTCTGTCCCAAAAATAAAATAAACGTTGAAAAAAAAAATTTTAAAAAAAAGTGGTTTTCTGTTAATATTTTACTTCTAGTAGAGTGGCAGGCACTTTGCTAATTAGTTAATACTTTTCATACTGATATTAAATAAAAATCGCATTTATAGGTTTATGTTTCATTCAGGAAATAGTTAAGTGAATACCTGCATTTTTATAGTGAACTTCCTATCTAACAGGTGGCTGAAATCTAATCATGTACTAGGGGTGTGATCTAGGCCCATGGTTGAACCTCTCAGATTCAGATTCCTTCTTTGAAAGAGGAGGTGATTTCCCATAGGTGGTGGTTATGAATATTCCATGAGATAACATGTATAAGCCCTCAGCATAGTGCTTGACATATGGAGATGTTCAACAGTATATTATTCCTTCTTTCCTACCTTCTTTTTCCCCCTTCATTCATATTTAAACACCTACTGAATTAGAATGTATAATCTCTAAGCCACAGAATCATAATATCTAGTAAATATTAGAATTCATGTATGTAATCTACAGTGGGACTACTTTGTCATACTTTGTGCATCAACATTTTTCATTTCATATATAATTTTTAAATGTGATTTAAAAGATTTCTTAACTTTTTATTTCATGCCAAATAGTTATATGATACCTTTTTCTCGTTAAAATTATTCTCTTATTCCTTTTCCTCCAAGTAATATCATTGTTTCTAGGGTCATAAAATAAACATGTGATATAGCAAGCATGGTCATCCTTTCATGAATAAAAATATGAAAATAGATGGTAGATAGGGCTTAAAAATGTGTTGATGCTTATAGACTAGTAAAGTGACACAAGATACACACACACACACACACACACACACACACACACACACACACAATGTTAGAGAATAGGATATTTTCCCCAGATAGAGAACTGGTCAGTAAAAATTATGTCAAGGATACCCGTACTTTTACATTCCATAAAGATCAAGGATGAACTTTGAATCTCATTACATGTCTTTAAAGGAGCTGCTCAGCAAAATAAAGGAAGAGTAGAAGAAATAGAGAAAAAAGTTCTGTGAAGTCTGTTTCAGTAATGAGTTAACTACCAAGGGTATTAGCCAGGCACAGAGGCATGTGTATCTTCCCAGCGTTTGTAGGGACTTTTAGACCAGACAGTCCTCTTAGAGCTGGAAGTTAAGGTTTAAACCTAGTTTGAAGAGAGCTGATAGAAGGGAGTAACCACAGAAGTGAAGTACCTCTTTCTCATTTTTGTTCTCTCCCATCTTTATCTTTCTCTCCCCTCGACACAGTTGGGAAGTTCCCTTCCTTGAACAACCTCAGATTCAGTATGAATATATTTTGGTTCCACTATAGAATATCTAAATGTGACAGACAAGGCCAAGGAGAATACAATTTTAAAAAATACTGCCCCCCAATAAAAGCTTATTACGGTTTTACCTTAATCATAATTTAAAAATGATAATTGTGGTCTTGAAAAGTGCTTGATAGATTTCTGCCTGGTGCTTAAAACTGAAAATAAGTGGGCAATCAGAACAAAACTACATCATATCGATTTTTCATTAAGTCAGGCTCCAGTAAGTTACCTTCATTTCCAACTCTTTCTTTTGGCGGCCAGTACCGTGACCTGAATCCTGCAGAGTAATCAGATTGGTGCTATAACTATTTATAGATGTGACAGGAGAAACATTTTAGCTGAAAGGTTTTTTTTTATTATTATTAAAACACTGTCACAGAAAATAACTGTGAGTTAGTGACAATGGTAAATGACTCCATTAGTTGGTCAGTTGCTATATGTAAATAATTCTTTGTGCAAAATGGGATAGGAAAACTTGTCCAATAATTGCTAGAACATTTTTATTCTGGTGTAATTTTTGATAAGTGTTTTTGTGGATTGTGCACAATATTTACGTTATATGCAATTGGATAGAACTTGTAGAAATATAAAGATCATTCTCTAGTATTATTTTGCCAGCTCTTTGCAGTAAGGCTGGCCAGAAGTTTATTTTTCTCCCTCTTTTACTAGTTGAGGCATTAAGTAAAAAATTGATTATATAATGCTTGGCCCTATAATCAGTGTGTTGAAAATATGATACCTGTGCATTACAAATTAAATTGATATAAAACATCTTTTTATTTTTTTAATTAAAAAATTCTTAACGTTGGGGCACCTGGGTGGTTCAGTCGGTTGAGCGTCCAACTTCGGCTCAGGTCATGATCTCCTGGTTTGTGGGTTCGAGTCCCACATCGGGCTCTGTGCTGACTGCTTGCTCAGAGCCTGGAGGCTGCTTCGGATTCTGTGTCTCCTTCTCTCTCTGCCCCTCCCCTGCTCACGCTCTGTCTCACTCTGTCTCTCAAAAATAAACAAATGTAAAAAAATTAAAAAAAGTTATTAACGTTTATTTTTGAGAGACACATTGAGAGAGACAGAGCATGAGCAGGGGAATGGAAGACAGAGAGGGAGGGAGACATAGAATGTGAAGCAGGGCCAGGCTCTGAGCTGTCAGCACAGAGTCTGAGTGGAGCTCAAACCCACAGAATGAGATCATGACCTGAGCCAAGGTCGGACGCTTAACCAACTGAGCCATCCAGGCGCCCCTGATATAAACATTTTTTAAACATTTTTATTTTAAGGAGAAATATTTTCTCCCAATTTCTATTTAGACTGTTAATAGCCACCAGACTACATCTCTTTATTTTGTGTAGGAAGACATTGGAGGAAAAATTTCCAGAACAACTCATATTTCCTATAAAAAGAGAAATTCTGCACTATGATCTTATTTATGGGTATCTCTAAGAATCCCAAAGATATTTGCAAACAAGCATCGCATATCCCTGTTGAGTGTTATTCACTCACGATTTACATCTTTACTGCTGACTAGTGCTAAGCACTTTGCCTGGTATTAGGTATACAAAGATACATCCAACTTCTTCCTTATCTTCAAGAAGACCCACTGTCTGAGTTCCTAAGGACACAGATTTGTAAATGACTAACTGTAATGCAACACGATCATCCTAACCTAAACAATGTACTTGGGGCCAAAGAAGTACTTAATTCCCGTCGGAAGACTGAAAAAGATTAAGTATAAGTAAGTATGAAAATTGAGCAGGAATTTGCTAAATGGAGAAAGAGAAAAGTGACAATATTCTGAGTATCTACTCTTGAAATAAAAACCATCTACCATTCTTTATCATGCACAGACTGGAAACGTTATTCATTCCTTCAACAAATATTTAACACGTGCCTACTCTGAACAAAACATGGAGACACAAGATACTTCTGTGTCTCTGTTGTGTTGCAGTCTGATTGCCTAGAAAGCGAAGAATATTTTCTTTACCCATTATATATGTACCACATTTTAAGAGCCATTAATATGGGCATAGGACCTACAAAGATATTTTTTTAGAAAAGTACATTTATTCATTCATTCAGGCAGTCATTCAGCCAACAATACGAACATTGAGTGCCTGTCATGTACTCAACAATGTTCAGAAGAGAACATTTACCTGGAAGGAAGGCTTCAAGAGTCCTATCTACCTGGACAAAATTTTGTAAAGAACAGAGGAGACAGGATTGAGCTTGGCGAGTGGCCACAGTCAGAAAGAAAGGCGGGAGAGAAGGAAAAGAGGCTTGTGCACCAGGCAGGCTGATCAAGGAGGTTTGGGGAAGAAAGATCAAGGAGAGTTTGGTACCAGCAGTCGACGCAGAGAGGCCGATGGACTGAGTTGTTCAGTGGTCACTGCTTACCCAAAGATTACATCCAGGAGCATGTGTAGGAGCAACCAGACGGGAGAGGAAGCATGAGGGACACCAGTGGAGATACAAGAAAAGAAACATGAGAGGCAGAAGTGGGGTCAAGAAAAAATGTCCTTCAAAGTGGCAGAGACGAGTTTGCGTGTAAAGGTAGAATGGATGGATGGATGCGATTTTTTTGTATGTGTCAAATCTCTTGGAATTTTTATTATTTCAAGAAAATTCCCTGCTTTGTTTCATTTCCTTTATATATTTTCAGGATAACAATCTAAGAAAAACTTCATTTGCATTTGTTCACTGAATATATCACATATTTATTAACTTTCCCTCATTGTTACACTGTATTTACATGATTAGGATACAAATGCAGGTGCCTGGGTGGCTCAGTCAGTTAAGCATCCAACTTTGGCTCAGGTCATGATCTTGCAGTTCGTGGGTTCAAGCCCTGCGTCAGGCTCTATGCTGACAGCTCGGAGCCTGGAGCCTGCTTCGGATTCTGTGTCTCCCTCTCTCTCTGCCCCTCGCTCGTTCAAGCTCTCTCTCTCTCTCTCTATTAAAAATAAATAAGCATTTAAAAAATTTTAAAAAGGATACAAATGGACATTATGAATGATAAATAGGCCTTATATAATGATATACATATATATATATATATATATAGCTAATACAATAATTTTGATTCTTATCATACTGATTAGTTTTCCGTGTAGCTCACTTTATTCTGAATAATTTTATTTATATGCTTATAATATAAAATCATTATTACATTTTTCCTATATAAATTATAAGCAGTGTGAATAGTGGAATTTAAAGGAGAAAGCCTGAAAATGAAAACCTGTTATTTTTGAATGTGTATTTCACAGCATCAGAACAAAATGTATTCAGCTGTTCATTTTATAAAGAGAGAAAATGCATTTAAAATTAGAATTGTGCCATTCAGAGGCTGTAATTCAGGCAGTCATAGGAGAAATAGGAATGCTCCATATCAGTGGGTAAAGAAAAAAAGTCTCATTTCAATAAAATGTTTGGTGATTAAGTATCTGTAAATAGAACTTTTTTCTTTTTTAGAAAGAAATACAATTGAAAGTCAGGAATATGGCATTAGGCTTTTCACATGGTTCAGTGAGAAGCAGAAAGCTGTAGAGCTTGAACCCAGGTGATAAATGGAAAATTCTTATTCTGTAGAATTCTGGGGACACCTGACCTCCACTGGCATCAGCACTTCTCTGCTTTTGTCTGAGCCAAGATAGACCTTAATTAAAAGTTTGACCGGGGAACCCGGGTGGCTCGGTTGGTTGAGTGTCCAACTTTGGCTCAGGTCATGATCTCACGGTTGGTGAGTTCAATCCCCACGTCAGGCTCTGTGCTGACAGCTCGGAGCCTGGAGCCTGCTTCGGATTCTGTGTCTCCCTCTCTCTCTGCCCCTCCCCCACTCATGCTCTGTCTCTCTCTCTCTCTCTTTCAAAAATAAATAAACATTAAAAAAATTTTTTTTAAAGTTTGATGAACCCCAGTCATTGGGCATTTCAACGACCTTTATAAAAAATAAAAGACCCTCCATGAATTGAAAATGGGCTTTGACTTACTTTTCCAGCAGTGGTGGATCTGCACTGATCAGCCTGTGATCTGTGCCCATGATCCTCTGGGTTCAGTGACGCATGGTGAGAGAAGCTGTGCTACATTTGTCAGGTGGAGACACAGAACATGGCCAGCTAACCCACTGGAGACTAAATCTACAACCTTGCTTGTGCTCACGGTGCTCCAGCAGCTGGCCACTGACCTAAGGCTATTAGTGTGGCTAGAATGGGCCTCGGAAGTGTTGGGCTTGGGAAAGCCCGGGTTCCGTGCTCACCCACAGTGAAGTGTGGAGATTGGTCCAGTGTCTCTGGCCATCTCCTCTTCCCTGCTTAGGTCCTGTGTTAATGTCTCGCTTATCTTTTATGTTGATAGTGACTTCTTTTCCTTTCCTTATTCCCTACCATTTGAGTCTTAAAAATTCCTTTCTAGAAAGAAGCTGGTATGTATATGAAAGTCCAAACATGAAGTCTCCTCAGGTTTTCAGGGCAGATGGGTGGCCCCATCCGTTAAGAGTGGGATTCTTCGGCTGAGGTCATGATCTCACGGCTGGTGAGATTGGTTGGTGAGATCGAGCTCCAAATGGGGCTCTGCTCCAAATGCGGAGCCTGCTTGGGATTCTATCTCTGTCTCTGTCTCTGTTTCTCTGTCTGTCTCTCTCTCTCTCTGCCCTACCCCCATGCTCCGTCTTTTATTCCTCTCAAAGTAAATAAACATTCAAAAAAGTCTCCTGAGGTTTTTGAGTATGTTTATTTCCAAAAGGTTGTTTTTCTCCTTATAATTGGTCATTGCCACTCATATCCAAAATAAAGAATTTAGGGTATTTAGAAACTGTTCCTCCAGATTTCACCATAATGAGTAGCAAAGGTATGTCAGAGAGAGAAGATGCACTTTTTGCATTTAGTCATTTTTTTATCTTCTAGCGGAAGCCCCCACTGGTGGTAGATGATCTTTTTGAAGACATGAAAGATGGCGTTAAGCTGCTTGCTCTTCTGGAGGTCCTGTCTGGGCAGAAACTGGTAAGGACTTTTCCTGTGACCAGATTGTCAAACTGTTCCCTTTTGGGATTCGGAGGTTGTGGGGTTGGGAGTGTAAAAGGTGATGTCCTATAAAAGTGGGTAATACACTGGGAATACTAGTGTGTTAGTGTTCCACAACCCCTGAATATATCAGTCACTTCCGGGAGCAGGGAACACCTTTCCTTTCTAGTTCCCACACACATTTAGTGGATTTAAAACTCTATATGTAGTAGTAGCAACCTTAGAAGGAAGAGTAAAGAACTTCATCAGTTATCTATCATGCTTAACTACTGCATCTTATGCAATATCTATCCAGGAAAATTACTTACAGATTAACATTGACCTCACTTACAGAGTTTGCTTTCCGTTTGGAAAGGAATGTTGGTCCATAACTGTGTATTATTTATATACTTGTTTGTTAAAAATTAAGTTTGAGATCAGCATGACATTTGTCATACACTTGTGGACAGCCTCCATCATCAGTCATTTGTCACAGGAACGGCACCTTCAGAATCCTTTGCTTTTTTTGTGTGCAGTGGAACCAGCAAAGTGAAAAACACATTGATAGTGAGCTACAGAATATACTTTTCTATGTTACTTAATAATAAAGTATAGACAGTCCCCAACTTACAGTGGTTTGACTTAACGACTTTTTGACTTTACAGTGTTGTGAAAGTGATATGCATTCACTAAAAACCATACTTGGAATTTTGAATTTGGATCTTTTCCTGGGCTAACAATGTACAGGATGATCCTCTTGTGATGCTGGGCAGGGGCAAGGAGGCACCACTCCCAGTGAGCCATGCGGTCATGAGGGTAAAGAACTGGTTACACTTAACAACCATTCTATACCCACATAGCCATTCTATTTTTCACTTTCAGTACAGTACTGAATAAATTACATGAAATATTAAACACTCCATTATGAGATTGGCTTTGAGTTAGAGAATTTTGCCCAACTTCAGGCTAATGTCAGTGATCTGAGCACGTTTAAGGTGAGCTAGGCCAAGCTGTGATATTCAGTAGTGTAGGTGTATTAAATG
Organism: Lynx canadensis; assembly: GCF_007474595.2. Classification (NCBI taxonomy): domain Eukaryota; kingdom Metazoa; phylum Chordata; class Mammalia; order Carnivora; family Felidae; genus Lynx; species Lynx canadensis. The sequence goes on along the minus strand of NC_044307.1, from coordinate 137,993,369 downwards.
CAATTTTGATTTGCAGTTTTTCCAACTTATAATGAGTTTATCGGGATATAACCCCGTTGTTAGTCGAGAAAGATCTGCATTTTTTTTCTGGCTTACGTTTTGTTATTTGAAAGTAGTAGAGAGGTAAGTAGTATGTGCAAAGATAAACTACTTATAAATGATGTCTATCATAATGACGAAAAGATACTCAGGAAATTACCTTCAAAATGTCGTATGACGTGCTAGAACACAGTGTCCTAAATTGGGAGCACTTATTTGTTCTTTGTCTATTGCTTCTTGACAACAGCTACACAGCCATGAAACTTGGTTGAGTGAGTTTTTAAACGTGTATTTGCCTAAACATAAATTTCCAGTTAATTTTGTGTGGAATCCTCAAAATAGGGTTGTTTGTTGAAAAACTACAAACTGATAATAATTTTGTGTAAATCATCTCTCTAATTTGATTCATATGGTAGCGGATGCTTCTGGTGCCCTTGTGCTATCTCAGCTCACCTCCAGCTTCAAATGACTTCACACAGTGGGGAACATTGCCTACACCCTCTAGTAGTATCTTGCCTCAAACACTGGTAGCTTGCCTCCAGGTTTCCACCCTCATAGCTTTGGTCAAAAGCACAAGTTGCTTAAAGCAGCCTTGAAGTGTAGAAGAGTTAATGGTCCCGAAGGTCCTTCAACCAATGGAGATGGGAGTCCATGAATAAATGCTGCAGTCTGGCATTGGGAAGGCAGACAATTCTGTGACATATTTACACATGTCTCATGGAGTGCTTGAGTCCCCAGTAGGATTGAGGCCCAGTTGCTCACAGTGGAAACCCTCAATAGCATTTTTCTTTTTCCCTGTCTCATACTCCATGCACCCCCCTCACTCTTGCTACCTGGGATCACCTCCACAGTAAACTACATGCATCCAAGTCCTGTCTCAGGTTCTACTTTGGGGGAAATCAAACAAAACATATATGAAAAGCCAATTTGAAATATGCATGAGCTAAATAAACTAGATTAGCATTCAGATGTCAAGTCAAATCATTGACTTGATATATATACTCCCTTGATTGCCAGATATAATTGGGCATCTTTTTATTTCCTTCTGAATTAAGCTGTTTACTAAAAGGTTAAAGGAATCTTCATTCCAATTCAGTTGGGTATTCAGGAGGTATATCATTCTGCGTCAATATAATTTTGCCAGTATACTTGGCCAACAGGGTACAGAAAGCTTGATGGCCATTTAATTGCCAAGCTAAATGACTCTAGAAAAAGTATATATTTTGACATAAGAGTCCTATTTCTGTTTAAGTACCCTACTCATTCAGACATAAATTATAAGACCTTGAAGCTAGAAGAGATTTCAAAAAGAATCTCAGCTTTCTCACTTAGCAGAGAAGAACTGAGACATACAAGGTAGTTTCCAGTTTAACCTTTATTATTTACTTGTATTGAGCCCTCCAAGATTCTGAATTATGTAAAATGAAATTGCTCTTAGATTATAAATAATCCTTAGAAATGGTTATTTAAATTTTGTATATGTATACATTATAATTCAGGACCACATTAAAATGAAAAGCATGAATTAAAAAGGAATGAGTATCCCAGGAATTCTTGTAGAGCTTTCAAAGGGAGAATGTGGGTAAGAGCATTTCCATCAAGAGTTCTAACACTATTCAGAAATCCTAAAATATCTCACAGGTGGAACTCTATTAACAACACTGTGCTTAACATCAGAGTTCACATAGCCTGGGACTCTGACTCTGACCATGATCATCAGGGAAATGTGGCCAAATGGCTTAGTATCCCTGCCTTGTCTGCATCTCAGGGTGAGGGTGGAATCGCAGTATCTAGTCTCCTTGAATAACCTATTATGACTCTCTTGAGAAAACTATGATTTTATTTAAGGACTTAGAGTATCTTTAACTTTTAAATTACTGTTCTTAGATTTCTCTACATTCTTTGATTATTTGTGGAACATTTTCTCTTTAAATGTATCAGTGGCTATGTATCTGTAATCACACATAAATATAGGAACACTAAATTTAATTTCACACTTAGGATTTTTTTTAAGAATGTGAGGAATTGCCGTTGAAAAATTGGAAATAATAGAAGCAACATGAAGAGTTTAAGGACTGCCAAGAAACTTATTTCTTATCCATTTTGTTAACTCTCTTTTTTTAAACTCCTTAATACTTTGCATTCAGGAGAAGCCTAATAATTCACTTAAAAGTGCACAATAATAGAAAACAAAACACTAAGTCAAAACATACACAACCCCATGCTCATTGCAGCATGATTTACAATAGCCAATATATGGAAATTACTTGGGTGTCTATCAATGGATGAATGGATAAAGAAGATGTGAGATATATGGAATACTATGCAGCCATGAAAAACGAACTCTTGTCATTTGCAATGACATGGATAGATGTTAAGGAAATTATACTAAATGAGATACGACAGAAGAAGACAAAGATTCTATGGTTTTATTTATTTGTAGATTCTAAAAATAAAACAAATAACAAAACAAAACTCAGAGATACGAAGAACAGATTGGCAGTTGCCAGAAGGGAGGGGAGTTGGAGTTGGCCAAATGGGTGAAGGGGATCAAGAGGTACAAACTTCTATTTATAGAATAAATAAGTCATGGAGGTGTACTGTACAGCATGGTGACTATAGTTGCTAATATTTTATTATATATTTAAAAGTTGCTAAGAGAGTAGATCTTGGAAGTTGTCATCATAAAAAAATTCCATGTATGGTAACTAGACTTATTGTGCTAGTCATTTTGCAAAGTATACAAATACTGAATCATTAATCTGTGTACCTGAAGCTAATATAGTGTCATATGTTATTATGCTTAAGTAAAGTATTTAAAAAGAAAATAGATCTGTAAAAAAAAAAGTGTCCAGTGGGCACTCTTAGGAAATCTGGAGCATCAAAGAGCCCTGAATGTTCACCAGGTGACTTTGTTAGCCATAGATCGTATATTTAGAATAGAACTCAAGTCCGCAACTGGGCTTGGCATTATCCACTGAATATCCATCCAGCTAACGTTTCTGGAGTTCTATTATGGATAAGACACTACCTTCTACCCTCTAAGGAAAACAAAGATGAATGAGATATGGCCAATGCCTTTTATGAGTTTGAGGCCTACTATGATCACGATATTAGGGCAGATTAAATTGTGTAAAAATAGATGCCAACTGGAGAGGAACAATACAATAGATATTTATATCTTGCTCATTTTGCTAGGGGACATCCAACAAGAAAAGTAGACACATGGTGTTTGCTCCACCAGATATCAAGTCTTAGAGTAAAGTTGTACAACTTCAGATAGTGTGGCATTGGTACAGGGATGGACATACTGACAAATGCAATAGAGTCCAGAAACAGACCAAGGCATTGCTGCATTTGATGATATTAAAATTAAAAATGTTTTAAAAGAAAAACATTTAAAGAAAGTGACAAAAGAAGTTAAAAATGGGTAGAATATATTCACAATACATGTAGTAAAAAGATTAAGAAAAGATTATGACAAGAATATATAAAGTACATCTTTAAAATAGAAACAGTACAAACTACAGGGAAACCTGAGTGAGAGATGTGAAAGGGCATTTTACAAAAGAAACATTGTCAAAGAACAGAGGAAGAGAAGTTCTATCATTGTTGATCAAGAGATGCAAATGAAGACCACAGCGAAAGACCATGTTACATACATTTAACTGAAAGAATTTTTTTTCAATATCTGTCAAAATGAAGTGTTAGACAAGATATGCACCCATAGGATTATTCTTATTGTTGACAAGAATGGAAAGAAGCACAAACGCTTTGGAAAAGTTTGGTATTACTTCAGAAGTTCAAAGTCGCATTCCCTCTGACCCAGCAATTTCACTCTTAGGTTTACAACCAAGAAAAACTCTTTATACTTGTACCAAAGATAGGGTGTACAAAAATGATCTATCAGCACAGGTCACAATAGAAATAATCTGGAAATAACCAAGATTCACATCAAAAGGAGTGCAGAAAAGATGGCCAAGAGCTGTCAAAGTGAATGAAATACAGTGACAGCAACAACATGGATGAGTCTTAGCAATATAATATTATGTGGGAAAGTGAGCCTCAAAAGATTAATATGATGATCCCTTTATATAAAGTTAAAAACTAAAATAGATATTCTTTTCATGAATGATGTAAAGGAAATGAATCTATATAAGAAGGAAAACATTGAACTGGATTTTATGATAGTTGTCTTGGGTATAGGAAGGCAGGAGGATAGAATGGACGGTGGTGGTGGTCATATTAGGGGAATGGCTTTCATACTTCATTTCCAGGCCCTGGCTTTGTCTTAGTTGGTAGGCTAATAGGTGCTTTTTGCATTACAGAAGATAACTCATTAAATGACCAAGTGGGCCATGCATGGACCAAATATGAGACCATTATGCACGACAAGGGTTCCCAAATAAAGGACAAATAAAAAGTAAAAAAAAATTACATTTTCTATTTAAATATTTGTTTAAAATCATATCATAGAAACCATTACCGGGGCACCTGGGTGTCTCAGTCGATTGAGCGTCCCACTTTGGCTCAGGTCATGATCTCATGGTCAGTGAGTTCGAGCCCCACGTCGGGCTCTGTGCTGATAGCTCAGAGCCTGGAGCCTGCTTTAGATTCTGTCTCTCTCTCTCTCTCTCTCTGCCTCTTCCCCACTCATGCTCTGTCTCTCTCTCTCTCTCTGTCAAAAATAAATAAACATTAATTTTTTTTAAAACCATTACTTGATACACTATTAATTGGAATTTAAAAGATAGGCAGTTTTTTGAGTTTTAATGAGAGATTATGTAGAGTTTTGGTGTTATAGAGAAGGGACCAGGTTACCAGCTATGCAACCATGGAGAAATTACTTCACCACAGTTATCCATTTATTTCCTGCAAATGTAAAAGGCTAATTATATCTACTTAGTTGAAATTACTTTGAGTTTTAAAATTAACATTGTGGCACATAGAAGGCACATAATGCATTTCGGTAGTGCAAACACAGGTAAGTTAGAGTATCCTTGTACCAGACATGCTAGCATGTGAATACCATTTTCATTGTTGCAATCCTACTTTTTACCTTGGCCCATGCGTGCCATGTATTTTGGTCATTCAAACCAAGAAATGTTACTAATACTCTTAATAATCTTTCATGTTAGTATGACTGCCAAAGGAAATGGTGTGTGACCAAGAGCACTTTTTTTTTAAGAGCTCTTTTTTTTTTAAGGAGTTTTGAGTTTACAACAAAATTGGAGGAAAGTACAGATTTCCCGTATATCTCCTGCTCCCACACAGGCACCAAGAGCACTTTTCATATAAATGTTTCCTAACTTATAGGAGTGATAGTCTCAATAGGCAACATGGGAGTCTTGTGAATTTCTGCTCTTGGCATACAGAGATGTGAAAGGGAAGTGTATCAACTACACTTCCAAGCACTCCAAGCACTGTGGGGTAATGCTCCTTTGTGTATCTATTAACCCTATAGAAATTGAATAATGTTGTTCTTGAATATTCTTCAAGTATACTTTTAATCCATTTACATAGATTTTATAGTTACTTTTTTAATGTGTGCATTTTTATTTATTCCTGTTCTTTCCTGTTTATAGCCTTGTGAACAAGGGCGCCGTATGAAACGAATCCATGCTGTGGCTAATATTGGCACAGCACTGAAGTTCCTTGAAGGAAGGAAGGTAAGAGAGAGACAAAACACTTAAAGAAGAGGTGTGGGCATACTGATGTTTTTCAACATTGGCTGTGCGGTAAAAGCATTACATGTAAATTATACAGCTAGAGATGCAATATTATTGTAGCATAATTTTAGATTTACAACAAAGTGGCAAAAAATGGCACAGAGATTTCATGTCTGTACTTCAGCCAGCTTTCTCTACTGTGAAGAACTTTTATACATACTGCACGTATGTATATATAGGACAATTATTAAAAATAGAATTTTAAATTGGTGTGATACTACTAATTAAAGCGTAGACATTAGGCTAATTTCATCAATTTTTTTTTCCCACTGATGTCTTACTTCTATTCAGGATCCGATCCAGTGATACACTTAGCATATAACTGCTGTGACTCTTGGTCTCTTCTACTCTATGACATTGTCTTTCCTTGTCCTTCATGATCTTAATAATAAGTCCTGGTCAGTTATTTTGTAGAAGGTCTCTCATTTTGGATCTGTTTGATGTTTTCTCAAGATTAGATTGAGGTTATACATTTTTGGCAAGAATTCCAAGGATGTGATATTGTACTCTTCTCAGTTCATCATGTTAGTGGATGTAGGATTGTGATAGGTCTTATGGCTGTTGATGTTACTCTCCTTCACTTGGGTAAGGCTGTTTGCTATGTGTTTTATGGTAAAGTTACTATTCTTCCTTTGTAACTGAAAAATAATAGGGGAGATCATTGAGATTATGCTAATATTCTACTTCTCAAACTTTGCTCACTGATTTTAGCATTGATTGCCTTCAGTAATTCTTTCTTTGATGTTTGTCTAATTGTGATTAGACAATCCTTTCACACGTGTTAACTGGAATTGTTTTGTAAGAAAAGGCTGTCCTTTCTCCCTGCCCCCTATTTATTTTATTCAGTTATTTACTTTGGCATGAGTTTATTTTATTTAATAGGTACAATCCCATGCTGTGATTATTATTAGTTATTATTTTAATTTTTGTTTTTTTATTTATTTTTTTATAATTTGTTTATTTTTTAAATTTACATCTAAGTTAGTTAGCATATACTGCAACAATGATCTCAGGAGTAGATTCCTTAATGCCCCTTACCCATTTAGCCCATCACCCCTCCCACAACTCCTCCAGCAACCCTCTGTTTGTTCTCTATATTTGTGAGTCTCTTATGTTTTGTCCCCCTCCCTGTTTTTATATTACTTTTGCTTCCCTCTCTTATGTTCATCTGATTTGTATCTTAAAGTCCTCATATGAGTGAAGTCATATGATATTTGTCTTTCTCTGACTAATTTCACTTAGTAAAATACCCTCTAGTTCCGCATAGTTGCAAATGGCAAGATTTCATTCTTTCTGATTGCCGAGTAATACTCCATTGTATATACATACCACATCTTCTTTACCCATTCATCCATCGATGGACATTTGGGCTCTTTCTATACTTTGGTTATTGTCGATAGTGCTGCTAAAAACATTGGGGTGCATGTGCCTCTTCAAAACAACACACCTGCATCCCTTGGATAAATACCTAGTAGTGCAATTGCTGGGCCATAGGGTAGCTCTATTTTTAGTTTTTGGAGGAACCTCCATACCGTTTTCCAGAGTGGCTGCACCAGTTTGCATCCCCACCAGCAGTGCAAAAGAGATCCTCTTTCTCCGCATCCTCGCCAACAACTATTGTTGCCTGAGTTGTTAATGTTAGCCATTCTGACAGATGTGAGGTGGTATCTCACTGTGGTTTTGATTTGTATTTCCCTGATGATGAGTGATGTTGAGCATTTTTTCATGTGTCTGTTGGCCATCTGGGTGTCTTCTTTGGAGAAGTGTCTATTCATGTCTTTTGCCCATTTCTTCACTATATTATTTGTTTTGGGATGTTGAGTTTTATAAGTTCTTTATAGATTTTTGGATACTAACCCTTTATCTGATATGTTATTTGCAAATACCTTCTCCCATTCCGTCGGTTGCGTTTTAGTTTTGCTGATTGTTTTCTTCGCTGTGCAGCAGCTTTTTATTTTGATGAGGTCCCAATAATTCACTTTTGCTTTTCTTTCTCTTACCTCCTGAGAGATGTTGAGTAAGAAGCTGCTGTGGCCAAGGTCAAAGAGGTTTTTGCCTGCTTTCTCCTCGAGGATTCTGATGGCTTCCTGTTTTACATTTAGGTCTTTCATCCCTTTTGAGTTTATTTTTGTGTATCATGTAAGAAAGTGGTCCAGATTCATTTTTCTGCATGCCACTGTCCAGTTTTCCCAGCACCATTTGCTGGAGAGACTGTCTTTATTCCATTGGATAATCTTTCCTGTTTTGTCAAAGATTAGTTGGCCATACGTTTGTGGGTCCATTTCTGGGCTCTCTTTTCTGTTTCCTTGATCTGAGTGTCTGTTTTTGTGCCAGTACCATACTCTCTTGATGATTACAGCTTTGTAATACATCTTGAAGTCCAGGATTGTTATGCCTTCATCTTTGGTTTTATTTTTCAAGATTGCTTTGGCTATTCAGGGTCTTTTCTGATTCCATTCAAATTTTAAGATTGTTTGTTTTAGCTCTGTGAAGAATGCTCATGTTATTTTGGTAGGGATTGCATTGAATATGTAAATTGCTTTAGGAAGTATTGACATTTTAACAATATTTGTTCTTCCTATCCAGGAATATAGAATATTTTTCCATTTTTTTGTGTCTTCTTCAATTTCTTTTATAAGCTTTTTACAGTTTTCAGTGTATAGATTTTTCATCTCTTTGGTTTGATTTATTCCTAGGTATTTTATGGTTTTTGGTGCAATTGTAAATGGGATCGATTCCTTGATTTCTCTTTTTGGTGCAATTGTAAATGGGATCGATTCCTTGATTTCTCTTTCTGTTGCTTCATTATTGTTGTATAGGAATGCAACCAATTTCTGTGCATTGATTTTATGTACTGTGACTTTGCTGAATTCATGGGTCAGTTCTAGCATTTTTTTTGGTGGAATCCTTTGGGTTTTCCATAGAGGATATCATGTCATCTGCGAAGAGTGAAAGTTTGACCTCCTCCTGGCTGATCTGAATGCCCCCTTTTTTTTTTTTTTTTGTGGATGCCTGCTATTCTTTTGGGTTGTCTGACTGCTGAGGCTAAGATTTCCAATACTATGTTGAATAACAGTGGCAAGAGTGGACATCCCTGTCTTATTCCTGACCTTAGGGGGAAAGCTCTCATTTTTTTCCCATTGAGGATGATATTAGAGGTGGGTCTTTCATATATGGCTTTTATGATCTCGAGGTATGATCCTTCTATCCCTACTTTCTTGAGGGTTTTTATCAACAAAGGATGCTGTATTTTGTCAAATGCTTTCTCTGCATTTATTGAGATCATATGGTTCTTGTCCTTTCTTTTATTGATGTGATGAATCACATTGATTATTCTGCGGATATTGAACCAGCCTTGCATCCTAGGTATAAATCTCACTTGGTCATAGTGAATAATATTTTTTTTAATGTATTGTTGGATCTAGTTGACTAGTATCTTGTTGAGGACTTTTTCGTCCATGTTCATCAGGGAAATTGGTCTGTCTCCTTTTTAATGGGTCTTTGGTTTTGGAATCAAGGTAATGCTGGCTTCCTAGAAAGAGTTTGGAAGTTTTCCTTCCATTTCTATTTTTTTGGAACAGCTACAAGAGAATAGGTGTTAACTCTTTTGTAAATATTTGGTGGAATTCCCCTGGAAAACCATCTGGCCCTGGACTCTTGGTTTTTGGGAGATTTTTGATTACTAATTCGATTTCTTCACTGATTATGGGTCTGTTAAAATTTTCTATTTCTTTCTGTTTCAGTTTTGGTAGTTTATATGTTTCTAGGAATTTGTCCATTTCTTCCAGATTGCCCATTTTATTGGTGTATAATTGCTCATAATATTCTGTTATTATTGTTTGTTTTTCTGTTGTGTTGGTTGTGATCTCTCCTCTTTCACTCTCGATTTTCTTTATTTGGGTCCTTTCCTTTTCTTCTTGATCAAACTGGCTAGGGGTTTATCAATTTTGTTAATTCTTTCAAAGAACTAGCTCCTGGTTTCATTGATCTGTTCTACTGGGGTTTTTTTTTGTTTGTTTGTTTGTTTGTTTGGTTGGTTTCAATAGCATTGATTTCTGATCTGGTCTTTATTATTTCCTGACTTCTGCTGGTTTGGGGTTTTATTTGCTGTTATTTTTCCAGCTCTTTAAGGTGTCAGTTTAGGTTGTGTATCTGAGACCTTTCTTCCTTCTTTAGGAAGGCCTGGATTGCTATTTACTTCCCTCTTATGAAAGCCTTTGCTGTGTCCCAGAGGTTTTGGGCTGTGGTGTTATCATTTTCATTGGCTTCCATGTACTTTTTAATTTCCTCTTTAACTTCTTGGTTAGCCCATTCATTCT